>NC_141628.1:29295476-29664488 GCF_047967505.1 Dipteris shenzhenensis | reverse complement strand
ATTGGTGTCAAATGCATGGTTGGCTGCCATGGGCTTTGACAGAGCATGTATATTTTATTCACTCTTTTTTTCTTATTACTTATTACTCAATAGAGTAATATAATTGTGTACATGCTAAACATTTGAAGTCAGTTATCTAGTACTAAATAGTACTATTTATGTGATTTAGCAATATTTAGTATTTAGAACTATTTGGCATTTAGAAGTTTAACATTTTGCACTATCTAGACTTTAGTACTATTTAGCATTATTTAGCATTTAGTAGTATTCAGCACTATTTAGCAATTTAGTAGTACTATTTAGCACTATCTAGCACTACTAGTACTATGTGTTTCAGCACTATTTAATATTTAACACTATTTGGCATTTGGTATTATTTGTCATTTAGTACAATTCAGCACTATTTAGCATCAAGTACTATTTAGCATTTAGGATTGTTCAACATTTAGTAATATTAGCACTACCTAGAATTTAGTACGAAAAGCATAAGCATTTAGTACTAATAATACAGTTGTGTTTCAGCACTATCTAGCACTGCTACTAGTACTATGTATTTAGTACTAAAAGGATAGCTAAAAAGGCTAAATACTATGTAGCATTTAGTACTTGCTAGCATTTAGTACTATTTAGCAATATCTAGTATTGCTAGTACTGTGTGTTTCAGCACTATTTAACATTTAATACTATTTGGCATTTAGTAGTATTTGGCATGTAGTACTATTCAACACTATTTAGCATTTAGCACTATTTAGCATTTAGGACTGTTCAACATTTAGTAATATTAGCACCACCTAGCATGTAGTACTATATATCATTTAGTACTAAAAGGATAGCCTAAAAGACTAAATACTACTAAGCATTTAGTACCATTTAGCACTATCTAGCATTTAGTACTATTTAGTATTTACTACTATTTAGTTTTTAGAACTAATGCAAAACTCCTAACATTTTAAATGTGTTCATAGACACTAAGAAAGAACAATAGGTAGGGGGGCATGCCTCGTGTGGAAAAGAAGACAATAAACAACTATTCGATGGAAGTCGGTTGAAAGATGACAACTCCTTGGAGGATGTTGGGGATCAGGAATATGATGAGGATGAAATGTTGGACAAAGTAAAAAAGCAGCCAGGCAGTGGCATAGGGGGACCTGAAAGCTGCAGAGGAGAGGGGTAGGACCTTTTTTTTTTCCTATGTGGCCAAAAGAGGGTATTTATTTTTATAAGTTCTTGTTTTATCTATTTCATTTATTCGCTGTTTTATATATTGCATCTATGCATGTATTATATATTGTTTAGCAGATGAAAGTTTGCCAGTTAAGGAAGCTCTTACTAAGATGAAGCGCCACATAAAGACAAGAAGAAATCTGCTATGCGGTCACTATACAGACGCAAGAATATAGAGAAAAAGGAGGGTATGTATTTTTTTGTGAAGATGCACATTTACAATCTTCTGTGTACAACACCTCAAACACATTTCTGATTTGACTTTATTTCTTTATAGACAATCTAACTGGAGACATCGAAGATGATCAACACTTGGATGAAGATGATCTGCTAAACTTGGATGAAGAAAATCTGTAACAACTGAGCAAGATTATAGAGGAAGCAATAGCAAGATTGGACATGCAGGACTTGCCAGGAAACCACAGCAAGGACGGTTGACTGGAAAGAACAGTAAGGGTGAACACACGGATAGTGGTGAAAAGCTCGACACAAATAGCGGGGTGAGAGGGTCACTGAGGCAGCTGAGATTATATCAGGGCTAAAGCCTAAACTGCCTAACAGCTCTGATGGAGAGCAAATGGAGGAGACACAGTACTAGGTAGCCTTCTCCCTGTGGGGACAAAGAAGAGGTTATTTAGTCAAATAGTTACTAAGTTGTATTTGATTGATCCTACCAAATGCCCAACCCCAAATGTTAGGACCAGCAGATCGTCTATGAAATTGTATGAGAGCTCGTCTCGCAAGATTTAAATGAAACTCTTTTTGCAATTTATCTTCTTGTTTTTTTTACAATTTATCTTCTTGTTTTTTTAATGAAATTATTTTTTCAATTTACCTTGTTTTTTTAATGAAATTCTTTTTGCAATTTATCTTCTCGTAAGTTGATATGAAATTCTTTTTGCAATTCATCAACTCAAGTATGATGGATTTGTATATGTGTTATTGTTGCTTCTAGGTGTTTCCGAAAATGTTCTGCCTCAAAAAGAGTTGTTAATAATCTTTGATTTGAATGGAATATCGTTAAATAGGTGGTGGCGGACTACTCCTAAAATGGCCCAAGGTGGTGGTGTTCATAAATTAGGCAACCATGTCATCTCTTTGCAGCCACAGTTGATCAATTTCATGAAACCTTTGTGGGAGCATTTTGAGATCGCCACATGGAGTAGTATGACAAGGAGAAATGTCAGTCCCATAGTGTCTTTGATAGAAAGCAAATTGGGATATGATGAGTTTAGGGAGTTCAAGTTCCTGTTCAGCTTTGCACAGGAGGATTGTTGTACAAGGGAAGAATTCCGCCACCCAACACAGCTGGATGAGATGTGTTTGCTTAAGCCATTTAGTGCATGGGCTACGCATGACATTGACTATAATCCCATGAACACACTCCTGGTTGACGACACTCCTTTGAAAGCAGCATTAAATCTACCCGGTTCCTACATAACTCCTTTCTCCTATGATGGAGGTCCTAATGATGATGAGCTATCAGATCAGTTGATCCCATACTTATTGGATTTAGCAAATGCCAGAGAAAGTGTTCTTGCCTTTACAATGAGATACCCTTACGAAGGCCATGTGATTGAGTGCATTGCAGCAGCTACTTGTAGTGAGCATCCAGCCAAATTATTTGTTGAAGTCTTTTTCGCAGATTATGCTAACATGGGGTTTGTTAATGCTGTCGTTTCACTGTTAACTGAAGATCCAAATCCCATAGACTAGTTTATCATCCAACAAAGAATAGCAAACCTTCCACATGAGATGTGCCAACAAATTCTTAGGCATAATCCTTATGTAAACCAATACCCACCATACACTAGGCCTTGAAGGCCAAATTGTAAAGGACTTGTATATTGATGAATATAGATGTTGTTACTTTCTAAATACAGACTTGTATTGGTTACTTTGTGATACAGACTTTGTCGGTTACTTTGCTGATAAAATTAATGGTGAGCTGATAAATGTTCTGGTGTTCTTACATGGTATTGGTGTTGTTAAATGGTACCGGTGTTTGCTAATAAAAGTACTAGGTGAGCCATTGTTTTAACTAGTGCATAAATAGCCAATGTCGATGCAATAAAATATATGGTCCTTTTTTATATGTTATCTTTTATGGTATTTTTTGCTCAACCATACAGTACCAATTTTGGTTCTGGATAAAATAATACTAACTGTTAGTTAGGTCTAAGCTAAGGAATCATGTGTCATGTCTGTTATGGTGCTCATACAGTTGGTTGTTTTTGACTGGCATTACAGATCCATCAATGTGTAATAGAGTTGTACACTCTTCTACTCTAGAACTACAGGATGGAATTGCAAAAAGGGCTGATAACATCTTCAAATACCTTATAGATGCAGGGTATGGCCCAGAAGAAATAGCAACTTCGAATGTTTGAGACGATAGTCCCTCGGGTTAGCTACCAACATGAGGATGCTGAGGAACAAGGGCTGGAAACTCCTACGTTCTAGGGTCATTCCTTCCTAGAACATAGTATATTGGGGTGTGTGGAGTGCAACGCCGTAGAGCTACTGTATGTATCCAAGCCTAACCGAGTTGTATATTGGTGTATGGAGTGCAGCACAAAGCTATTGTATCCAAGCCGTTTGGGCTCTGTAATGTCATATGACTGATTCTATATGTCTCATTATGATTTTATATGGCGCCTTCTAATTTTGTATGGCTCATTTTGAATTATAAGTGCAATATATTAAAAAGAGGAACAACATTACAAAAATATGATATGACAGTAGTACAATGGTTCTCTCTCTCTCTGTCTCTCTCTCTCTCTCTCTCAATTGATAGCAAATGTGCTACTCAAGATAGTACTACATAGTATCACATAGTATTAACAAAATAGTACTAAGTAGTATGATATCACATTAGTACAATGGTTCTCTCTCTCTCTCTCTCTCTCTATCTCTCTCTCTCTCTCTCTCTCTCTCTCAATCTCTCTGTCTCTCAATTAACAGCAGATGAGTTACTTAAGATAGTAGTACATAGTACTAAATAGTACCAACCAAATAGTAATAAGTAGTATGATATGACAATAGAACAAACTTAAAATGAACTACAAAAATTACTACAATAGTACACAATCACTAAAAAATAGGGCTAATAGTATGATATGACAGCAGTACCTAAACAATAATAATATAATAGTACACAATTAAAACTAATAGTACTAAAAACTATTAAAGTTCCTCACTATAGAGCATCCCCGAGAGAAACAAGATGCCTTTGTATTACAAAAAGCAGCCCCCAAAGGGGCAGCTAAAATACAAAACGTGCACAAAAATATGTAAGAGCCATTGCAAAAATACATGCTCAGCAACAGTTCTCATAGAGAAATGTTTGCCAAGATTCATTCGTGCAACTCCTGGGGTACACGATACACTATTCTCTGGCCTTTAACCTTGTGCTTTGCTTGCAACATTTGGAACTTTATTGCCAATACCACATCAGCATGCACTATAGCAGGAGGTGCATCTTTTAGTAATGCATAACTGCTTTTACATTTTGGGATTTTTGCATAAAAGATTCCAAAAACCACTTGATCCCCAATGTTGAAGACATTATCCTAGCCATCTGTCTCTTGCTCTATGAGGATTGTTTTTTATTTTGAGCACAGCACCACATAATAATCCTCATTATCTTTGTTTGTAGGGGACCGTAGTACTGCAAAATGGTCACCCATCTGAAGCATGTTAGCCAGTTGGTCTCTATCCATCGCATATGTTATAGATTCCTTCTCCATGTCTGATGCAGTCTGTCCATTGATGGGCTCCAGCCTGTTCAAGGTCCATGGACTTGCATGAGATAAATTGATGCACTTATCCCATGTTTCATCCATGCAGAATGAACAAAAGCATGAGAGAAGCATGACAAATGTCTAAAAAAGGCTTGTGTGGGATCTTTGTTACTAAAACCCAATATGCAGTGTGTTGAATGACTTCCTTTGATGGTCTGGCAGTTCCATGCTTTAGACCTATCAACATCACCAACCTTTACTTCTACGAAGAGCCTTTGTTTAGAATAATCTCCCATCTTCCATGTTAACCATTCCACAACATCATGTGCATTTTGTAGCTTTGCACTATTTACATCCAATTGCTCACTGGTTAGTGCACGCTTTATGACTGCACCAACTCCATCATGTTCTCCCTTGCCATGACCGCTTCTGAAAAAGTTCCACATCACCTGAATGGAGCAATACCTAGAGCATTTTAAAATATGCAACATCTTCAGCGTGATGTAGAAAATAAGGGGGTAGTATCCAATGTCTTACCTTGCAACAAAGTAAAATGGGCGAGCGGCCTTGAATTGAGGCACTACCCCATCTGACCAAACTCAGTGTCTTTTAAACTTCAAGCCTTTAGACACCAACCATTGATGGTGGAGCATAAAGCAATGCTACACAAATAGTGCATCATGTTCTTTGTCATTTGAAATGTAAAAGATGGATTGCTTTTTTATATCGCTCGTCTCCTTCCAATAGCAAATATGAACCAACATGGTCACTTGGTCATTATGCCAATGCATTGATTGAACCTCATTCTGCACTTTGAATGTATAGTTCGCTGTAAAGTCAACAACTGAAAGCACCACATCATCAGGAAAATTTGTGGTACACTTTTTGAATTGAGAGTGTTGCCAATAACTACGGAAGTTGTGAGTGATAAACACATTTAAGTGTTGTAAGTATTGAGGGATGATGATGGATGGAGAAGTTTCCTTATATAAGAATTTTATTCTTTTCTTTGCATCACCTTTTCCCGTATCCTTGATGACATATTCATACGTATTCTATCTTATCAATGCACCATTTGCATCATCCAACTCACATGGGCAAAACAACGGTTGTGGACACTTGTCACATTTGCATAATAAGCATTCAAGCTTGTGTCATTCAACATCCTCTTCCTTTGGACATATGGCCGAATGCCACATTTTAGACACATAAGAACAACTGCTGATGTGGGCAACACACATGTCCTCCCCTTAGGGCCTACAATCCTTGCATAAGCAATCACATATATCTCCATGCAACAATGTGCTATTCACTGCTAGTCGGAACAAGTCTATTCTTGTATGATAAATACAACAAGTATTCCTTTCCTTCAATTTTAGAATGAAATAGGGCTTCAATTTATGAAAATAACGGAAACCAATATCTATGGAAGGATGCTCCTCCTTGAAATTAAGGAAGAATTCTTCCTGCAAAATCAATCATCAACAATCAGTGTAATTTAAATCTAGATAGCAGACAGAAAAACTAAAAGTTATTTAAAACTTAGAGTTCCATCATTATTTTTCTAAGTTCTATCACTCAATGACTAAGTCTTAATTGCTACTAGTAGTGCCAAATATCAGTAAGTGCTAGATAGCACTAAATGCTAAATAGTACTAGGTGCTAAGTATTGTTGTAAATTCTAGATCGTACTAAATAGTAAGTACTAAATACTAAATTCTAGATAGTACTAAATATGTTTACATAGTACTAAGTGCTAAATATTTTACTAAATGCTAGATAGTACTAAGTGCGAATATTACTAGCTACTAGTTTAGTACAATTAGTAAGTGCTAATATTACTCAATGCTAGATAGTACTATTAGTAAGTGCTATATAATACTAAGTGCTAATATTAGTAAGTGCTAATATTACTAGGTGCTAGATAGTACTATTAGTACTAAATATTAAGTGGTAATATTAGTGAGTGCTAATATTACTAGTGCTAGATAGTACTAAACAGTAAGTGCTAGATAGTACTAAATAGGAAGTGTTAATATTAGTAAGTGTTAGATAGCAGGTGCTAATACTACTAAATAGTAAATTCTTGATCTGTAGTACTATTAGTACTAAATAGCAAGTACTAGATGGTAAGTGTGATATTGCTAGGTGCTATATAGTACTATTAGTATTGAATAGTAAGTGCTAATATTACTAAGTGCTAGATAGTATTGAAGAGTACTTACTAAGTGCTAATATTACTAAGCACTAAGAATTATTGAGTCCTAAATAGTACTCAGTAAATAGTACTTTCAATGCTAAATGTTACTTAGTGCTACATAGTACTAAATTGTGCTAAAATACTGCAAAATAATACTAAATAGAACTAATAGTAGTAATAGTAGAGTTAAGGCAAGGAAGAGAACAATATCTAAACAATATTATCTAGTACTAGCAGCAGGGTTAGTACAAGTGATAGTACTAGATAGTACTAAATAGAACTAGTAGCAGGGTTAGTGCAAGGAGAGAATGATTACGCTCGAAGTCCTTCTCTAATACAAACAATTTCAAACATCACACACTACTAATTAACACTAAATAGTACTATTTAGTCATAACGAGTATTATATTTAGTCATAATAACTGACTTGAAAGAGCAAACAATACTATTTTGTCCTATCTTTATTCCTATGACTGATTTCTAAAATATGGTCTATACTATAAACATATTAAGTCTCCGGTGTAGTATTTAGTCCTGTGATTCTATGATCTAGTGCTAAATTCGCTTCATATAGAGTCTGTTACAGTTTTAAATGTTAGCTTTAACATTTGAACAATACTAATATTATCCCTGATAGTACTAAATAGTTGTAAAGAGTACTAAATAATAGTGTGTAACTTGGGCTTCATTGAAAGAAGGACGATGCATCTCTATGAAATGGGTGGGATGTATTGAATACTTTTTTGGGCCAAGCCTATGCCTGTAAACATCTTTCTTGTTTGGGAAAACCCTAGTGTTGTCTTTCCAGAATTGGAAAACACATTGAACAACCTCACAACTTAAGGAATCCTGTCTATGCTTTCAACCTCCATCTTCCCATTTGAAGGAAGCTTGTTTTATGTCCACGCGATGTTGCTTCAGATTTTGTGCTTGAATTCCAAGGGCTTTAGCTACTTTGTTATCACTATATTTTTTAAATGCTGAAGTGTTGGCAATCATGTGGAGAGCTGCTCTCTTCGTAGCTAACTTATCACCACTTTCTACTCTTTTCACAAGACTCAATGATGTCTTTAGATTATCCACTATTGCCATTGATATGGACTGGCTTTTAAAATTATCTCATCGATAACCTCTTGCATATTTGGATGTTTTATAACGTTAGACAAAATGTCAGCCTTCGTTCTGAAGTCCAAGTTCTTTGTGGTATGCTTGAAATGTCGCACAAGTATTAGTGTTAAGTGTCTCATGTTCTTTTTGGAGCAATAATGTGGCAGTGCATTGAGCAAGTTCCCTTCATGGTGTGGCACTTCTAGTGCGGAGTTCTCCATCCTGCACACAATTGTATTTCAATGGTAAATCATAAATTAATGAATGACACAAGAAGACAATACGCCAAAACATGCATGCCCAATCTTACTATACGAGAAAGTCATCCTGAGAGAGAGAGAAAGAGAGAGAGAGAGAGAGAGAGAGAGAGAGAGAGAGAGAGAGAGAGCACTGTAGAATCACTCAAACATAGCTGGTTTTTGTGCCAAAGAGAACATATAGTCCAAAGTGCGAGGGCTTCAATGAGGGAGAAGGGGAGAGCCAGTTTGCACAGAGAATGGAGAGATTTGTGGAGAGAGAGAGAGCAATGGACCTCTGGGAGAGAGAAAGAGGGCAATGGACCTCTAGTGAAGATGAGTGGAGATAATTGCAGGGACTGAGACAGGACTGAGACAGGACACCACGAGAGAGAACAAAGTCGACTGTCAATGGCTTCAAACATGTGCGAGTGATTCCACAAGAGAGAAGAGAGTCAATTGAGAGTAGATTGTAGATCGCGGATTCCTCGATGTGTGGGGAAATCATCCTCGATTGAGAGTGGATTGCAGATTGTAGATTGCAGATCGTGGACTCCTCGATATGTGGAAATCTAATCCAACTGTCAGTGCCTTTTAGTACACAATTTAGTACAATATCTATGCTAGAACCTTTGCCAAAAAGAGTACTTTTTTAAACACCGTAGCATGCTTTCACCCATGTGGCATTAGCAAGTACTAACAAGCACTGATAACCACTATTAAGCAATAATAGGAACTACAGTGTTGCAATAAACAAGCAGTACTTGAAGCACTAATCAGCACTATCAAGCACAATGTCATAGTAACTAGACTAACCACAACAAGAAATTAGTAGCACTAACAATTAGTAGCACTAACTAGACTAACCACAACAAGCAATTAGTAGCAATGTCTCCTACTAAGTAGCAGTAGCAAGTAGGAATATGCCATAACTAGCATAGTAGCAAGTACTCTATCACAATAAGTACCACTAACAAGCAAATGTGGCACTAACAAGTAGTACATGTCATATGAAGTAGAACGAACAAGCAATATGTAAGTTTAACAAGCAATATATGGCACCGCCAAGCACTATCAACCGAGTGGATCAAGATGATAAGGATCTTGATACAACACTCACTTGGGGAATATCAAGAAGATGAATAGGGTGTTTTATATAAGACTTTCTCCCTATTCGTTTGCAGCATACATCCTTCTTATTGGGTGACACGCGAGTTTGCATTGACCAAAAGGAGGACACCAAGTCCTTCACTTCCTGGGAGATGCTACTACGTGCTTGTCGTTGGCTAGAAGGTGTCTAGATTTGGCTACATAAAAATTCCTCCTATGAATGTTTAAAACTCTTGAAGTTGCTGAAATGTTTAGATTGGGAGCCCCTTCTATCCCATCGTTCACTAACATCATTAAACTAGACGTTTTAAAAAATAGTTCATCTGATGACTTTGGTCGCTTCACTGTTTCGAGGGTATGCGAACACCACATAGGAGAGCTACCTGAACATTGGATTCATCTCTTGTTTCTTGTAGTTAGGCTACTTTTAGGGTAGGATGTGCCTGTAATCTATCCAATATGTCTCTCTTTGCTCCACTGTCCATTCCAGTTGTTTGTTGAGCAAAAAACATTGCCACGTCGTGACAAAATTTTTTCCTCTTTCTTTCATCAGTAGTGAGATTGGACTCTTGAAGCCTTGCTTTTTTGTGTTGTTCCCTTTTTCTTCTCGCTTCATACTCCCTTATAATTGTGCGCTGGTCTTGAGCACAATGGGTGCACGTTGAGGATGCAGGGATGGAGCATCTACACAATTCATTGTGGCTTCTTGAAATCATCTGGGTGCCCTCCATGTTAAAGAAAGTATGTCTGAACATTCCAACACAACACAACTGAGCAAGAGGATCACTGAACAGATCGTATAACAATGTGTTTAAAGAGAAATAAAACAACTGAAGAGCATGAGAGATAGAGGCTACGGTTGCTTGAGAGCATCAACCAAGAGACACCTGATAGGAACTAAACCCACAACCATGTTTCTTGTCTTTAGACAGCTGGTCAAGCAGAGAGCATTACCAGAATTACAGAATCAACACAAAAAATAGTGTGTTTTCCACGAACGCAAACAGACCAACATTGTGGAAGGAATTTATTGGAACTATTTGAATCGATATCAGAGATTTGATGGGCAGGTTAGACACAAGACCAGCAGCAACCTCACCAAAATTGATACAGAGAGAGAGAGAGAGAGAGAGAGAGAGAGAGAGAGAGAGAGAGAGAGAGAGAGAGAGAGAGAGAGAGAGAGAGAGAGAGCTCAAAGCACCTACCACTTGCATAGCGTGAAAGATGAACAAACAGAGTTCGAGATGTAGGGAGGGAGAACGAGAGAGACAAAGAGAGAGTGACAGAGACAGAGAGAGAGAGAGAGAGAGGAGGCCATGGTTGGTAGAGACACGACGTGGAGGTCGTTACAAATTTGCATTGCAGGGTTGTTACAAGAAGACATGCAGCTGAATTCACTTATGGGCTAGATTTTTTAATGTTCAAACATTGTACACTACAGAGCACTATTAAAAGCACCAACATAGCAATGTCTCGGACACCACTTTTGTACCGTGCCTCATCATGCATACACCCTTTTGTAGTAGAGAAGTTTAGGTCATACTTGCTACCTCGCCCATTTTTCTTCCTTACATCTCAACCTTCTTTACAATTCTTGATTCACAAACCCAATCCTGCTAGAAAGTTTGCAAAATGGATTTGTGAACATCAAGAATTATCTTTCATTTTCATTATTGAAATCACCACTAGGGCCTCTCTTGCAGATCTTATTACAGGGAGAGAAGGAGAAGAAGAAATCGGGGCAAATGATGAGGTATGTGAAGATTTGGAGACTCCACAAACTGCTTTCACTTTGCATTTTGATGGAGTTCAAGTGGGAGCTTGTGAGACCCTCAAAGACAAGGGCATTTTGATGGAGCCGGGGGGATCATTTTGTGTGATTCATAAGGTATGGGCCAACGGCATATAATTTTCAAATGCTATACCAAATAATGTGGCCAAATATAATGCATTAATTTATGGATTAGAAGATTGCATCAAGGAGGGAAACATCAAAATGGCTACTCTTTTGTTGATAGATACAGGTTGGTCAAAACTCCAAGATGTTTAACAATATTTGGATATAGGACAATTTTCTCATTATTGAGCCCTCAACAGAGCAAAGGCTGGTAAGGGAGCAAAGGCTGGTAAGGAAAGCTCATCCTTACACAATTCTAGGTGATGTTCTCTACAATCAAGGTAAAGATAAGGTTCTTGGTAGGGTCGTGAGATTAGAAGAATCCAAAAGAATTATGGATCTATGCCATGAATGTTCAGGTCACTTCGCTACAACTAGCACAACTCGCATTCTCAACACTAGGTATTATTGGCCTAGTCTCAATAAAGATGTCTATGAGTGGTGCCAAAGCTGTGAAGTGTGCCAAGCATATGGGCACAAGAATTTGGTTCCTGGACCCTTACAACCTATTCTAGCATATGGCCCATTTGAGAGATGCAGCTTAGATTTTGTGGGACCACTTCGTTGCTCCTCACGTGGGAAGTATTATATACTGGTGGCCACAGAGTTATGCAAGCGGATGGGAAGAGGCAAATGCCACAATAAATAATAAGGCAACGACAGTGACATCCTTTTTTAGAGAGTACATATGTGCTCAATTTGAGTGTCCATTGGAAATCCTTACAGATCGAGGGAGGTCCTTCAGGAATGAATTATGGAATACTTGATGCAAAAGTTCAAAATCAACCATCTCATGTCAACTGCCTATTATCCTTGATGCAATGGGTTGGTAGAAAAAACTAATGATTTTCTTTGTGGATCGATTTCAAAAGTAGTAGATAACAAGAAAAGAAAATGTGTTATACTGCTTATGTTTACCTCAATTTGTTAGAATATGAGCACTCTAATCCAACATTTGGTGTAAGAGCCATGTTTCTGAGGATTTGTGGTAGCTGTGAAGTCTGTGCATGTCGAAAAGAGCAAACCATGGACATTCTATGTTGTTTGTTTTACCTCAATATTTCAAGCGATGAAGGAGTAGTTGTCATTATAGAAAGCACCTATCCTTGGATATACTTGTAGAAGCTTGTTTTTGCGCGCTATTGTCACACTCAGCAAGAGGCAATCTTAAAGCAGTAATCAATGGACACCACAAAGAAGGAGAAAGCTTTGGAAGTTTGTGTTGTCAATTCAATGGAAGGAATTTTCCATCTTGGCAATTGGCCACTCAACTCTATCTGATGCAAAAAGGCTTATGGGGATTGATAGGTGGAAGTGACAAGAAACCAAATGCAGAGCGTGATGTAGCAACTTGGATTCAGAGAAACAATAAGGCAATTGGTTTAATTGGTTGAGCCCTGGGGAGTGAATACATTCATCATGTGGATGTAGGAAAAATGACAGCCAAGAACTGAAGAATCCTAGAGACTCTTTTCAGTGTCATGATAAAACATTCCAAAGCCTTATTGAAGCAATAACTATACGATTTACACATGGAGGAGTTGGAAAGTTTGGGAACCTTCTTGAATTGAATGCAAGCATTTCTAAAGAAACTTAATGCAATTGGGTCACGAGTTGAAGAGTAAGACAAAAAGGCGATTGTCCTAAAGAGCTTGCGACCAAGAATGAAGAAACAATTTGTATTCTCCGCTTAGATGATGATTCAAACTTTCTTGATTGTGTTACGCTTTTGTTAAGTGAGGAGAAGAGGGTCAAATCCTGACAACCACCTGGAGAGTTGGCTTATGCCATCAAAGATAAAAACAAAGTTGGGGCAGATACCAAAGTTGATACACGTTCATGTTACTATTGTGGGAAACCGGGGCATATTGAGAGATTATGCATCAAAAAGCATAAATGTGAGGTAGCCAAACGGGAGAACAATGGTGCTTATGTAGTAGAGGAAATTCCATCGACAAATGAAGTTACACAATGTGTTGCAGATGGGGTTACTGAGCAAGATTGAGCCTTCTGAGAATAAGCACATTTCAGAACCATCTACAATGACGGTTGTTCAAGGTGACGCAGTCAATAGAGCGAGTGGGAAAAAGCAAGCAACCCTAAAAAAGCAAGTGCGAATTTGTTGAAGTAATAGGAAAATCAAGCAAGCAAAGAAAGAATCTAAGTGTCCTAAAATAATTGCTTTTGGCAATAGAAAGTATTCAAAAGGGGGGTTATGTGTCACATTTCTTGAAATTGAGTAGTCTAAAGTTAAGGACTATTTAACGTGACCCCATTTGGGTTTGACAATTACTAGGGGGATCACTCTAAACATGTAACATGGCACTTTAGTCAATAAGGGTATTTTTTTTATGTGGATACTTACATGCCGTTTATAAAATAGCAACTTAACGTAATTTATATATGCAGATTTATGAAGGGGTGTCAAAATTTTAAGATTGAAAATTTAAACAATACAGGGGTTTGACCAATTATGACAAAATGTAAAATTGCAAGAATAAGGGTAATTTTTAACACATGCTTGCTCGCACATGCTTTATGGGTTTATCAAGAGTGATCCTCGGAACATAATTAGAAGGTAGAGGATGTTAAAATTTGGGTTTATTTTGCCAAAATAGTCAATGGCTTCCCATTCCCTATTCTAGGAAACCTTGCTTTAAAATCGATGCAATAAATCGGTTGAAAATTCATAAATTCATATTTCGATGCATGTAAGTTTCTTAGATGGTGCAAAAAGGCATTATATTCATCTATATCATGCCTTGTCATTTGATTTGATATGTAGAATTATGTCATTTGGATTTGACAATCAAAAGATGCAAGGATGTCAAAAACACATCTTTTGGGCCGAAAAAACCAAATTTTGACAACTTGCAAAGATGCAGGGGTGTGAATATGTCATCTTTTGGGCCAAAATAGGGAGAGCATTAATGCACTCCCAGTTTTGGCCCAAAATATGACATCTTCATGTCCCTGTATCTTTAAGAGTTTCGGCAGAACAGTGGCACCTCAGTCCCAACCCCCTCTGTCTTGTCGACTCCTCCCCCTCCCTTCTCATTTCCTCCTATATCACCTCTCCCTGTTGCAACTGGAACAAACATCGCTGCTGCATCAGTGGATCGGATCATGCCTCCTCCCGTGCGCACTGGGGAGGCTATTGAGTCTGGCGATGGGGATCAAGGTAGAAGTATGTCCTCACATGTCGCTCCAACGCTGCCCACACTATGATTGAGAGGTTGCATTAGCCACAACTTGCTTGCTAGGTTTCTAGCATGGGAAAGAATTGAAAGCTATTATGATTCTTGTCAGACGACATGCTCTCCCCTTCTAACATCCCAACATTGGGTTGGTGGAGCCAATTTTGAGGAAGTTGGGTTGGTGTTGCAAATGCTCCCCCAACTTTACAAATCCCCATTAGGTAGTGCACCCTCACTCTGATCCAATGCTAGAAACCAGCATGGGAAAGCCCTCTAAGGCCTTCACTCAAAGAAAGTAAGAGCATACAATACATGCCGCTTGCTTTGATCCCACTACAACTTCTTTTGACTCCCCAACGTGGTGCTACCACGGACACAAGTCTTTCTGTAAGTAGTGCCTTCCCCTTTGTATTGCACCACTAAAATTTCAACCTTAGCAATAGGATGGGGACATCCTCTTAGTAGGCTCCAAGCATTGGAAAAGATACATTCACATAGGAATCGTGTACATATGACTACTCCCCTTTGGACTCCTCTAACAAAGGTAAGAGCCACCAAGGGACATCAAGGCTTACTTTGCTGGCCACTCCATTGACCTCATTTAACCCCTGAAGGGGCCTTCACCACTCGCTTAGCCAAGCATTAGTATGCCCTATAGCAACAATTTGATAGCATCCCTCGATTACTCACAGTGTTAGTTGTAAGTTTAAATGATGTATTTGTAGGATATTAACATGTTTTCAAGCTAAATGCAAGTTTACATATGCAAGATGAGTTATACAGTGAGGAAGCATGTGCATCTTATGACATATGTGACTACTTATATCGTTTGATGCATAACTCAGATTTGTTGTGGTATTATATGCAAAAAAATTTAGTTTAGTGTGCACTTTGTATATATCATACAATTAGTTTTCAGGGATGACCATTCGGATATTATATGAAAATTAAGGGTTTTGAGGTTATATTTCAATTGCAAATTAAATGAAAGAGGGGGTTTGATGAATGAACATCTTTTTCCTATTCCTAGATCAACATACAAATTAAGAGGGTGTTTGGTTATCGTAAGTTATTATAAAATGGTAGTTCTTAACTTTAGAGCATAAGCATGATAGTTCTTTATTTTAGAGCATAAACATTATAGTTCTTACTTTTAGAGCATAAGCATGTATCTCTTGATGAATTTAATGAATGCATAATATTTTGTGTGGATATACTTCTCCTATTGCAATCCTTAGGTAATTTACATTGATAGGTGGATTTCGAGGACCCTAATTTTCAGTTGCTCGTCATAGGAACTAGGTGAAGCTGTGATATTGTGTCTCTTAGGTCACGTTTTGCTTAGAAGAAGCATGCATATATGAAAAGCAGGTCACACCTCCGAGAAAAAGTAGTTTATACTATTTTAGCCATGATGTTTAATCCATAACTCGAATTTAGGACTGTTCTTTTTGTTGGAAAGCTGAAATTGTGCTCTACAACTTCCCAAAAAAATTGGGATGGGATGTTAGGTTGAAAATACAGATTATGGAGCACGACCTAGTTTTTTATGTTGGAAGGCTGCTCCTATTTTGCAGCTAAGATTTCAGTGGTCACAGTAGTAATTATTGGATCTATGAGAGAAGCGCTCCTTAACATCAGTGCTGACCTTCTTGTTAGTTGTTATGAATGATTGTCTGTGCGGAAAATCAACTTGAAGCATTGCAAATCGTCAGATAAATTGTACATGTTATTCAATCTTTTGGAGCCACCAATTTTGAGCTTTGTTTCTCTATTTCTTGAATTATGACAGGTCATTTTCAAGCATGTTGATGAAATAAATAGGTTGTGGGTTCATCTTCAATGCTCTTATTGTGTTTGTGAATTGAAGAGCTATTATAGTGGTCACCCATAGTCCTTTATTTCAGAGCCCCCGTCAAGGAGTTTCCTGTGACTGAGGAGAAGTATTCACGTTACATATGTAGCTGTTGTTGCAAGAGCGAGATGGACCAAGATTTATCCACGTTTCTTGGATTGCCTAATGAGAATGCTTCTCAATTCATATAAGGCTTGGAGTGCACAGTGTTGCTAAAAGGAAGAGATTGACTAAAAGTTCTGTTGCAAATCCTAGGGTATTAATAGTCTGCAAGTAGAATTGAAGAGATGGTTTCGAAGTTTCATTTAAGGCATGTTGGGAACCCAAAATAGGGATGCAAAATGTCAAGAAGTAAGAGCTAGTTTTTTGCTCCAATATGCATGTACAAGGGATCCCAATAGGAACTGGAAGGAATTTTACAACTACTAGCAAGCACCCAATCAAGAAATGGACCGCAACTTGAACAACTTTATTGAGCTATGGTAGGGATGGAGGGATTCCTGACATCCTAAAGTGCAGAGATTTGTTGCTAGACTCATGCCAAATTGCAAGTTGAATGTAAAGTTTAAGAATCCTTGTATGTTTGGTGAAGCTATTGCAATTGTAGGTGCCAAGGAGTGGAAAATGCATCAACAATTGGGTCTGATCAATGTGGTGAGCTTACATGGGAAGTGGTCTTATGCATCAAAGCCATGGGATGTGGTCTCCATGGCTCCCAACTCTAGCTCTGCAAAGCCCCAATCCCCCATCCCTTCCACTTCAGCCTTGCGTTTGATGGAGTCGTTCTCTAATCTCAGGGGACGGTTTGACTTGGCTGACCCCAACCAAATCAATCCGTTTGCTAGGCAAAAGAGGGGAGCAACAAGACCCATCACCAATTGCACTATCTGGTAATGCACCAGGCAACCTCATACCCACGTATCAGCAGCCAAGGGACCCTCAAGGCCGCACGTAAGTTGCACATATAGTTCTATGAGGGAGAACCATCCTTCACAAGGACTTCTAAGCCCAGGGTACCCAAAACTTATGCATGGTCCAATCATAGTGCATTGTCCACTACATATGATAGCCTCCCACTAATCAAAAAACTCTCTATCAAACCTTAGACCACTAAGAACTACCCCATGAGGACATAGTTTAGAGAATAACCCCAACAATCCCCCCCACGATCAAAATGGGGAGCAATCAGAAAAAGAACAAAGCACCTACTACGTGACCTACTACGTGATCAGTTCTAAGCCCAATCACCTTGAACGAGGATCACCAAAAAGCAAGCGGGCCAACATCTATTCCAATTCTTCTTTGACTTTAGCAGGAACTGACACAGAGGGATGAGGAGCTGTAAGAGTAGCCATAGGAGCTGGCGGAGGGGCAACAGGATTGCGCATTTTCTCCATTGTGACACGTCAGGTGGCTCATGCATTGCGCCATGTCGCCTCTCCTCCCATGGTGTTGTGCCACGTCACCTAGAACTACACCTGCCATGTCATTGTTGCTCGTGTAGCTCCGGCCCTTTCGAGTTGGAAATCCGGGGCCGATTCCGGGCACACCCCAACGTGGCCGGAATTGGTTGACAAGAGGCGGAATTGGAAGGGATTCCGCGGACCAATTCCCGATCACGTCAACCAATGCCGTTGGCGCTGTGGGTCGAATGTGGAATCTGTGGCAATTTGTATAATGTCAATCTTTTAGCATCAAACACTCTCTCTATGATTTATCTTGCAGGGCTATGAGATGACGGAAAGCTGCGTGATGTGTGGTAGAAATGCACATTGCAGATCAGCAAGATTCGACAAGGAATCATACAGCGTTGCGATGATGCAATTCGACCGCACGGATGCTGAAATCACCAGCAGTGATTCAAACAGAGAGGAAGTGGTAATTCGCGATTCAAACAGAGAGGAATTGCTAATTCAAACAGTGATTCAAACAGCAAGGAAGTGGTAATTCGCAATTCAAACATTGATTCAAACAGAGAAGAAGTGGTAAATTCAAACAGCGATTCAAACGGAGAGGAAGTGCTAATTCAAACAGAGAGGAAGTGGTAATTCAAACAATGAATCGTACAGCGGAAGCTGTAATTCGCGATTCTCCACTGTCGATTCCAACAAGCCCCGTGATATTTCCGACATTGATTCAAACAGAGCGGACGTGGTAATTCGCAATTCTCCACTGTCGATTCCATCAAGCTCCGTGATCTTTCCGACAAATTTTTGAGACAACAGCGGTGGAGTTAAGATTGCGAACGGGTGGCTTGTCTGCCTTGTCACGATGCGCTGGGTACCTGTCTTGTCGAGGAGGAGGTAAGATTGTTTTTGGGAATCTTCAAATGCTTCGTAGCTCTTGTTGGTTGTCAAATCCTGCTGCATCGCAGCGATCGCGAAGTGTTTGTCCACTTTGCCTTCTCTGTCCTCTGGCAACAGCTCGCTTCCTATCCATTTGGTAGAGGAACCTGAAGGTTAATCCACTTCCTGAAAGCACAGATCACAGAAGCAGCGTGCCGCAAAAACTTCATCTCCGTCTCCATCCATCCATCAACCTTCCAAATCCTGTGCTCCTGCAAATGACCTTTCCAGGGGTGGTTGTATCCAAGCCCTCCTCGGGGCTTCGAGAGTCTTACAGGCCGTTCGAGCTTTCGGAGTCGCGAACTCCGCTGCCAAGACGTCGTTCTGCTGATCAAACTTTTGGGTTTAGTCTATCTCCTGCGACGGTTCGCAACAGAACGCAGACAGAGTTTCTTGTCCAATCTTATGAAAGGTCGTTCGATCAGAAGGAAGGTAGGCACCACGACCGCCACATTTTTCCATCGTCCGATAACCACAGTGTCTCTCCGTCATCCTCTGAAGCCGTGCCGGCAGCGCAACACTTGAGGGCCGCCAATACGGTGGGCATTCTGGGAGGCATCTCAACTGTGGCTACTGTAAATTTCATGAAGAAACTTGTGGAAGCTGCAAACAAAGGCGATGTATGTGAAAACATACCCCTTGTTGTGAGCTGTGGCACTCACTCGCAGGTGAAAACAGCTGGTGAGCACGAGATCTCGAGACTCTATCAATCAAGTCTAATTCATCCTGTAAGTTCATCTATCTCAGGCTTAGTGGAGCGCAGAAAGTTTTTAGAACGATCGGGGGCGAGGTGTATTGTTTTGCCGTGCCAGATCTCACATTTGTGGTTTGATAAGGTTGCCCAAGGCTGTTCTGTTCCTGTCCTGCACATTGCAGACTGTCTGGCTGAAGAATTGGCCTGCTTGAATCTGCGGCCAATAGAGTGTGGAAGCTGTCCTAAAATAGGGATCCTGGGAACGAACGCCACTCTGAAAGCTGGTTTCTATCAACGCAGCTTGATGCAAAAGGTGAACAATCTCTGCCCTTGGTGTTGATGCGAAGCCTACTTGCAAAGCTCGTTTCTTTCAGCTTTATGGAATTTACCTCCGGATTCAAGATTGGCCCTTGTGATAATCATGCAGGAATTCGAAGTTGTTTTGCCGGACACTGCTACAATGGAACATGCAGTGTTGCCTGGCATCGCAGCGTTGCAAAGGCAAGATATGGAGGGAGCTCGAAACCTACTGCGTATTGCTGTTCAGGTGTTGCTAGTGAATGCTGTGAATCTGGTCGTACTAGCCTGTCATGATATGGCGTCTGCTTTCCCTCCCGATGATCCACTCCTTAAAAAGTGCATCGATCCTACCGAATCCTTATCTAGAGCCACTGTGAAGTGGTCTAAAAAACAGACGACTTCACACTCTGGCAAAACGAGTTACTGAGGAGGCCATTCTGCTGTTATAACTATCATGGATCATACAGACTTATTGAACCTCACGCCCTTTTACCTTGACAACTTGTGCAAGTCAGGAATGCAGACCATGCTTTTGACCTTACTAGACTGCCCCAGCAGCTGAGAATGATAGTAGGTGTCTGCTCATTCCACTGATTTGTTTCCTGGCATGCTGCTGTAGTTCGCTTGTTTCTTTGGCTTCTCAGACTTTCTTTTGCTGTCCGTCTTCTTCTTTACTGGGCTCATAGTCCTGAGCGCCGAGTGGACATACTTTCGTAGCACAAGAACCTTGCTTTGTATTACTTTTTCTACTCTTGCACAACAGTAGTGCTCTTTGAAGCTTGGGATGTTTGGCTACAGCCCACAACATTTGAAATTGGTGATTCTAACATAAGTGGATGTAGTGGCTACTGACCAAATAAAGTTATTTGCTGGGTGAACATATGAATTTGATAGAATCTATGCTTTGGGAAGAAGTCAGTTGCGACACTGAAAGTAAGAGAGGTGCTGGGTTTGGAGAGCAATGGCAAGATACAGTCTTGCAAATAGCTGTGACAGTGTTTTAGCAAGAGAGGCGCTCAGAAATGGCAAGATACAGTCTTACAAATAGCTGTGACACTGTTTTAGCAAGAGAGGTGCTGGGGTTGGAGAGCAATGGAAAAATACAGTCTTACAAATAGCTGTGACACTGTTTTAGCCGTGGTGGTGGCAGACAAACCCAGAATTTAGGTCATGGGGAGTCAAAGAAGGGGAAAATCTCAGAATTCCGGCAGCACGACACTCCCTGAGCCGACTTGAATATACTGCTGAGTAAACCCAGGACTCTGGATATAGGAAGGCAAAACGAAAATGCATCCAGAACTGAAACAGGAGTCTGCACAGTGCTTCCCAAAGCAGAAACAAGGTATACTAAGGACTCACAGTACATGACAATGCAAAATGGTAGCAGGAAAACTCTCAAATTGTATGCAACTAGAAATGTTCTGACATTTCTGTGGGATAGACAACTGGGTAAATCATTGTACGCAATGTTGAATGTATGAAATCTGCGATGTATCGATCCTCGAAAATGTAATTGATCCTTTCTGTGAGTCATGAGCATTCGACAAGCAATCAATAATCTGGCAGAGAGAGAGACAGGGAGAGAAACTATAACAATAATCAAACTGCTGAAGGAGTATTTGGATATTGGGAAGAGGATTGTATAGCCGAGAGATGACTGTATTCTAAATGGTCCCAACATAAACATCGCACGTAATGGCTGATGAAGTATATCTGTTTTTGCTTTGAACAATTGGTGAATTCCAGACGTCTACAAAGGAGATAAAAAGAACAGACCAACAATTTTTTTAAACGGGTCCTGCCAGACCATGTAGAAGACAATGAAGCTTCAGAATATGTCTGATTGCTGCAAGAAGAGAGGATAACGTAAGATAAGTAGCCGATATTAGGTTGTAATCAGAGCTTAGAATAAATCTAGATGATTGCAAGAAGAGAGGATAATGTAAGATCAGGCGGCAATGAAAAACAAAGTTGGAAAGAGAATTCCTTGTCTCAATCAAAATTGATCTTAACAATCACCAGGACAGAGGTTATCGTTTCCCAGGCAGACCGAAGATGTTCCTGCTGACCCAAGTTGGTAACATGCCTTGGGATATGAAAATGATTCAGAAATCTATTAATCATGCTAAATAGTAGCTGGGATTGGCTTTGCTGGAGACATGCCTTACGAGGTGAATTGTGTCATCAGAAATCACTCTTGGGAGACTGCAAACAATAAGAAAGAATTTTCGGTGTAATTCTAAGCTGAGGCCCTTAATGGAGCAATTGTGGGTTTCCAAGGTTAGTTTCTTACTTAGCATAGATGATGAGCTCAAAGGTAGGCTTGCTTAACAAGGCTTTGACTGCGTTGTTCTCTTTTCACTGCCTCCATATAAGCATTACTTGCTATTGCATAGGCCCCCACAAACTGAATGTACATGAGATGTCATAGTAAGTAGTCCTTTTCTATGTGTGATGCAATTCACGGTTTTCAACCTTGTGACTCTCATGAGAGTGAAGCTGCACTATGTGCTGTGTTTTCCAAGGATGAATTTGGGGATGTTCTTGGCTGGATTCATCTAGATATGTTGCAGCCTTATTAGCGGACATGTCGTGTCTCACTGATATTGTGATCAATTGTATCTATCTTAAGTGGTGTGTAGCTTGTCTAAGCATTATTTTACACTCGTTTGGAAGAGATGAAACTGAAATCGTTTAGTCTTCACAAGCAATTGTAGCTTACATGAAGAGAATGTGGACTAGTTTTTAATTCACCTTGTCCTTTAGTTCTAGCCATTGTCACGTTTGAGTCTGCAGTTCACCTCGAGAGTGCTGGTAGAGGCTTAGATCTTTGTATGGATGCTCAAGTATGTGTGGGTGAGCGGATATGTATGTGAGAGAGCATATGATTATATTATGGTTGCTCCCACCATTGGGTGCCCATCCATGGCATCTGTATAGATAACATAGTAGCCAGCCCTTCCTTTGCATAAGAGCTGTAGCTTGAAGAAGAGGACATTGACTACTTTTTAGTTAGTCTTGTCCTTTAGTGCTGAGCCTCTATCACGCCCTTCACCCTTGGAGTGTTGACACAAACTCAATATGAATATCTTTGTATAGATGGATGCTCAAGTATGTGTGGGGATGTGTGGATATGTATCTGTGAGAGCATGTGTTTGTTTTAAGCAATAGGAAAAAGGGATCTCATTTTGAGGCCTTTTAGGGTTTCAAAAAAATGTCTCTCAACCAATGAGGAGAAGGCCAACGTAATGTAGAAATTCCACAAAAAAGCCAAAAATATGAAAAAGAAAATAGTACTTATGTTGTTACAAGCATGTGGCATTAATGAGAAGATTTGTTTTTTTTTCTTTTATGGTTTGCCTATCGTATCAAGAGATGTGGACCCAAAATCGAAACAGAGCTCCATTTTGAAACCTTCCCGTGTGGTGACCCAAAACAACCATCCACTTTCTCTTGTTCTCCGGTGCCATTCTCTCTTCAACAAGCATTCCTCTACTTTCACCACGACAAGCCATTCCAGTCTCTCTTCGACAAGTATTCCTTGTTGCATCACTATTGTTGTTTTGCTCTTAAACTTTCAAGACAATAAGCTCATTTCACCTTTTATTTGCTTATTCTTAGTTTCGTTCATTTTTGTTAATGTCTTACTATTTTGTTGTGTGTTTCTTTGACTTCGTGGGTATTCGAGTGAGGATTTTAGATGGCAACCAAAAACCTTGGTCATGCCACTATGAAATGGTCTATCGCTCTACCTGGCGAAGATGTGGATGTGCAAAGTATCTCTTTGCCACGAAGACCTACCTCACTAATCTCATGTGTAAAAGCTTCCAATACTATGAATGTGGACGGTAGCTGGAAAAAGATAGCAGTGGCAAAAGGAGATTGGGTTCTAATGCAACCCAACAAGCGGAGAAAGCAACGATCAACTAACACTTTTTTGGCTTCTTGGAAAGGCAGAGTGAAAGATTTTAGAGTAAAAAGGGAAGGCACAAGATGTGTCAGAGAGGTTTGGATACAACATGTCTACATGCATCGAGAACTTGTATTGCGAAATTATCCTGCTCATCTTCCACACCATAGACCCAATTGTAAGTGTATTTGTGTAATGAAACACTTGAAACGAAATAACTGTTTGTTTCTATGACAGATAGTCTCTTTGTTTTGGTTCAGATATATATCCCTCATCATACGAAGAATGGCAACCAATGGAATGCATACTAGGATTCTTTGATGCTTTACATTGTGCTATTGGGGAGCTACAGTACAAAGGTAGAAAATCAACAATGCTGGCTGAATCGGGTATCATGATCACTTTTATCAATTGATGGACAATGCTCACTCACATGGTTTATTAAAAAAGCAAGATCTCCCGGCGTGGAATACAGTAGATTGGCCAATCCCTGATGACAGCATCATAGAATCATATAGAGCCAAACTATTTTCGGAAGTACAGCATTCCCTGAAACCAAATATTGCTACCAGGATAGTTAAAATCAACATTTTTATACCACTTACAGTTTTTGTAGAACTTTTTTAGTATAATCTAGTTAAAGTTTGTAAGACAATGTTGACTTTCAGAGCAAAAGGGTATGATGAAGTTTCAATTCCAAACTTTTTGGATAACAATTGGAATAGAATAGTGGCCAACAATGTGTATTGTGAGGTTGTTCATAACTCCATCAACATTAAGTACATGATTGCCTTGAAAAACTTTATTTTCTCTTTGATGCTTTACATGGTGCTATTGGGGAGCTACAGTACAAAGGTAGAAAATCAACAACGCTGGCTGAATCGAGTATATTTTTTTATGATCACTTTTATCAATTGATGGACAATGCTCACTCACATGGTTTATTAAAAAAGAAAGATCTCCCGGTGTGGAATACAGTTGATTGGCCAATCCCTGATGATAGCATCATAGAATCATACAGAGCCAAACTATTTTCAGAAGTACAGCATTCCCTGAAACCAAATATTGCTACCAGGATAGTTAAAATCAACATTTTTATGCCACTTATAGTTTTTGTAGAACTTTTTTAGGATAATCCATTTAAAGTTTGTAAGACAATGTTGACTTTCAGAGCAAAAGGGTATGATGAAGTTTCAATTCCAAACTTTTTGGATAACAATTGGAATAGAATAGTGGTCAATAATGTGTATTGTGAGGTTGTTCATAACTCCATCAACATTAAGTACATGATTGCCTTGCAAAACTTTATTTTCTCTTTTTACTATAAATGCAGTAGGATGATAGGCACAAAACTTGTGGCAATGGACCAAGACGAGAGGTCATCAGGTCTAATAATTGAAATCAATGTTATTGAGAAAGACATGCTTCTAACATCCATCTCACTAGGACAATGCTGCACTCTCTATCAGTTACACAATGACATTATTATGGAGACTGAGAACAATATGTGTAAAGAATTTTCATTCATTTTGAACAATAGGAAAGTAAGTTGGTTTCAAACCTATGTTTCTCCTAATTTGACCACCCTGTGTTTCTCCTAATTTGATTCTCTTTACATTTGCATAATACATTTACGTATTGCTAAAGATTTATTTTTGCAGATACTTCAAAGGAGCGAAAGAAAAATTCAATGCAAGGGCATTGTAAATAGAACAATTCAGATAATACAAAGCTATTGACTCTAGGTATTACTTGCAACAAAAAAAAAAAGTTGACATTTCATGTATTAATACAAAATGATTACAAGTATCATCTATTTTTCTATTGTTGCTTAGAATCTCTCTCTTGACTTTTTTTATAGTGGAGACTCCTTCTAAGAATCTTCCACATGCTACTCAAGTTGCTGCTACTGTGGATCCTGTTGCTATACATCCTGTTGCTCTACATCTAGCTATAGCACATCCTCCTTCGGTACTGCCTCCTTGTGCATCGACTCCTCTTGCTGCTTTAGTGTCCCTGCCTCCTCGTCCATGGGCTCAAGCTCAGCCTCGTGTTGCTTTGATGTCCCTACCTCCTCATGCATAGGCTCGGGCTTTTGGAAAAGATCAACTGTAGGCTTTCCTTCCACATCCTTCAAGAATTCTTCAAGCAGCTCATCAACACCGACACCTTCTAGAATATCTTCTAGATTGCTAGTGACAGGGACATTATGAGCCTCTTGTCCAACCCGGAGATCCTCAGGGCCTTTTGAGCCCTCTCCTATATGGATTGTTCGATCTAGTGCTGGACAAGGGGAAGAGACCTCTAGCAGCTTCAAAATTGTCTTTGCTATGAAGCTATGTACATATTCAGAGCCAAAACTATCCTCTTTCATCTGTAATAAAAACAAAGAATGTTTTCAATCTTTTTTGTATCAATGCATTGAATTTAGAACTTCTTAAATAGTATGCAATAAAAGTACTCACAAATTCACGTTGTTTCTCTAAAAATTATGTGTCCATCATATATTTTGCAGTTACTAGAGTCCTCCATCCACAAGAGAAAGGATCCTCATGTTGTGGTGTCTGTTTTATCAAAATAGAAAGCTAAGATGTATATTGGACTATGAAGAGTGCAAAAATATGAGGGAGATAAAGATAAATGACAATGATTACTGTACGTACAATGGCATTGGTTGAGTTGAATCTAACATGTTTTACTTTCGATCACGAAGGTCCAGTGCATCCATTAGTCTTTTGAGACAACTGCAATGGGAATGAAGGACAACAAAATATAAAATTAATACTTCTGCATGTAAAAGCGATATGGTTGACTTTTTAAGAGAAAACCTGAAAATCATGTTTTAGAGCAAAAGTATATGCAATGACTGACTTACAATTCAAAATCCTAGTGGGTACCCTTTAAGGAGTTGAAGGTATATCATAACTTCTGCTGTACATCTATATGCACCAAACTCCAATGATTGCTACAAGAGAAACAAATAACATGAGGGGATTAGACCAAGAGGGTGTAAATTTAATTTGAACATAACAGGACTTTGTCAATAGAGGGTAGTAGTGTAAAAAGGTCAGGGAACATAGTCTAAGCAATATGGGAGGAGAATCATATCACCCACATCCAAATTACAAAAACGAAACCACTTGGAAATGCTTTTGGTTGATGTCTTGTTATCCTTCAACTTGAAAGATATAGCTGGATCAACTATATGTGCTGAAGGCTCCAGTGGATCAGACTCTTCAAAAAACTACAAAAAATAACTTCACTTAGCTTATGAAAAAGTGAATGCTACAAAGACATAAACACAATTGACATAGAAAGATATACGTACTATCGAGCTGCAAGCATGATTGTGCAAGTGACATGTTTTTCATTCTATGCTAAAGCCATGATGCAATCTTTTGTCAAGTCCCAAGTCAGGTCATCATTCATAGTCTAGATAGCTACTTTGATTCTTGGTCCAAGTCGTAGGAGCTTCTACTGAATTTGCACCATCCTCACTTATGTCTGGGATTGCAAGACAGACATTATTTCTTTGACTCTCTCCCTGAGGGACTCTTCATAGGCAACCTTGCCTCTGGTCTCATGTTGGTGAGTGACCTCTATGATCTTGAGTCCATCATCTTTAGGTTTCATGGCTGGAGGTGTCAACAAGATATCTCTCATCTTGAGATCATTCCAATTTTTTGCATTAAGGATCTTGTCATATCTACACCTGACCCTTACAAGTGTTTGGATGTCTTTTTTCATGATAGCGACCCTATGTGCATGTGCTACTTCCATGATGGTGTCCATGAAAAAATCTATAAGCCACTCTTCAGTAGCTTCTTGGAGAGAAAGAAATGCAGTCCTTTGCCATCTAAAGTCCACATGCCAATTGATGCATATTGCCCTCACAAGCCTCTAGAATGGTGCCATGGGTACTGCATACCCTATGGCTTTGGTAAGTCTGAATTCCCTCGTGATTTCAAGCATAGAAATGGCCCCTTTGCCACATCTAACCCCAATATTGGAGGCCCTTGTTGAAAAGTAAGCAGCCTCTGAGAAAAGCATTGTTGCTAAGTAAAACATTTCTGTGTATTGCAGAAGCCCATATGGAGTCTAGCCTCATAAAAGAGCCTTTCTCGGAGAAACGCAATTGGGTTTTGATTGATTCGAAGAGATTTCCATAGGTCACTTCCCTTTGTTGAGCAGGGTTCAGGACAAAAAATAGTAGACAAGATTGGATATTTTTTCCACCCCTTAGCTTTGGCAGGTCGAATATGCTTGAAGTTCCATGCTAGAAGTGTAGCCCAATCAAGTTCAGGGCTTAGGAGGACTTTGAGAATCCATGTAGCAGCTAATTTCGCAACCGCCTATTTGATGTCTACCCCCCCAATACTCCTTCAGTCTTGGGTCAGGTGAAAAAGTTCCATCTAACTTTGGTGATTCGATTAGTTCCTCCCCACATAAAAGATATGCATTTGGAGATAAGCTTGCCTAGACCCGCCTAACTTGGATGCCAACAAGACAGGTAGAAAATGGTAATGGGGTATGGGAAATGGTTGAGAACCATTCGTCTTCCCACTAGATTGGCTTGAAATCCAAGCTTAGATTCCCGCAATGGTTGAAGTCCCTAAGCTTTCTAGACTGCTTTAGTACTTCCTGTGTTTTAAGGACGTTTCGTAGCCAAGATTCAGCCACCACTGATTCATCACTGTGTCTAGGGACAGTCCACAACTCCTCCACTTTGGATTGTATAGTACCTAGCTGGAAAAGGCTGGGGTCAACCTTAAACTAGAATGAGACTCTAGTTCTTGAGCCAAAGTCGCACTGAAGCAAAAGTGGTTTGTGATAAAAAATTGAGACTGTAGAGTAGGCAGTACTTTTGTAGCTAGAGGTAGTTTGGAGGAGAGTCTAAGAAAGATAGGCTCTATCAAGCCTTGCTTCTCTCCTTAACTCCCCTATTTGCTTGTTGGACCAAGTGAAGTCCCCCCTTGCACAGATTGTGTCAACCAACTGAGGAGAATCTTTGAGATCACTCCATAAATGAAGCTCATAACCTCTTAATGTGGTGCCTTTACCCAGCCATCTACCAGTCCTTCTTTCAACCATGTTAAAGTCTCCTATCAACACAACCTCTTCACCTAGATTAGATAAGGACTGCCACATAGTACCTCTCATGACAGCTTGTAGGTGCATACACTGGCACTAACGAGAACTTGATTCCTTTGAGAAGGCATTTCAACAAAATCCATCTATTGTCAGTGTCAACAACATCTAGGATGCTTTGGGAATAGTGTGACAAAATTCCAATAGCACACCCTCCTCTACCTTCTTCATGGGAGGTGGCAAACCAAGTCCTCTTATCAATACACTTGAGTCGTGCGTTTAGAGCTTCTCTTGTGGTTTTAACCTCTTGTAGAGTCAAAAAGGTTGCAGAAAGAGAATTATCTCTCGGCCAAGTGGCCAAGATACCTACCTTGTTGGGGAGGTGTTGAGGTCAATGAGACCATGAATGTTCAGGGGGCCAAGAAAGAAAGGGGTTTACTTACCATGCTTTTTCTGCCCCTTTTTGGCCCTAGGGTTTGGGCTACCTTGCATGCACAGTAGGAACTTTGGCTGTAGACAGTCTCCTCTTGCTATGAGCAGTGGCTGTAGGCTTACCTTTGACCACTATATATTAACATGGTATAGGGGGAAGAGGAAGATCTTCGATTCATCAAGATCCTCTGTCAGCATATCATTGCTCTTAATGACTTCATCCTCAAAGTCTTTGGCCCATTCATCTCCCTGTTCAAGCTTAGGAATGATGAGCTGGAGGCTGGGTTTAGGGACCCCATCTCTAATAACGCCTCGTAAGAGTTCTTCATTGGATGTCAAGGCTTACCTTTGACCACTATATATTAACCTAGTTGAGGGGGAAGAGGAAGATCTTCCTTCGATTCATCAAGATCCTCTATCAGCATATCATTGCTCTTAATGACTTCATCCTCAAAGTCTTTGGCCCATTCATCTCCTAGTTCCAGCTTGGGAATGAGCTGGAAGTTGGGTTCAGGGACCCGTCTCTGACAACACCTCATAAGCGTTCTTCATCGGGATGTCAGGAGTAAGCTTGGATTTGGGTAGTGGAGTGCCATCCTTTTTTTATTTAACCGGGTTGATTGGACAACAAACAAGAGCTTCCTATTGTTTGGGAGCTTCAGGCTATTTGGGAGTCCATTTCTCTTTAGGAACCTAAGGAGGATCAGTGTTCCCTTTGAGTTTGGATCGCTTTAAGGGATAGCTTTAAACTATGTGGTCCGATAGATCACACAAAAAACATGAATTGGGCAAGTTCTTATACATAAATTTTTGTTCTCTGATCACGACACCCCTACGATTGAGGATTACAATGGTTTCAAGCAACTCCTCAACTAAATCTAGTTGCACACAGACCTAAGGATTACCTGTGGGAATAATTAACTACTCTCTTGTGACACTGACTACCTCTCCTAGGCTGTTCCAAATTGAAGAAGCTTGATTACAGAGCAAGAATGGCAAGTCAGGAAGTTCTACCCAGAGGGGGAGAATAGTGGAGCGTGGGTTATCTAGGTTGAAGAAAGGAGACCACGTATCCAGATACAGCGGCTGATTGCACGGCTGATTGCACATCGTCTAGAGACCATGAAGTACTCTCGAAGCATGCTCGGCTTTTTCAAAGAGAAAAATGAAATATCCTCGTCTTAGGAAAGCGTACATTGGTGACTAAGTTGCCTCCCCTACTCTAGTTGGTTCTAAACCAATTCTCAAGAAATGTAGCTGGAGGACGTAGACCATGCAAATACCCAACAAGGCATTCGGTTCAAGCCATTTGACAGATTCATCAAGTAGATCTTCATCAACATGTGCAAAGACAGCTTTACCTAGTTTAGTAGACATCCTCTCTCCTAGAAGGCCTAAACACGGCTTTTGAAATCCTCGTGGAGCTTCAGGTGCTCAGTTTCTTGACTCTGTGCCATCGGTAGAGGGGGTGTTATCTTTGTGGGAGTTCTTGGAGTGCGAGGGACCTAGTCCATCTTCTTGGGATGGCTTCGTAGCTATGGTCTGGGTACCGTGCTTCGCTTCTTATACTCCCGCTTGTTCGGGAGCTGCCAAAAGGTTTTTTCTTTCTTTGAAGGAGGCTGTGAGAAGAAGGCCCCTCTACTTTGCTGGAGAGCCCCTGCGTATGAGGAGCTAGGTGTTGTAGCTTGTCCAGAGTGGCCAGGAGCTAGTGCTTTAGAGTTGAAAGCACCACGACCTGATGACTTTCCTAGCTTGCTTCCTCCGTGGCCTGAAAAGGTAAAGGTGTTTCCTCGTTCAAGGGTTCCTCTTTGGATTCCTTCTTGGGAACCGGTAGGAGAAGCCCTGATTTCTCTGCTTCCGTCTCTTCGACATTCTGCTGAGGTGGAGCAGCAAAGTTGTCGACTAGTGGAGGGAAGGATATGAGATCAGTGAAGTCAGGACCGAAGTATTCTTGATTAAAAGAAGGTCGAAGAGGCACAGCCACTGTCACGTCGTGCATGCGGAACGAGGGATTCTCTATGATTGTCATATATGGTGAAGTGAGAGTTGAGTGAGACAAAAACGTCAGAGGAAGGGATCCGTACTTGGGTCTGAGAGGAAGGGGAGGGAGCCTAGATTGCAAAGGACATAGGTCACTGTCGTCGTCTCCATCACCATCCTCCATCTCTCGTTGTGGTTTGCCTGTGCAAAATTTTGACTTGTACTTAATACTTTGAGAAAGGTTAAATGGTAATCAGCGTGATTGATTCTTCTTGAATCTAATTCGCTTGTTCCAATAATAGCAAAAATCTTTGAATTTTCTCTTAATTGGTCTTTTGGCCTTTCTACATCTAAGTCTTCTTGGGATGCCATTTGCACCAAGTCTTCCACCCTTGGAGAATCTTTGAGTTCAACCTCAACATTTATTGTTTTGCTACTCTACAATCATGCTTATTTGTTCTTCTTCATTGTTTTGCTATACTACACTCGTTCTCTATGGGGTCGAACTTGCAAGCGCATTCTTTGGGAAATTGAATCTCCTCCATCACAATTCTTAGACATTTATCCTCATGCTTTTGCATTTCCATGCCTGTCATACTTTTCACTTATTAGGTTTTAGACCAAAAACTCCAAAACCATACCTATTCCACAAATGTTTAGATTTTTTAGAATTGATCTCATTTCGGATCTCCGGATTACAAAAAATTTGGACTCAAAAAGGGGCCCTTTGGAGAATTACTAAAATATTAGAGGCTTGGATAAGGGAATATGGTATCCAGGAAGGAGATTATGCCATGTGGACTTCTCTGTAATAACAGAGGCTCCCCAAATCTAGGGGACATTTCATTTTTTTTCAAAATACCTCAAAAAACGTCATTGATGGTTCACAATAAAAATTATCTTTGACACGCCTGCTCTGACCATGTCAGGCCTCCTTATTTTCCTCCTAGGGCAAACTATCCCCTAGCTAGAACTATGCTTATGTTTTCCATTTGGTTCAACCATTTGGCCCAAACTTTGACTTCCTAACCAGCTCTTCCCCTATTCTCTCTCTTCCAAAACATTTCAAACATTCATTCCCGCCACTTTCTAGTAGGTGGTTTCAAAATATCTTCTTTCCACTCTTGCTTAGTCATTCTCTCTCCTCTTTGCTCACGTTTTTCTTCCACATTCAAAAATCTCTTAGAGAAACTTCTATCCAAGCTTTGTTCATCCCTCTTCTCTTCCATTCATTCTCTACTTATTTCACTCTCTCTTAGAAACCAAAGTTGCGACTTAAATCTGCTTGGAAGGAGTGAGAAAAATGAGTTTGCTCTCATTTTTAGTTCTTTCCTCACCTTTTTGGAGTATAGAGAGACCTCCTGAAGTTGCGACCTAAATCTGCTTGGAAGGAGTGAGAAAAGCAGGTGTTCTATCATTTTCAGCTCTTTTTCTACCTTTTTGGAGTATATAGAGTCAACTCCAAAAGAAGGAACACATACTTTCTAGGTAATGAAGTGATTTTGCCTTGAAAGTTTTGTTTGTATTAAGTAGATACGTTTTTGTATCACACTGTCTATATGTTTGTAACAAGAGACAGGGAAGAGGGAGAGATTAAGGTAGATGATATATAAAACTACAAGACCATTTTTGATATTTTTTTCTTCACTAGTATATGAGGGGTAGATAGAGGAAGGGAAGGAGAGAGAGAGAGAGAGAGAGAGAGAGAGAGAGAGAGAGAGATTATTTCAAACTGCTGTGTTGTTTTCTATTTGAGGGGATGAGTGAGGGAGAGAGAGACATAAAATAGTTGTTGTTTTCTTCATTAGTATAGGAGGGATAGATATAGGAAGGGAAGGAGAGAGAGAGAGAGAGAGAGAGAGAGAGAGAGATTATATTTGAAACTGCTATGTTTTTTTATCTGTTTGAGGGGATGAGTGAGGGAGAGAGATAGAAAATAGTCATTTTTTAATTTGCTAGTATAGGAGGGGTAGATAGAGGAAGGGAAAAGAGAGACATAGATTATATTTTGAACTTCTATGTTTTCTTTTATCGAGGGGATGATTAAGGTAGAGAGACAGAGATTGTATTTCAAACAGCTAGGTTTTAGAAGTATTTGAGAAAGAAGGAAGAAAAAGAGATCCTAATTAAAGAGTTTTGGGAGGGAGAGAGAGTGATATGATATTGATAATGTTTTCTTTGTTTGTGGAGAAACAGAGTAGGAAGAGAGCATATCGTAACTAAGTATTTCAAAAATAATTGATGTTTGTTTGTGTGAGGGGTACCTTGGAAGACAGACTGAGAGAGAGAAGTATTCTATGTTTTTTGTAATAATAATTAGTTTGCTTTTGTGAGAGATTTAGTTAAAGGAGAGAGGGAAGGAGGGGGAGGGAGGGAGGGAGCGAGAGAGAGAGAGAGAGAGAGAGAGAGAGAGAGAGAGAGAGAGAGAGAGAGAGAGAAACTTGCAAAGAAAGAGAAAGAGAGGGATAGAGAAAGAGAGAATAGAAGACATAAATTTGGAGGGTCTTTGGAAGTAGAAAGAGCTAATTTTAATCATATGGCACATGGGAAGAAACTATGGAAGTAGAAAATGATAGATACAGAAGTAGTTTACAATCTGTTGTATTGAAGAATGTTAAGGATGAGCATGGGGAATGGATTCCTCAACTCTAGAGAAAATATTCTTGGATCACAATGCAACCCACTAATCGTGGGTCGGAAGGATGCAATGGACATCTCCAAACATTGGAAGGGAAGGATCTTAGATTTTAAATTTCTCCTGGTAGTAACACAATGGCACAGGTATATATTCAGCATGTCTTTACCCATGTAAACATATATGTGCATCCGAATGCAGGACTTCCATAGCGTAGGCTCAATTGTAAGTTTTTCAAAGTGTCCTAGTACTTCATTTGCATTTTAGAGTATTTGCATTTATTTGGGGACGTTGACACTACTGTCTTAGGCCTTGTATTTGTTTTACAGACTTACATCCATCTACTTACAAAGAGTGGGAGCCTGCAGCATGCGTAACTGGGGTGTTGCATGTCCTCCATGTTGAGATCGAGAGTCTTCAATATGAAGGTCACACACCATGAGAATTAAAAAAGGATGGGATCTTCTTTTATGAATCAATGTTCATTGTGTCAGATGAAGAAGGACAATATGGTAGATTAGAATTTCTTCCCCTGCCCTCTTTTGATAGTCCAGAATGGCCACTTCCAAGCATGGAGATAAGTGAATCATATAGATATATAATGTTTAATGATGTGAGAAATGCTATGAAGCCAACTACTGGTGGAAGAAATGCTAGGTTGAGCTAGTTTCTTCCATTTCCATGCTTTGTTGATTTCTTTGTAAGTTGTAGGCAATTAAGGAAAACAAAGATTACTTACACTTGCAAGAGCTTAGAAATGGACTAGCTATCTAAGCTATTTGACAATGGATGGACAACAAGAACATGTTATGCCAAAGATTTAGTACAATGTGGATTGAACACTTCAAATGTGACATTTCGGTGAGCAAATCTTACAATTCTTGTTTGTATAAAAAATGATCAGGATGCTACGTATAGATCCCAAATTTTGCAGGTATTTCATTGGAAGGCAAAATCTTTGCATGAATTTCACATATAGAAGGTTTAGATGGAAGAACATTAAATGGGAGGAAATGGATGATGATCTGTGTGATGGGACTTACAGTCCTATTATCGAGGTATCAATTTATCGACAAGGACATTATTATATGATTTTTAATACTATTTGCAAACTTACATGTGGGCAAAATCACAGGTGTCAAAGCGATCCTATTGTGGTCATACAACAACTGTGCTTTTATTCAAGGGCGTATTCATCCTCATCAACAAGCTTATTTACTCAAGGTATGAAGTGCATAATTTGTGCACTAGGTGTTTACTTTGTTGTATCAAAATTGTTTGCCACACACACACACATATACACATACCAAGAATTTTCTAATATTATCGCATCTATATTTCTCCGATGGGCAAAAACTTTGTGCATGCCTCAACCTAGGTCGTATTGACTTGCATACAAAGTGGTGCACCCATCCCATGAGTACTTGTTTGGATAACACACCTCCAAATGTATTTTATGACGATTGTGCATAACACTAGGAACAAAATGGTGTATAATGTGAGATCGACTACGCAAAGCATATCCAATGGACACAATACTTTGCACATTCCTCAACCTAGGCAGTATTGGCTTGTGTGCAAAGTGGCATCCCCATCCGATAAGTACTTGTTTGAAAAATACACCTACGATCGTGTTTTTTGATGGTTGTACATGACACCAAGGCCAAAAATGGTATTTAATACTCAATCTACCATGTAAAGCATATCCAATGGGCACAATACTTTGCACATGCCTCAAAAGTGGTGGTATGGTATTCCATGCAAAGTGGAACGCCCATTCAATAAGTGCTTTTTAGAATATCACACCTAGGACCATGTTTTTTATTGGTTGTTGTCCATGACACTAAGGCAAAAACGCTGATTTATGCTTAATTGACAATGCAACGCATATGCGATCATCACAATACTTTGCACACATCTCAACCTAGGTATTATTGACTTACATGCAAAGTGGCGTGCCCATCCCATAAGTACTTAGTCGAATAACACATCTAGGACCGCATTTTTTGACGGTTGTGCATGACACTAAGGCCAAAACAGTGTTTAATGCTTGTTCGACAATGCAAAGCATATCCGATGGGCACAATACTTTGCACACACCTTCAACTAGGTGGAATTGACTTACATGCAAAGTGGCACACCAATCCCATAAGTGCTTGATCGGATAACTTACCTAGCAACGTGGTTTTTTACGGATGTGCATGACACTAGAGCAAAAATAGTATTTAATGCTCGATCGACCATGCAAAGGATATCCGATGGGACAACACTTTTTGTATGCCTCAACCTAGGTGGTATTGAAATGTTCTCAAAGAGGCACACCCATCTGATAAGTACTTGGTCAGATAACACACCCAAGGGCGTGTTTTTTTGCGGATGTCCATATCACTAGGGAAAAAATGGTGTATAATGTGTGATCGACCATGCAAAACATATCCAATGGTGACAATAATTTGCACGCACCTCAATGTAGTTGAAATAGACTTGCTTGCAAAGTGGATCCCCCATCCAATAAGTACTTATTTGAATAACACGCCTACCGTCGTGTTTTTATATGGTTGTGCATGACACTAAGGCAAAAACGGTGTTTTATGCTTGATCGACAATGCAAAGCATATCCGATGGGCACAATACTTTGCACACACCTTCAACTAGGTGGAATTGACTTACATGCAAAGTGGCATTCCCATCGCATAAGTACTTGATCGGATAACACACCTAACAGCGTGTTTTTTTACGGATGTGCATGACACTAGGGCAAAAATGGTATTTAATGCTCGATCGACCATGCAAAGCATATCCGATGGGCACAATACTTTTCCTATACCTTAACCTAGGTGGTATTGAAATGTTCTCAAAGAGGCACACCCATCCGATAAGTACTAGGTCAGATAACATACCTAAGGGCATGTTTTTTTGCGGATGTGCATATCACTATGGGAAAAACGTTGTATAATGTGTAATCGACCATGTAGAGCATATACGATGGTGAAAATACTTTGCACGCATCTCAACCTAGTTGAAACGGACTTGCGTGCAAATTGGAGCCCCCATCTGATAAGTACTTGTTTGATTAACACACTTAGGACCGTATTTTTTCATGGTTGTGCATGACACTAAGGCAAAAACGGTGTTTTATGCTTGATTCACAATGCAAAGCATATCAGATGGGCACAATACTTTGCACACACCTTCAACTAGGTGAAATTGACTTACATGCAAAGTGGTACACCCATCCCATAAGTGCTTGATCGGATAACATACCTAGCAGCGTGTTTTTTTTATGGATGTGCATGACACTAGAGCAAAAATAGTATTTAATACTTGATCGACCATGCAAAGGATATCCGATGGGCACAACACTTTTCTCACATTGCAAGCTAGGTGGTATTGAAATGTTCTCAAAGAGGCACACCCATCCGATAAGTACTTGGTCAGATAACACACCTAAGGGCGTGTTTTTTTGTGGATGTGCATATCACTAGGGAAAAAACGGTGTATAATGCGTGATCGACCATGCAAATCATATCCATTGGTGACAATACTTTGCGTGCACCTCAATGTAGTTGAAAAAAACTTGCATGCAAAGTGGAGCCCCCATCCGATAAGTACTTGGTTAATTAACACACTTAGGACCGTGTTTTTTCATGGTTGTGCATGACACTAAGGCAAAAACGGTGTTTTATGCTTGATCGACAATGCAAAGCATATCCGATGGGCACAATACTTTTCACACACCTTAAACTAGGTGGAATTGACTTACATGCAAAGTGGCACTCCCATCCCATAAGTGCTTGATCGGATAACATACCTAGCAGCGTGTTTTTTTTAAAGGGAAAAAATGATGTATAATGCGTGATCGACCATGCAAAGCATATCCAATGGTTACAATACTTTGCACGCACCTTAACGTAGTTGAAACAGACTTGCGTGCAAAGTGGAGCCTCCATCTGATAAGTACTTATTTGAATAACACACCTACGGCCATGTTTTTATATGGTTGTGCATGACACAAAGGCAAAAACGGCGTTTTATGCTTGATCGACAATGCAAAGCATATCCGATGGTCACAATACTTTGCACACACCTTCAACTAGGTGGAATCGACTTACATGCAAAGTGGCATTCCCATTGCATAAGTACTTGATTGGATAACACACCTAGCAATGTGCTTTTTTACGAATGTGCATGACACTAAGGCAAACATGGTATTTAATGCTCGATCGACCATGCAAAGAATATCCAATGGGCACAATAATTTTCCTACACTGCAACCTAGGTGGCATTGAAATGTTCTCAAAGAGGCACACCCATCCGATAAGTACTTGGTCAGGTAACATACCTAAGGGCATGTTTTTTTGCGGATGTGCATATCACTCCAGGAAAAACGTTGTATAATGCGTAATCGACCATGGAGATTATATCCGATGGTGACAATACTTTGCACGCATCTCAACCTAGCTAAAACGGACTTGCGTGCAAACTGGAGCCCCCATCCGATAAGTACTTGTTTGATTAACACACTTAGGACCGTGTTTTTTCATGGTTGTGCATGACACTAAGGCAAAAATGGTGTTTAATGCTTGATCGACAATGCAAAGCATATCTGATGGGCACAATACTCTGCACACACCTTCAACTAAGTGGAATTGACCTACATGCAAAGTGGCACTCCCATCCCATAAGTGCTTGATCGGATAACATACCTAGCAGCCTGTTTTTTTACAGATGTGCATGACACCAGAGCAAAAATAGTATTTAATGCTCGATCTACCATGCAAAGGATATCCGATGGGCACAATACTTTTCCTACATCGCAACCTAGGTGGTATTGAAATGTTCTCAAAGAGGCACACCCATCCGATAAGTACTTGGTCAAATAACACACCTAAGGGCGTGTTTTTTTGCGGATGTGCATACCACTAGGGAAAAAACGGTGTATAATGCGTGATCGACCATGCAAATCATATCCGATGGTGACAATACTTTGCACGCACCTCAACATAGTTGAAACGGACTTGTTGCAAAGTGGAGCCCCCATCCGATAAGTACTTGTTTGAATAACACACCTACGGCTATGTTTTTATATGGTTGTGCATGACACTAAGGTAAAAACGGTGTTTTATGCTTGATCGACAATGCAAAGCATATCCGATGGGCAAAATCCTTGCACACACCTTCAACTAGGTGGAATTGACTTACATGCAAAGTGGCATTCCCATCGCATAAGTACTTGATCAGATAACATACTTAGCAGCGTGCTTTTTTACGGATGTGCATGACACTAAGGCAAAAATGGTATTTAATGCTCGATCGACCATGCAAAGAATATCCGATCGGCACAATACTTTTCCTACACCTTAACCTAGGTGGTATTGAAATTTTCTTGAAGAGGCACACCCATCCAATAAGTACTTGGTCAGATAACATACCTAAGGGCGTGTTTTTTTGTGGATGTATATATCACTACGGGAAAAACATTGTAAAATGCGTAATCAACCATGCAGAGCATATTCGATGGTGACAATACTTTGCACGCATCTCAACGTAGTCAAAACAGACTTGCGTGCAGACTGGACCCCCCATCCGATAAGTACTTGTTTTATTAACACACTTAGGACTGTGTTTTTTCATGGTTGTGCATGACACTAAGGCAAAAATGGTGTTTTATGCTTGATCAACAATGCAAAGCATATCCGATGGGCACAATACTTTGCACACACCTTCAACTAGGTGGAATTGACTTACATGCAAAGTGGCACACCCATCCTATAAGTGCTTGATTGGATAACATACCTAGTAGGCTCGTGTTTTTTTACGGATGTGCACGACACTAGAGCAAAAATAGTATTTAATGCTCGATTGACCATGCAAAGAATAACTTGGCGTGTCCATCTGATGAGTACTTGATCGAATAACTTCTCCCACCAATAAATTAAGTACTAATTAAAAATTATAATAAATGAGTAGATTATTAAAAAGAGACTAATATTTATGTAATTGTTGCTACTGCAGCTTGCTTGTGAGGGACTCTCACAAAGGAGATGGCTATAGATTTTGTTCCAGGGATGGATGTGATTTTATGTAGCAAAAGAGAAGTAGTTGCATTTGCTACAATCCATGATAGTGATCCCAATTCAGTTTGCCACTTTTGAAGACTTGGCGAAGATAAGGTGGCAGTTACTGTATCAAAGATTCTTAGCGCACATGTTGAGCTAAAGTATATGTGGGGGTTAAAGGTCACTGTGCCTTTACCCCGGTTATGTACAATACTCAAACACATATATAAATGAATGAAAAAGAAGATTAGGGTGGTTCTGCACCCACCAAAACTTGTGTGGCTCTCTGTCTCTCTCTCCTTCTTCCGTTCTTGTTTCCGTTGAGAGCACTCTCAACTGGTATCAGAGCCCAGGTGATCTAGCTAAGCGTGCGTGAATGCTTGAAGCTTAGCAGCTTTGTGGAAGGAAGAAGAAGCTTTGTGGGTGACTTTACTTGCATCCGAGTGTGCAAAGACCTTAGAGGAACCTTTGGAAAAGTCACTTTGGCTTTGCGAAGTGGTTTTGAGAGCCTGTTAAGAGCTTTCAAAGAAAAAGTCGTTTTTTGAGCTTTTCCCTGTTCCGTTCAATGACAGAGACTCCGTATTGACTTGTAGAGGCAACTATTGCTTGCTTTTGGTGTCCACATTACTTCAGGAGCTTGGAAACACCTTCATTCTTGAATCTGGGATCATTTCATTGGATTTTTGACTCACTGTGTCAGTTCCTGCGTTTTTTGCCCGGGTGTTGGAACTCAAGTTTGGAGCAACCATTTGCAGATCTGTCAGTTCCGGTGGACTCAGGAGGTCCTAAAACTTTTATGTTGCTCATCATTCGCACTCCGGTGGAGTTTACAGATAGCTCTATTTCAAAAAACGTTTTTCAGTCCGTGTGTTGGACCCAGTGATTGAGACCACGGTTTCCAAAACCGTCTGTCCCATTGCGTTCCGGACGCCCAAAAACCCCTACCTATCAGTTCTTGCGCGATTTGGTGGAGGATTTTCAGAGTTATAGATCTCTGTGTATTCGATTTCGTCTCTCTATTATGCATTTTTCATTCTAAGGTTTTGAAACCTTAGATTTATGCCACATGGCAGTGGATAAGTGTTGACTCCCATTTCTCACTCATCAGTTGGGATTTTGGAGTTCTGGCAGAAGAGAGATATTTGCAGATTTTCTTGCTGATTCCGATTATGCAATGGCGCCCATGTTTTGAGGCATCTCAGGTTTTATTTTCAGTAGCGCTCATTACCGTGGGACTATGATTTCTTGAGCATACCTTATGCAGATCACTCTGGTTGCAGTTTGAGCAGTGTGCGCCCATTGTGCGCTCATTCGTGGTATGCATTGGGTTGTAGTGGATGATTTATAGGCCATTTGGATGCATTACGGTCCTTATTGGATGCGCTGATAGGCCCAATTTTCCTTGTGGGATGCTATTTTTATGGACGCTTTGCACATGGATGCTATTTCATGCTGAGGGGTAGCTTTGACACATTGCAGGTGATGCACTGATAGTGCTATGCTCTCTTGGATGAGATATTATTGATGCATATGCCAGTGGACGGTGTTTATGCTTGAGTCATTTGGCACTTATTGGCATTTTCTTTTGGGTCAGATTTGCTCATATGGATGCATAGTATATGCACATGAGTCAGATGCATCTTTTGATGCTTTGAGCTTTGAGTTTTGGTGATATTTTACTCTATTGTGGCATACACATTTGGGTGCACCTGGTATTTGGTGTGATTCTCTCTTGCAGGCACTAGCATTTGGGATTTTGTTTCATTTGCATCATGGCATCCTCTTCCATGTCTGAAAAGGAGTTTTTCAGCATTAAAAAGTTTGATGGGACAAACTTTTCTTTGTGGAAAGAACAAATAAGGGATGTGCTTATTCAAAAGAAGCAGATTAAACCCTTGGCAGGGATTGAAGCTAAGCCTGCAAATATGTCTGAGGATGATTGGAATGAGTTGGATGCATTAGCAAAGTCTACTATTAGACTTCATCTTGCAGAGTCAGTTTATTTCACAGTAGTAAATGAGCAGACTACGGAAGATTTGTGGAAGAAACTGTGTGCCACTTATGAGAAGGAAAATGCCTCTAATAAAGTTTACCTCATGAAGAGGTTGTTTGAGCTGCAGATGAAGGAAGGGGTCTCCATTGCTTCTCACTTGAATGAATTCAATATTATTTTCAGCCAGCTTCAGGCTCAGAAAATGAATTTTGATGCGGAGACTAAGGCAATATTTCTCTTATGTTCATTGCCATCCTCATGGGATACCTTCCGTACAGCTGTCAGTAACTCTGCACCTGGTGGAGTACTGAAATTTGATGATGTTGTGGGTAGCTTGTTGGCCGAGGAGATTAGACGGAAGTCTATGGATGGCAACAAGCAGGATGCAGCCTTACATGTGCAAAGGGGTAGATCACAGTTCAGGGGGAAGTCCCAAGAAAGAAGGAAGTCTCGTAGCAAATCCAAGGCACAGAACATTGAGTGTTACCATTGTGGCAAGAAGGGCCATATGAAAAAGGATTGCTACAAGCTGAAAAGAGAGCAAAAGGATAAGAAAAAGGATGCAAATTGGGGTGCAAATCAAAAGGAAGAGAGTCCAAGGGAGGACAAAGGAAAAGTGAAGATCGAGGAGATCAATGCAGTCACACATGATAGTGACAATGATGTTCTTTTCATGTCTAGTTTATCTGCAGAGTTTCTTGCCACTTCAGATGATGCATATTCCCAGAATTGGATTTTGGATTCTGGTGCTTCATTCCATGTTACTCCCCATAGGGAATGGTTCTCCACTTATGACAGTGGAAAGACAGGTTGTGTGCATCTTGGAAATGACTATGCATGTGACATAGTGGGAGCAGGTGACATAAAGTTTTCTTTTGCAAATGGGTCTGCATTTGTTTTGAAACATGTGAGACATGTGCCTAAGCTGACCAAGAGTCCTATTTCAGTGGGTCAGCTAGATGATGCTGGTATTCACACCACTTTTGGCTTTCAAAGTTGGAAAATTTAGAAGGGCTCTATGCTTTTGGCTAGGGGTGCCAAGTGTGGGACTTTGTATCCCTTACATGTATCAGGGGTATTTGATCATGTTGTTGCAATAACCGAGCAGCCAAGCACTTCTTTGTGGCATTGCAGGTTGGGGCACATGAGCCAGAATGGAATGAAACTCTTATGCCGTTTGGGTTATGTACCACATTTGAGTTTCTCTGATTTTGAATTTTGTGAGCATTGTCTCTATGGGAAGCAGACTAAATCAGCCCATAAAAGAAGGGGAAAGAAAGAGTTTGAAAAGCTTGATTTAGTGCATTCAGATGTATGCGGTCCCATGCCTACACGGTCATTAGGTGGGGCTGATTACTATGTGACATTCATTGATGATGCAACTAGGAAAGTGTGGGCTTATGCTATAGCTCGAAAGAGTGATGTGTTCCAGGTATTTCAGAAATGGATGGCCTTGGTTGAGAATCAGTCAGGTAGAACGCTTAAATGCCTACGGACTGACAATGGTGGAGAGTATCTCTCTCATGACTTTCAGCATTTCTGTGATACTCGTGGGATTAAGAGGGAGCTCACTTCCCCTCGTACTCCAGAGCAAAATCCAGTTGCAGAAAAGATGAACCGTACCATTCAAGAAAGGTTGCAATGCATGCTTTCCAATGCAAGTCTTTCTGGTGGTTTTTGGGCTGAGGCAATGAAGACTGCAGTGCATGTGATCAATAGATCACCTAGTAAGAGTCTGGATGGTGGTATTCCTGAAGAGGCATAGAGTGGCAAGAAGCCCTCTTACTCTCATTTGTGTATATTTGGGTGTGAGGCATATGCACATGTGCCAAAAGAACTTCGAAAGAAGCTAGATCCTAAGTCTAGGAAATGCATCTTTCTGGGTTATGGTGAAAGTGGAGAGATGGGCTATCATCTCTAGGATCCAGAAGCATACGCAGCCATGATGTGGTCTTCAATGAGAAGAAGATGCATAAGGCACCCATGAGGGATGTGGAAATGAGGAGAATCACTTTCCAGGATGTGAATCCACCTGCATATGTTGATAGACAGCAAGCTGTCCATGCACCAAATGTGCAAGAAATGGTACCAACAAGTACTCCCACAGGTATACAATCAAGGGTAGATGATGGATCATCTATTGGTGGAAATGATGAGCCAAATGTGGCTGATATACAAGTGGGACAGCAAGCTGAAATGCCCTTGAGAAGATCATCTAGAGTGTCTAGACCGCCTGATAGGTTTGTTCCAGGGGTAGACTATGTGATGCTTACTGATTGCGGGGAGCCTTCTTGCTACAGAGAAGCTATGATGCGTGAGGATCAATGCAAGTGGGAGTATGCTATGCAATCAGAGATGAGTTCACTTATGAAGAATAAGACTTGGGACTTGGTTTCTTTACCACATGGAAAGAAAGCATTGCCATGTAAATGGGTCTACAAAATGAAGGTCACAGGTGATGATGTGCCTAGTTACAAGGCCCGTTTGGTTACTAAAGGGTTCAAGCAAGAGAAGGGTGTGGACTTTGATGAGATATTCTCTCCAGTTTTGAAGATGACCACACTTAGATGCATGCTTGGACTAGTGGCATCAGAGGATATGGAGCTTATGTAGATGGATGTCAAGACAGCTTTCTTGCATGGGGATTTGCATGAGAAAATTTACATGGTGCAGCCGGAAGGCTTTGAAGAAAAGGGAAAAGAGCATTTAGTTTGCAAGTTGAAGAAGAGTCTCTATGGTCTTAAGCAAGCACCTAGAGAATGGTATCAGAAGTTTGATGCTTTCATTCGGTCCCAGGGTTTTAGAAGGAGTGAAATTGATCACTGCCTCTACAATAAAAGGGCTAAGGATAATAGCCTGATAATCCTGGCACTATATGTGGATGATATGCTATTGGCTAGCAAGAATACTTATGAGCTAGATGCATTAAAGGCCAAGTTGCATGAGGCCTTTGATATGAAGGATTTGGGACTTGCAGGTCATATTCTTGGTATGCGCATCACGCGTGATCGGAGTAGGAAACTCCTTTGGCTTTCACAAAAAGAGTATGTTACAAAAGTATTGCAGGTTTCAATATGGAGGGGGGGAAGGCAGTGAGTACTCCATTGCCTCTATATGTGAAACTGAGTCATACAGATAGTCCCAAATCAGATGAGGAGAGGGCCATGATGGCCAAGGTTCCTTATGCATCAGCAGTTGGGAGTCTTATGTATGCTATGATAGCTACTAGACCAGACATTGCATTTGCAGTGGGAGTTGTTAGTCGGTATATGGCTAATCCAGGAAAGAGGCATTGGGAGGCAGTTAAGTGCATCATGAGGTACATGAAGGGTACCAAGGAGATGTGCATTTGCTTTGGTAAAGGAGACATGCGTGTACTTGGGTACACAGATTCAGACTATGCAGGGCATGTGGATAGTAGGAGATCCACTTCTGGTTATGTGTTCACCTTTGCAGGTGGTGCAGTGTCGTGGATGTCTCGCACACAGAAGTGCATTGCTTTGTCTACCATAGAGGCTGAGTATGTTGCAGCCACAGAGGGTTGCAAGGAGGCTATATGGCTTGATCGGCTAGTGGGAGATTTAGGGATTCATACAGGTATACCGACATTGCATAGTGATTCCATGAGTGCTATTCAGCTAGCACGGAATCCGGTCTTTCATGCAAAGACCAAACACATTGAGGTCAAGTACCATTTCATTAGGGAGGTACTTGAGGACAAGCGCATAGAGCTTGTCAAGGTTCATACAGATGATAATCCTGCAGATATGCTGACGAAGAGTCTACCTAGTCAGCGGTTTGAGTATTGTCGTGTATTGATGGGCATTGGATAGTATGCTCACTAGTTGTTCTCTCTTAAAGGCACATTGTCCTTTAAGTGGGAGGTTGTGGGGGTTAAAGGTCACTGTGCCTTTACCCCGGTTATGTACAATACTCAAACACATATATAAATGAATGAAAAAGAAGATTAGGGTGGTTCTGCACCCACCAAAACTTGTGTGGCTCTCTGTCTCTCTCTCCTTCTTCCGTTCTTGCTTCTGTTAAGAGCACTCTCAGTATAAATGTGGAGATATGGAGACACTTGGAGATGTTATGCTCTACAATACATCCAACAAATCATTTATAGCATGGGACAAAGATGAGACTTATGCAATAGACATTATCAAGAATACAAAGTGCACCACCTTGGATTTTACTATAGGGGACATTTTACAAATGAGATCATTTGCAAATAAGACTATAGCAGAAGGTGAATTATTAGGATTTGAACAAGTGGAGCAATGGTCATTTGCACACATGAGGATTCTAAAAGTCATTGATGATGGTATGGTTGATAACATAACATCCTTATGTGATCCCTACTATGAGGTAGGCAAGAATATGAGATGGAGCATGCAATTTTTAAACATGAGAAAGAGGCACGTGGTTTTCAATGATAAAGACAAGGTATACTACAATATCAAAGGACCTAAAAAGCGTGCCCATGTGCCAGGCTCTATCACTTCAAATGTGGATGATTTCAATATACTCAATTATAGAAGTGACATCTTATCTAGAGTGGATGAGTTCATTGGTTCCGAGAAACAAAATGATTTTAGAAGCGAAGCCTTATCTGGGGTGGATGAATTCTTGCACAGTCAGAAGGGAAAAGGTTTCAATAGCGATGTCTTGTCAAGTGTGGATGAGTTCATGCATATTAACAAACTTGGTGTCAATCAAGCTTGTGGATTTGTGAAAGCCATGCAAGATGTCCCAATGAGTGATGTTCTCTCAGGAGTGGAAGAGTTTCAAGGTTCTCAATACTCTCGTAGAATATTGAATTCATTGAATGGTCCTAAGAGTATGTTAAAAATGAGGATGAGATCAACAGAGGATTATTCAATATTTAACTTTGATTGTGATATGGACAAGGATGCAACGGCCAATCATGGATGCTTGGTTACAAACAAATGTGAGGAGAAGAAGTGCATAAATACAAATAACAACATGCACGAGGAACGAAAACGGTCATACATATGCATGAAGAGAAAGCGAATCTAGGCAGATCCACAAAAGCAACCAAAGAGGAAGAGAGTAATGAAGGAGGAGAACATGTTAAATTCCTTGGGATATCTATGTTGCAAGCGAAGATGTATGCGCTTCATTGATCTTGTAGACATCAGGGAATGTAGAGGACACGTGTGGCAAAGAAGAGGAAGCGAAAGAAATGAATACCTTCTCACAAATCTCTCTTGCTTTCTTCAGAATGGCAATAAAAGGCTAAGTTCAAGACAAAAGGTAAAACCTCTCGTAAATGGAAAAAGGATTTGCAATAAGGCATATTGCAATATTACTGGATTATTCCATGGTACATATTGGGATTTAGTCACCAAGGCAAAGGGCGGCAACAAATTTAGCATTCACAGTAATAGAGGAAGGTCCAAATCAAGAATCTCAATTGTCAGGGCAGCAGCAATTTTGCAAGACTTCATACATGAAAATGCTTTACCTCAACCCCATATATCTACCAAAAGGAAGAATATTTTTAGAAAGTAAAATTTTGATTTGGGAAGGATATTTTCACAAAGTAAAGTTTTCATTTGGGAAGGATTTTTGGGCTTTGTCCAAAAACAACAGAAAAAGTCCAAAATTAATGAAATAGGTGTTATTAGTAGCTCCATCCATGGGCTGCTCCAATGATAGCTTTGCACTCAAGACTCTCACCATCTATAGCGGCTCCAAAAGCATAAAGCCATCAAAACAACCTGACTTTGCATGGCTAACCTACTACAAAGCTCACAAAGCCCATCGCTCATGCTCGACCTCCTTCCATAGCCAGCTAAGCACCTCCAAGCGGGCTCGTAGCCTCCACATTGCCACATGGGACTCACAAGCTCCTCTAATACCAGCACCACGTCCATCGCTAATTGCTGTTATCCATGCCCCAATGGAATCATCCCACATATGAAATTGGAGACAAAATATTCAAAGATTTTGGTAGCTTGTAGCATGACATGTGACCTCCTTATCTCCAACCTTATCTCCAACCCAAGGTTGGTTCTCACAATGCCACATGGCATGATCTAACCACACCTAGGCTTGTTCAGCCTTATGCCACTTGTAGATAAGAGTTAACCCCAAGTCAAGTGAACCCTTGGTTGGGTCACCACAACGAGGTTTGGTTAATAATCTGACACATGGAACCTCTTACACCTCAACAGTCAAAGTCAAAGTGCCATGTCACCCTTTTACTAATCAACAGACCCCTTGCCAGCCACACAGTTTCTACATGTGACCACTCTTGCCACATCAGCACAAGGCTCCATAGGCATAGTCACTGCATGTGATCCGCCGACTCCAATATCATCATTGAGAACATTTGCACTCCTTTTCCCCCTCCACCTAGATCAAGTTGTATCTCTTGATCTAGGAAGAATTTGAGGTTGCTCCAAAAAGTAAAATCGATCAATCATTTGTGCTCTATGCGCTTGTCACATCACACACACATTTTGGCACAAGTATCACACACTTTTGATCTTCGCCACAAATCCACTTCCTACACTCACATCAACCTCTACATTGACGCATCTAACCCAGCATATAAAAATAACCAAAGAAAATAAATTATTTGCTTTTCTTTCATCCATCAACAGTTGGTATAGATCTAGATTAAAGTAGACTAGATCGGCATAGAGGGGACGCTTTGAATTTCCCCAAGTTGCTAATCTAAGCCATGCCCAAAATTCCTAACTAGTTCTTACTCAGAGTCAGTTCCTACGCTCACATACGATTTCACATCATCACATTACCTAAAACCTGAGATTCATCAGTTGAATGATCAAACTTTAGAGTGATTTGATTTCACACACACATGCCATCATTGTAAAGCCTATTCAGTTATTTCACGGCATTGTGCACATCATTTCAGCCTTGTAAAGCCTCTTGGCTATTCCTGACACTAGTTGCCACAAGCCTTCAATGAGCTATAGGACCTTTGTCACTCACTTCAGTCGATTGTTTAGTGTGGGTAGATAGCACATGATTTGATTTCACACACACATGCCATCATTGTAAAGCCTATTCGGCTATTTCATGGCATTGTGCACATCATTTCAGCTTTGTAAAGCCTCTTGGCTATGTACTCAAGATCAAATACTACAACAATCAACTTGCTGTAGCGCAAGAGAGACTATGAATGTCACAGAAAGTGTTCAAGTCATCCTGAATGGACTAGGAGAGGGATACAAGAATCTAGTCCAGAGTATTGCCATTCAATGGCAAATTTTGACACTAGAAGAACTTCAGTTACTTGGTGAAGAACTCAGGATGCAAGCCATTCATGCATGCAGAGGTCATTCTAATGATCAGGCATTCACAGCTTTAGATAGAAGTAGAGGAAGAGGTAGAGGTAGAGGCAGAAATAGATCATTCCAGAGAAGTGGTCATCATCAGCAGAATCAGCATCATCATTCATCCTCAGCAACATCAGCATCAACAAAGAGGAAATCATTCCAACCGAGGAAGATTCCAAGGACAAGGGAATGCATCCACCAATGTGTCAAACATCTAATGCAACTACTATCATAAGTTTGGATACTATGAAAGAGATTGCCGCAAGAAGCAATATGACCAAGGGAGTCAATCCAGTAGTAATCAAGGGAATTTTCACGAAAGAGGAAATCATCATGGTGGACATTCTAGTCACAATCATTTGGCAAATGAACATGGGAATATGTTTATTGCAAATGAGGAAATGCATAATACTAATACAGTGTACCTAAACAATGATTGCAGTTCAAAAGAGGATTTCAGCTATCAAGTCGACCAAGCAGAACAAGATCCTTGGTACATTGATAGCAGTGCATCATCTCACATGACAAATCATCAGGAATGATTCACATAGATGAAACCATTAGAAGGTCAAAATAATGTCATCTACACATCAGATAATACAACGAATCCAGTTCAAGGGACATGCATTATCCTTATCAACAATTTCATTGGTACAAAAGGATTGGTGAAAGATGTACTCTACGTGCTAAGCTTAGCAAGAACCTCTTGTCAGTAGGTCAAATTATGGAACACAACTACCGAGTCATCTTCGATGAAGATGAATGCATTATCAAAGACAAATCCAAAATATTTCAGCTAGTAGGAAAAGGTTTCAAGGAAGAACGCATGTACAGAATGCTAGCTACAATACCAGATATGTATGCCATGTTAGCTCAACTGCAACAGATGCCACTATCTACAAATTGGCACAAGAGATATGGTCATGTTAGAGCTTGCTAGATCTCAAGAATCAGAATATGGCAATCGGAATTCCAAAGCTACAATTTCATGGAAAAGTTTGTGAAGCATGCTGCTTCAGCAAACAAAAGAGAACCAATTTCGGTAGAAGCACCTCTCGAGCACGAGGCATTCTTGATTTGATACATATAGATGTATGGGGTTATGCCCAAACCCACATCATCAATGGTTCACTTTACTGCTTGACTTTCATCCATGACTACAATAGATATTGTTGGGTCTACTTTCTGAAAGAGAAATCTAAAGTGTTTTCTAGATTTCAAGAATTTAAAGCCATGGTAGAAAACCAGACAAGCATAAAGATCAAAGTCATGAGATCAGATAGAGGAGGTGAATACGTGTCTTCAACATTCATGAGCTTTTGTAGAAATCATGGCATTCAAAGACAATTCACTTGTGTAGATACTCCTCATCAAAATGCAAGAGCTGAAAGGAAGAATGGTACTTTTCCAGACAGTGCTAGAGCAATGCTTAGTGAAAAGTATCTTCCAAATCAATATTGGGCAAAAGCAATAGCCAATGCAAACTATTTTCTTAATCAGCTTCCTACTGAACTGATTCAGAGTATGACACCTTGTGAAGCATTCACTAGACACAAGCCACACATTGGGTATCTTTGCATATTTGGTTGCATACCATATACCCACATGCATGATGATCATCACAGGAAATTGGATGCTAAGTCACGCAAATGCATCATGGTTGCCTACAGTGAAGATAGCAAAGCATACACGTTGTATGATCCCATCAACCAAAAGGTCATTATCTTTAGAGATGTAATCTTTGATGAGGAATCAAAATGGAAAACCTCAAATACACAGGAGATAGATGCACCGATTACTCAGTCATCTACAGAAATGGTTGGTGAAGAAGAGCAAGAATTGCCAGAAACATCCCAAGCAGAGCCACAATAGCTCGAATGGTCTACTAGGGAAAGCAGACCTCCAGCTAGATTGACATATGCTTAGAAAGGCAAAGCAATTCAGGTTGAAACCACCATTTATGCTTTTATGACTACCATCATGGCTACAGAAGGGCCAGTGTACTTCGAAGATGTAGTAGACAAGCCAGAATGGCAAACTACTATGAATGAAGAAATGGAATCTTTGTATAAGGATAATACTTGGGAAATATGCAACCTTCCACCAGGAAAGAAGGCCATAGCAAACAAATGGGTATACAAAGTGAAGTATAATCCAGATGGAAGTATTCAAAGATTCAAAGTCAGACTAGTTGCAAAAGAATTTTCATAGCAATATGGTCATCATTATGATGACAATTATGCTCCAGTAGCAAAGATGGATTCCATACGGTTCGTGATATTCACTAGCGACACTCAGCAGATGGAATTTGTAGGAGCTCGATGTCAAGTATGCATTTCTCAATGGTTACCTAGACGAGGAAGTCTACATGCAACAACCAAAAGGTTATGTTGAACCATGAAGGGAGAATAAAGTTTGCCATCTCAAGAAAAGTCTCTACGGCCTAAAGCAAGCACCTAGAAGTTGGTACAATAGAATCGACAAGTATTTTGCTGACCTAGGATACATGAAATCCAATGCATACCATATTCTCTACTACAAAGTTCAAGGGGAAGAAATTACTATTGCATTTTTGTACATAGATGATGTGATTTTACCAGAAGCAAGGATAGCTTCATCAAAAAGCTAAAACAAGACTTATCTATAGAGTTTGACATGAAAGATCTTGGACTTATGCACTATTGTCTTGGTATTGAGTTCTGGAGAGATTAAGATAGCACATTTATTAGTCAGCTCAAGTATCTTGACAGTCTCCTGAAGAAGTTTCATATGACAGATTGCAAGATTTCAGCCACTCCCATGGAATATATTTTGAAACTTACTAAAGATTCAGAAAAGCCTACAGTCAATGATAGGTACTACAGGCAGCTCATCGGATCTCTTATATATCTGACTATCACACAGCCACATATTTGCTATGTAGTAAGTTCACTTGCATAGTTTATACCAAATCCAAAACAATCTGACTGGAATGCAACCAAAAGAGTCTTGAGATACATCAGAGGTACAAGATAGTTTGGGATAGAATACAGAGGAAGTCATTGCATGGATAGTGTGACAGTGACTATGTCGGAGATCATGAGACCAGGAGATCCACATAGGGATATGCAGTTTTCCTTGATCAAGGTGCTATATCATGGTTGTCAAACAAACAGCCAACTGTTTCTTTGTCTTCAATTGAAGCATAATATAGAGCACTCACTACAGGTGCATGTGAGGCTATATGGCTCAGAAGACTATTGTCAGAAACAAATTACTTTGATGAGTCAAAGCCAACAACAATATATTGTGATAATCAATCAGCTCAAGCATTGGCCAAGAATCCAGTATATCACTCCAGGACAAAGCACATTGATGTTAGAGAGCACTTCATCAGAGAAAGAGTGTTACTTGGTGACATCACACTGTAGCATTGTGATAGAAAAGAGAATGTTGCGGACATCTTTACCAAACCACTCGGTAAACATATTTTTAAGAAACACCGACTAGCTCTTGGTTTGACGTAGAGGAAAGACATTCCCATTAAAGGGGTGTGATGGAATGTAATGCTCAGTCCTTCCTTGATTCCCCAAAATCATCATCTTGAGGGAAGGTCTACTTCATGATGTTGATCTTGAGGGAAGGTGTTGAGAGTTCACGCTCAACATCATGTGATCATATGTGCATAGCACCATCATGTGATCGTATGCGCATAGCACTAACCCAATAGAGTGCTATAAAGGAAAGGGTTAGATGCCCTAACCCTAACCCTGAATGGGTTTGTATATATTCTACATTCTCAACTAAATCTACTGTAGAGTTAGTCATTTGTGGTGTGCTCTCTAGTTGTGCCCTCTAATATCCTCATCTCCACTCTTCTCCTCTCCCCTCTTCATATTTTATTCATGACCCTCTCACCTCCCTTCCCCTCTCCCTCTTCCCCCTACCTTTCTCTAAAATAGGCCCCCCATGTGTCCCTCATGGGCCATCCCTCACTTTGTCTCTCCAACCAATCCTCTTTCCTTACCCCTCAAATGTCCTAGTCCTAGTCCCTCAGCCTCATGCATGTCCTTCTCAAACCCTTATCTCTTTTGTGGCCCCAACCCTTCAAACCTCCTCACTTCTTCATCTCTCGTGTGCCCCAAACACCTCAAACCTTTCCCCTTCACCTCTCATCACCTTTCCCCTTTATGTCGAACACCTCAAACCTTTCCCTTCACCTCTCATGCATCTATTATGAGATAAACCCCTCTATAAGTGTACTCTTTGACCATTGCACCTTGTTCCAATGTGTTGTTGAGATATCGAGCTCCACTCGTGATATGCCAGGGTAACCGTTGTGGATTTATGTCACCGACATGTTAGCTGCATATGCGGTTGGTACACCGCCCATGAATAATAGCTAGATGATAGCTATCTTTATGTACTCTAGATAGTTAGTGGCTCAGTTAGTATGCCACCTAGGTTAGTGGAGTTTGGCTTGAGACCCACATATAGGGTTCATCTATTCCTTTTTGTAAGAGAGAGTTTTTTGGCTTTCACAACTAAGAAGAGGAAAATTGTTTTCAGCCTCCACCTTTGTGTGTATTCCCCCATTGTGTATGTGAGAAAGCTACAAGTGAGACTCCTTACCTCTCTCCCACTTTCTTCACATGGTATCAGAGCTCAATTCATGGTAAGGAGCTTAAGGAAGCAAACCAAGTTCGTAGTGTCTTGGTAAGAGGATCAGTGTTGCTTTCCTTTCTCGAGTTTGGGAGCAAATCTCTGCAGGTAACATAGTCGAAAAGTGCAGGAGTGCACTGTCTCAGATTGAGATGCCCTTCGTGGTGTGGCAAGAGGGTAGTATATGCTACATGCTTGGGCAAAACCCGCAATGACATTATTTTTCTGATTTGAGGCCGTTTTGGGGCCCATTTTAGTGGCAGAAGTTTTTTCACAAGCACTCAGAAAAGTGGCCTGTTTTGGCTGTGCGACCATTGTTCTACAGGTCGATGAAAAGTTGCTGTGAAAATTGCATCATTTGCCTATGTGTAGAGATATTGGGAGTGACAGTATCGTTCTTATTGCCTGTTGATGGAAAATCATCACTAGGAAGTGACTGTGTGGTCAAATATGACTTTTGTCAATTTTGCAGATTTGCCTTGTGAGGCAGAAGTTGTGTTTTTTGCAGTGAGAGAACATTTTGCAGTGTTCTATAATGGCATCTAACTCTCTTTCATAGATTGTCACTGAAAAGCTTGACAAGAACGAGTTTTAAGCATGGAAGTTTAGAATGACAAATTTCCTTATGGGAAAAGGCTATTGGGAGTTCATTACAGGAAATGAAGAAGAACCAATTCTTCTAATGTTCCCAATCAACACAAAATGCATGCATTTAAAGGCTAGCATGAGAGAGCCAGAAAAGTTATGTACTTGCTGTCTATTAGTAATTCAGATTCTATGATTGTGCATATTCAAGATGCAAGCACGCCAAAGGAGGCATGGGATACTTTGGCAAAAATGTACAGCACAAATACGCAAGCCAGGAAAATGCAGCTCAAGCAAGAGTTGCACAATGTGCAGAGAGAAAATATGAGCATCAATGACTACCACATGAAGGTGAAGAAGATTGCAGATGCACTTGCTTCCATTGGGTCACCAATGGAAGATGATGATTGAGTTTCTGTGACCTTGAATGACCGGTCTAGGAAAGGATTATGCATAGTTTTGGAAATCCATTGCTGTCTGTGAAAAATTTCCTGATTTTGAGGAGTTGACTGTGCTTCTAATTTCTAAAGAGCAGAGAAATGGTGGTGCATCTTCTTCAGGAGGAACTTTAAAAGAAACTATCTTCTACTCAAATGCTAGAAGAGGTAGAAGCAAAGGTAGAGCAGGCCGATCCGAGGGCGTGGCAAAAATCAAAATATGCAACAAATTCAAGAAACCAGTCCTATGGAGGAGGACATGGTAACCTTAGAGGCAAGGGGAGCCAAAGAGGTCGTGCTGGATGGCAGAGAGGCCAAAATGCAAACAACAATATTGAATGCTACTATTGTGGTAAAATGGGCCATATGGCTAAAGACTGCTACAAAAAGCAGAATGACATTATGAATGGAAAATTGCAGCAAGGCAATTATATATCCTCTAGCAAACAGGGTGATGACAGAAATGAGCATTTGTTTATGGTGCAACACATGACCAATTCTGTGACAAGTGCAGAAGAAAGAAATGATGTGTGGTATGTTCACTCAGGTGCATCAAACCACATGATAGGTCATGCAGAATGGATGCAAGATGCAAGGAAAATGGAAAAACCAAGATTTGTGGAGACTGGTGAAGATACTGCACATCCTATTGTGCAGATTGGTAAAATTCCTTTGTCTATGCAGGATGGGAAAAAGAAATACCTGTCTGATGTATTTCATGTTCCGAACATCACCAAGAACCTGGTTTTTGTTGGTCAAATGGTTGAGCAGGGCTTGCAGGTCAGATTTAATCCTCATGGATGCTTTGTTGAGGATATGAAAAATAAAGGTCGCTTGATAGCAAAAGGGAAGAAGAAGGGCGAGATGTTTACGTTGGATGCGGACATGCCTGAATTGAGTGTAGCAATGTTTGCACATGGAACTGGTGTAGTTGTAGATATTGATATCTGGCATAAACGCATCGGTCATGTTAATGTATAGTGACTTAAATTAATGCAGGCCCAAAATATTGTTGCAGGATTGCCCAAGTTCAAGGTTGCAGAAATGCATAAGATATGTGAAGCCTATCAATTTGGAAAACAGGCAAGCAAACCATTTCCTAGACATGTTCAAGAGAGTAAGAGGCCATTGGAATTTATCCATTCTAATGTGTGGACTACTAAAGCTGCATCTATTGGAGGTTGTCATTATTTTGTCACTTTTATAGATGACTACAGCAGAAAAGTTTGGGTGTATTTTATGAAAAAGAAAAGTGAAGTGCTTGGGCATTTCAAACCTTTTAAAGCTATGGTTGAAAAAGAAATAGGCTTGTAAATGAAATGCCTAAGGTCAGATGGAGGGGAGAGTACCTCTCAAATGAGTTTGCAAGGTTCCTGCAGGAGCATGGCATAAAGCAGCAATATTCATGCAGCCATACCCCACAGCAAAATGGACTTGCAAAAAAGGAAAAACAGGCATATTGGAGAGGTATCTGCTGCCATGCTCAATGAAAAAGACCTGCTAGATTTTTATTGGGCTGAAGCAGTTGCTACAGCACTCGACATAATGAACAGGACTCCCACTACAGCAATACATGGCATGACACCAGATGAGAGGTATAATGATAGGAAACTAGATATTTCTCATTTGAAAGTTTTTGGTTGCATTGCCTATGTTCATGTGCCAAATGAGTTGAGATCCAAGTTGGATCCAAAAGCTAAGAAGTGCATCTTTATTGATTATTCTCTACAGCAAAAAGGGTATAGATGCTATAACCCTATTACTCGAAAGTTTACAGTAAGCAGAGATGTTATTTTTTATGAGATGAGCTACTGGTATAAACCAGTAAATGTGGTTGATGCTGTAGATGCACAAAATGGTAATGCTACATAGAATTCACAGTAGCAATCACAAAATATTAGTGGACCTATAGTGTCCTCTAGCAGTGGTTCACATACTGTGCCATGGACAGGCAGATTAAGATCAGGAGAGTCTCTTCAAAGCAATGCAAATAGTGGTATGCAGGTATCACGAAAAGGAAAAGAGAAAGTAGATCAGCCCATGGTTGATGTGAATGCAGGTCACTCTTATGTGGATGGAGAATCTAGTGGCTCTGAAAATAGCATTGATGATGAGTTGGGTATTCCTTCTGTTGTTACACCTAGAGTAAGGAAGACCAGGGATGTTTTGAGAGCACCTGGTAGTGAGCCTATTTTGTGCAGGTCTACTAGAGTCAAGTATCCTGTGGATAGGCTAAAATATGATGGATTTACAGCCATTCACTATGCCTATATGGTCAAAGTGATAAAGAACCAGAACCCACATCTTTTGAGCAAGCCATGGGAAAAGAAAAATGGGAGAAAGCCATGGATGAAGAAGTGGATGCCTTGGATGCAAATGCTACATGGGAATTGGTGCTGCAAGTGGGTCTATAAGGTGAAGCACAATGCAGATGGTTTAATGAGTAGATACAAGGCAGGATTAGTTGTCGAGGGGTATGCACAGACATATGGCATTGATTATGAAACATCCAGTCCGGTTGCAAGGATGGCAACCGTAAGAGTAGTCATTGCTATGGCTGCATCGAAGGGATGGTCTTTACATCAGATGGATGTAAAGAATGCCTTCTTGCATGGTGATTTGTAAGAAGAGGTCTATATGGATCAGCCACCAGGTTATGTGCATGCTGTTCATCTTGAGTTTGTATGTAGGTTGAAAAAAGCCTTGTATGGCTTGAAGCAAGCACCCAGAGCATGGTCTGACAAGATAGGACAATATCTTGTCACTATTGGCTTTCAGATTTCCATGGCAGATTTCTCACTCTATGTGAGAAAAACAGAGAAAGGTATTATGCTACTTGTCATTTATGTTGATGATTTAATCATCACAGGTGATAGTGACAAAGATATCCTTCATGTGAAAATGCTATTGAAGCAAAAGTTTGAGATGAAGGATTTGAGAGAGCTACGTTACTTCTTGGGCATTGAGATGATTAGATCCACAAGTGGGATATGGCTCTTGCAGAGGCATTATGGATTGGACATGCTGTCCAAATATGGAATGACAGGCTGTAAGCCTATTTTAGTTCCTTTAGAGCAGAATGTGAAGCTGAGTGCAGATGCAGGTGAGCTTCTAGAAGATCCTACTATGTACAGACGCATAGTAGGAAATTTGATTTATATGACTATTACCAGGCCAGATTTGAGCTATGCTATTGGGTTGGTAAGTCAGTTTATGCAGGCTCCAAGGAAACCGCATTTGGATGCGGCTAGATGAATACTGAGGTATGTGAAGTCCACATTGTTGTATGGACTATTTTATGAGACTGGGGTTCAGATACAGTTGCATGGATACATTGATGCTGATTGGGCTAGTAGTATTTTTTATAAACGATCTACCAGTGGATATGTGTTTTCTTTTGGGAGTGCTGCAGTCACTTGAAGTAGTAAGAAACATCCTACACTTGCCCTATCGAGCACAAAGGATGAATACAGGGGTGTAGCAATGGCTGCATGTGAGGCAGCTTGGTTGCATAAGCTACTTTATGATATGCATCAGTCTATAGACGGGCCAGTTGTCATTTATTGTGACAACATGAGCAGTATACACTTGGCAAATAACCCAGTCTATCATGCTAGGACAAAGAACATTGAGGTGCATTACCACTATGTGTGGGAGAAGGTTCTAGTAGGTCTTATTGATCTAGTTTATGTCAGCATCGAGGATCAGGTAGCTGACACATTCACAAAGGCATTGGGCACAGAGAAGCTATGCAAGTTCAGAGACCTGCTTGGTGTGTAGGAATTGGGATTGAGCTCGAGGGGGAGTGTTGAGATATTGAGCTCCACTCGTGATATGCCAGGGTGACCGTTGTGCATTTATGTCACCGACTTGTTAGCTGCAGATGCAGTTGGTACACCGCCCATGAATAATAGCTGGATGACAACTATCTTTATGTACTCTAGTTAGTGGCTCAATTAGTATTCCACCTACGTTAGTTGAGTTTAGCTTGAGACTCGCATATAGGGTTCATCTATTCCTTTTTGTAAGAGAGAGAGTTTTTGGCTTTCACAACTAAGAAGAGGAAAACTATTTTCAGCCTCCACCTTTGTGTGTATTCCCCCATTGTGTATGTGAGAAAGCTGCAAGTGAGACTCCTTACCTCTCTCCGATGCTCTTCACTAGCACTAAACTCATCTATGAGTTGGTTCTAAATGCTATCCCAATTTGTAATTGAACCAAGCATCAATTGACCATATCTTGGTCTTTGATTATCCTAGCTAGGTACACATCCTTCTGCACCTCTCTACCACTTCCTACCATGAGAGCTCTTGGGTGTAGTGTTACAGTTGAAATTGGAGAGGAGCTAGTTGAGATCATAGGTTTGCAAGCACTACTCAACCTCAATGCAGCAACCATCTCCCCTCAACGTTTCTCTTGGTACATTGAGTACTTACTCTTGATCTTTCTATCCTAAATACTTTCCCTTCCCTCCTTGTGAAAGTCTTTTCATTCATGCCCTGGCTGCTTGATCATGATTCACAAAGACAAATGTGTCAAACATAGGAAGGGCTTTCATAGTCCACTAAAAGGCTTCTACTTTAAGTAAGGTGAGAAAGAATAGGATTGACTACATAGACCCTTCGATATACTTAGAATTAGAAAATGCATGATCTAAGAAGCCTTTGATTCTTGATTGTTTATAGGTCTGAAAAAAGGAACCAACATAGGGAGATAGTTTGGAGGTAACTGCCAGATAAGGCCATCATGAACGTCTATCATATGCGTCTAACAAGCTCCTAGCAAATACTAGTACTAGATGATGGATTTACTTCTGGTCTCTTCTCCTTAATTCATTGCATCATAGGGGAGGCCTATTGACTAGGAATTTTAACAAGTAGGCCCTCAGCACTTGTCAATGATCTTGTCCTTGCAACCAGCTATTCAAAAGGGACACCACTTCTACTGGGGGTTGAGATAAGGGAGTCCAAGGCTAATATTTATTTCTAAGACTTTTTTTAACACCTTATGCAATTAGGGAACCCGAAGTCACTACATTAAGCCAACCAATGTGACCTGATATGCATTTCAAGGAGCATGTATATGCAAAATTCTTTCCTGATCTAAAGAGTGCAATGAGTATATCAGCTCATATATGCTTGGAAAATGTTGGCACTCGGGGTGATAAATGGAGGGCATGATAAATTCATGTTGATCAAAGGAGAGTGAGGCATATTGGAAACCACATTGAGGGCTTGTCCATTGACAATACTTTTGTGCCAATAGGCCACCCCAATGAGGTTTATTCACTAATTAGTCGAGGGTGGCGGGGGAGGGTGTTGAGATATCGAGCTCCACTCGCGATATGCCAGGGTGACCGTTGTGCATTTATGTCACCGACTTGTTAGCTGCAGATGCGGTTGGTACACCGCCCATGAATAATAGCTGGATGACAGCTATCCTTATCTACTCTAGTTCGTGGCTCAGTTAGTATGCCACCTTAGTTAGTTGAGTTTGGTTTGAGACCCACATATAGGGTTCTTCTATTTCTTTGTACTTGAGTTCTTTTGGCTTACACAACTAAGAAGAGGAAAACTGTTTTCAGCCTCCACCTTTGTATGTATTCCCCCATTGTGCATGTGAGAAAGCTGCAAGTGAGACTCCTTCCCTCTCTCCCACTATCTTCACATGGTATCAGAGCCTTGTTTGTGGTAAGGAGCTCAAGAAAGCAAACCAAGTTCGTGGTGTCCTGGTAAGAGGACCAGTGTTGCTTTCCTATTTCGAGTTTGGGAGCAAATCTCTACAGGTAGCACAGCCAGAAGTACAAGAGTGCACTGTCTTAGATTGAGATGCCCTTCGCGGTATGGCGAGAGGGTAGTATATGCTGCAGGGCACTTTGATTCGAGTTATTTTTCTGATTCGAGTCCATTTTGAGGTTCTTTTTGAAGGCGGAAGTTCTTCGCAGGCACTCAGAAAAAGGCCCTGTTTTTGCTGTGTGATCATTGCTCGGCGACTGGTCGGTGAAAAGTTGCCGCAAAAATTGCATCGTATACCTATGTGCAGAGATATTGGGAGTTGCAGAATCATGCTTGTTGCATGTTGATTCAACGGAAGTGACTGTGTGGTCAAAATACCACTTTCGTCAGTTTGCAGATCTGCCTGTGTGAGGCAAAAGCTGTGTTTTTCGTAGTGACAGAATATTTTGCAGTGTTTTGTAATGGCGTCTTATTCTCTTTCACAGATTGTCACCGAAAAGCTTGACAAGAACAACTTCCAAGCATGGAAGTTTAGAAGGACAAATTTCCTTATGGGAAAAGGCTATTGGGAGTTCATTACAGGAAATGAAGAAGAACCGGTTCTTCCTAATGTTCCCAATCAACAGGAAATGCAAGCATTGAAAGGATGGCATGAGAGAGCTAGGAAAGTTATGTACTGGCTGTCTATCAGTATTTCTGATTCTATGATTTTGCATATTCAGGATGCAAGTACGCCAAAGGAGGCATGGGATACTTTGGCAAAAATGTACAGCACAAATATGCAAGCCAAGAAAATGCAGCTCAAACAGGAGTTGCACAATGTGCAGAGAGAAAATTCGAGCATAAATGACTACCACATGAAGGTGAAGAAAATTGTAGATGCACTTGCTTCCATTGGATCGCCAGTGGAAGATGATGATCTAGTTTCACGAAAAGGAAAAGAGAAGGTAGATCAGCCCATGTTTGATGTGAATGCAGGTCACTCATGTGGATGGTGAATCCAGTGTCTCAGAACAGAGCATTGATGATGAGTTGGGTATTCCTTCTGTTGTTACACCTGGAGTAAGGAAGACCAGGGATGTTTTGAGAACACCTGGAAGTGAGCCTATTTTGCATAGGTCTACTAGAGCTAGGTATCCTATGGATAGGCTAAAATATGATGGATTTACAACCATTCACTATGCCTATATGGTCAAAGTGATACAGGAACCAAAACCCACTTCTTTTGAGCAAGCCATGGGACATGAAAAATGGGAGAAAGCCATGGATGAAGAAATGGATGCCTTGGAACCAAATGCTACATGGGAATTGGTGCCTTTGCCTAAAGACAAGAATGCAATTCGTTGTAAGTGGGTTTATAAGATCAAGAATAATGCAGATGGTTCTGTGAATAGATACAAGGCAAGATTAGTTGTCAAGGGGTATGCACAGACATACGGCATTGATTATGAAGAAACATTCATTCCGGTTGCAAGGATGGCAACTATAAGAGCAGTCATTGCTATGGCTGCATCAAAGGGATGGTCTTTACATCAGATGGATGTAAAGAATGCCTTCTTGCATGGTGATTTGCAAGAAGAGGTCTTTATGGAGCAGCCACCAGGTTATGTTCATGCTATTCATCCTGAGTTTGTTTGCAGGTTGAAGAAAGCCTTGTATGGCTTGAAGCAAGCACCTAGAGCATGGTCTAACAAGATAGGACATTATCTGGTCATATTGGCTTTCAGATTTCCAAGGCAGATTTCTCACTCTATGTGAGAAAAATAGAGAAAGGTATTATGCTACTTGTCATTTATGTTGATGATTTGATCATCACAGGTGATACTGATGAAGATATCCTTCATGTGAAAATGCTATTGAAGTAGAAGTTTGAGATGAAGGATTTGGGAGAGCTATGTTATTTCTTGGGCATTGAGGTGATTAGATCACCAAGTGGGATACAGCTCTTGCAGAGGCAGTATGGATTGGACATGCTGTCCAAATATGGGATGATAGGCTGTAAGCCTATTTCAGTCCCTTTGGAGCAGAATGTGAAGCTGAGCACAGATGCAGGTGAGCTTCTCAAAGACCATACTATCTACAAATGCATAGTAGGAAGTTTGATTTATATGACTATTACCAGGCCAGATCTAAGCTATGCTATTGGATTGGTAAGTCAGTTTATGCAGGCTCCAAGGAAACCGCATTTGGATGTGGCTAGACGCATACTCAGATACGTGAAGTCCACATTGCAGTATGGACTATTTTATGAGGTTGGGGTTCAGATACAATTGCATGGATATACTGATGCTGATTGGGCTGGTAGTATTTCTGATAGACGATCTACCAGTGGATATGCGTTCTCTTTTGGGAGTGCTGCAGTCACCTGGAGTAGCAAGAAATAGCCTACAGTTGCCTTGTCGAGCATAGAGGCTGAGTACAGGGGTGCAGCAATGGCTGCATGTGAAGTAGCTTGGTTGCATAAGCTACTTTATGATATGCATCAGTCTATAGATGGGCCAGTTGTCATTTATTGTGACAACATGAGCAGTATACACTTGGCAAATAACCCAGTCTATCATGCTAGAACAAAACACATTGAGGTGCATTATCACTATGTGTGGGAGAAGGTTTTATTAGGTCTTATTGATCTAGTTTATGTCAGCACAGAGGATCAGGTAGCTGACATATTCACGAAGGCATTGGGCACAGAGAAGCTGCGCAAGTTCAGAGACTTGCTTGGTGTGCAAGAATTGGGATTGAGCTCAAGGGAAAGTGTTGAGATATCGAGCTCCACTCGTGATATTGCAGGGTGACCGTTGTGCATTTATGTCACCGACTTGTTAGCTGCAAATGCGGTTGGTACACCGCCCATGAATAATAGCTGGATGACAGCTATCCTTATATACTCTAGTTTGTGGCTCAGTTAGTATGCCACCTTAGTTAGTTGAGTTTGGTTTGAGACCCACATATAGGGTTCTTCTATTTCTTTGTACTTGAGTTCTTTTGGCTTACACAACTAAGAAGAGGAAAACTGTTTTCAGCCTCCACCTTTGTGTGAATTCCCCCATTGTGCATGTGAGAAAGCCGCAAGTGAGACTCCTTCCCTCTCTCCCACTATCTTCACAGAGGGGTGGTATATGGGTAGTGGGGTAGTTAAGATAAATTTTTTAATTAAGTGGAGTGTGGTGGAAGTAACTAGAAGTCCATAAGACTTTGACAAGTGGCCATGCAGCCCCCCCCTAGTGTTTTAAGATGAGGTGATCATGAAGGGACACACCCACATTTGTGATGTAGGTTTTAATAGTGCCGATGGTGAGAGGGAAGATGGATATCATGGAGATGAAGGCCATGGCACTTGCCCACGTGAAGCAAGAGCAAAGTGAGGATGAGTCGAATGGGATGGGAAAGGAGTATTTGAAAGTGTATGAGAGGTTTGTGCTTGTCAGTGGAGTAATCGATGGTGTCGATGATCGAAGGCAACCCTTGCCTCCTCACTCCTACCTCCTCCCTCCCCCTCCCACCTCTCCATCCTCTCCTACATTGTCCCTCTACACCTACAAGACTTGTTGCAGGTCCCTCCTCTTCCCCTTCTGTATAAAGTTTGTTTGGTTTCTTTGTATTTCTTTCTACCTCTCCTCTTGTTTCCCTTTACTTTCTCTTTCCCTTCCTTTCTCTAAAGTTTCTCTCCTCCTTTTCTTTCCTTTTCTTTCTCTAAAAGAAGAATTAATAAACAAAAAACAATCATGAAAGAGAAGAGTATGAAAGCTCTACCTATTGTTTTTGTGCTTTCTCCTTGTTTGTAGGCTTCTCTTTGTCTCCTCAATCCATACCCTTTAGAATGTTGCTTCTCCAAACTCCTTTTACTTATTAGTTTTCTTTAAATGGTATGTTTCCTCTCTTTTATAGGGCTAGGACATGAAACACCTCCTCTACCAAGCGGGATTATCCAGTGCAAAGACATGTCATTTCTAGGTAAGAACTTGCTTCCTCTCTTTTCTTATTTTTCTTTTCGTGATTGCATTGGCCTACAGCTAGCGCCTTAACAGATAGCGACAGTGATGGGCATAGGAACTCTTCTCCTCTCTTCTTCCCTCTCTTTTCCTCTTCCATTCTCTCTTTTCCTTCACTCCTCTCCTTCCCCTTTCTCTTATTTTCACATCCTCTTTCTCCCCCCTCTTTTCCCTCTCTTTTTTCTTTTTTCCCTCTCTCTTTCCCCCCTCTCTTTTCCTCTTCCATTCTCTCTTTCCCCTCTCTTTTCTTCTCTCTTTTCCTCTCTTCTCCCCTCTCTTATTTCCTCTCTTCTCCCCTCTCTTCTCCTCTCTTCTCCCCTCTCTTCCCTTTTTCCCCCTCTTTCTCCCCTTTCTTTTCCTCTTCCATCCTCTCTTTTCCTTTGAGATTCGAGACCCAAGAATTCAAAGAATGATCCGAGTCTGTAAATGCTTGCTAAATCCGAGGATGCACAAGTGCAAGGAGCCTATCTTTTTCTCTATCTTTTCAAACTTTTCCCCTATCTTTTCTCTCTTTTCAAAAACATACAGCATAACAAATAACAAAGAGAGGGATACAACATAATCTCATCATAGATCATAAACAAATGTCCAAGAGAGGGCTTCCTCTCATATACTAGAAACTGTAGCTAAAATTTTCCAAATAGGAGTACTTTATAAATTGTAAAGGCATTCTCCATTGTTTCTTCGATGAAGTGCTACCCTCTCCTTTGTCATCTCTCTTCTTCTTCTTATCCTTCACCTCTATTTTCTTTTTCTCCTTGGCCCAAGGAGCTTCCTTGGGCGTGTGGCCTTCCTCTAAAATCAAACTCTGCATCTCCCTAATAGAATCCTCCAGGATCCCCCGATTGGTCTTTTCTTAGTCAGAATGATCCTCACCCTCAACATGTGGATTTGGACATAGATGTGCACCAAGGAGAGATGGTACATCTACATCCCCATCCTTTATATCATAATATTGACTGTACAGCTCCTCCAAGTATGCTACCATATCTTTTTTGCTAGGGACCATGGGGAGTAGCAAAGAGAGAGAGTGTGTGTGTGTCATGAGAAGGGAGCAAATAGAAGTGAGCAACGAGAAGGAAGCAATGAGAGAATAGCAGAGTGGAAGGAGTGGAAGGAGGGGAATGATGGGATGGGAGTGGTGTGAGAAGGGATATAGTAGGGGAGTGGTGTAAGACAAAGAAGAGAGGAGGGGAGACTTTAAAGATTTAGGGAGGATGAAGCAGAGAAGAGAAAGGAAAAGAATTAAACATACAAAAGATGAGGAAGATAAATCAAATAGTGTGACAGGGGATGTGATTGGTGCAGATTGTGGAATAAAGGAGAGTGGATGCAATAAAGTTTCCTAGAATTATCTTTTAGGAATATATTGGCTTGTGCGATATTTATAATTTGTTGAATAGAAGTGAATGTGAATATAGCTTGTTGTACCCTAAATTCTTTTACATGTCTTCAATGAGTGCCTTGATATGATTTATAATGTGTTTTATATGCCCGTATTTGGTTCTTTTTTTTCAAACAATCTACGTATTAAAAATGGAATGCCCTCCTCCACAACACTCTTTCGAAAACCCCAACCTAGTTCCCCATGTTGCTATCATTCACAGGACATCCAAACTCTGCTATCACAGGTAGCAAAAAATATTGCGCATGATGCAGATTGGGTAAAGTATAACATGGAAGTGCATGCATGTGGGTTGGATCCAGACCGATCATGTATGGAGTGGCATTTTCAGAGGGAGGCACAAAACAATATATGGGATCTCCATAAGCTTTGGAGAGACTGCTTTGACCGACTATTTAGCCTAAGGAGGACACTATAAAAGACAATGGTTTTTGTAGACGTCTTCTTGGACCGTGAGTACATAGTCCAAGAATATATTAGATGGAGTGGAAGATGAGGTCCTGAGTGACCCATCTAGCAGTGAGGAGGAAAGTACCTTGGATAGTAATGTAGAGCAGTAGATCTTGCATTCCACTAAGGAGTATCGGCACAAGTGAAATGTCTTCGAATGCTGTGACTTCTACAAAACTTCATGAATACCGAAGACCTGTATTCACCTCCACTTTCTGATCTCATGACTTTGATCTTTCTACTTGTTTGGTTTTCTACCATGGCTTTGAATTCTTGAAATCTAGAAAACACTTTAGATTTCTCTTTCAAAATGTAGACCCAAGAATATCTACTGTAGTTGATGAAAGTAAAGTAGTAAAGTGAACCATTGATGCTGCAGGTTTGGGCATAACCCCATACATCTATATGTATCAAATCAACAATACCTTGTGCTCGAGAGGTGCTTCTACCAAAGTTGTGTAGAATCCCGTAGGATAGAATAGATGCATCTTGGAAGAGGAGTGAGAGCACAATGAAACCAAAATGTAGTTCTCTATTATGGATTGTGAGAGAGGTGACTTTCTCTTATAGAAAGGGGGAGAAGGTAACACCTTCCCTACATAAGTGGCAATTAGCCCCTACATCAGTGGGAATCAGTCCCTACATCAGTGGGACTAGCCTATATCAAAGGAACCTCCCATGTGGGGGCCTTTCGCTTACATCATCACTTAGGTCACACACTAGACACATCATAGCACTTGATGTGCCTTTACAACACACACAAACACACATGTGACTCCCCTAGATGCACATATGCACCATAGAGCAAGCCCTTGATCACACTTATCCCAACATACCATCCCTCAAGGGCTTGCCTCTTGCGGTGTCAAGGATACATCTAGTCTCATAGTTTCTCATGCCATCTCATGGTGGTCAAGGATAAATCTATGGCTAGGATCTCATGCTAGCAAGGGTTCCCAAGGGTGTGAGGTTCACAGAAATGGGATAGACAAAAAACATATCACATGGTCTACATCATATGGTGACCAGAGGTGATTTACAAAAGACATAACATATGATATTCTTTTTGGAGTACTACTCCATGTAGAGAACCTCAAAATTTGACCAAGTGATGATAAACAAAAATTCAAAAGACAAAGTGCTTAAAAAGCATAGTCTTTATTTTCAAAGTTTGATTCTTCATTTGCTGATGGAGTTCTTCCTTCATCCAGATTTGTTTTGTTGTTGAAGTAGTCCTTCTTCACAAGAAATGCTTGATCCTCTTTGGAGTTGTTGTGCTTCATGGAATAACACATTCCCTTTTTCAATTGTAGGTAAAGGAACTTAATAAGCAAGATATATTTGAAGCATTTTCCTTGTGCACCAAATACTGTGAGATGATGGTTGGATCTCGAGCTTCATGTGAAGTTTCAAAGCCATCAATGTGGTGAATGTATGAGTCACTTAATCCCAAAGCAATGATAGCAAGAGTCTTCTTGTCTTTGATCAACCAATTAGCTTCTTCTTTTGTAGACTTCTTTTCCTTTCCATTCACAACATACCATATCTCCATAAACTTAGCTTTTGTTTGCCAAGTATGGAAACTAGTTCCATCAAACTTCTCTATTTGCTTGGGCTTAGTCATCTTTACAATTCAAGTACTCATAAAGAGAGAATCACATAGTCATCATTCTAAATGCAAAGTATAAGGACACTTATGATCTCCATGACTGAGTTCTACTACTCAAGTATAATCAAAGCAATGAAAGTCTGCAATAAATAATGAAAGCCCCAAACTTATGGTGATTGCTCAACACCCTTTGACCAAAATATGTAGAATTCTATCAACAGAGATTAGAGTAGATTGGAGGGTGCAATTCTCATAGCTCATAGCTCTATTCAAGGGGATTTTTATGCAGGAAGAAAGGCCTTATACAAAGAAGGTCTTCCACCAAGGAAGTGTGCAATGTTGCACCAAGTTGCCATAGCCAAGCTTGAGAAAATCGACAGGTTTTTGGTTTATTGCGCCTCCAATTCTTGACCAAACGGGCTCAAATTTCATCAGCAGCTTGCCTGTAGTGTCATCCAGCTTGAGCTCAGAGGGATTTGCAAATGGGTAAGCACAAAGGAGGCATTACGTGATAGATCGGCGAGTAGTCTTCATGTTGGTGTTGTGTGTACAAAAGAAATATCTCTAATTGCTTGCAGTTGGAAGGTCACCCATACACGAGGAGTCTACAGCTCAGAGGGTTTGAAGAATGGTCACGTATAATGGGAGAACGAAGCTCTCACAGATTTTTGGAAGAAGGAGGAAAATGGAGATGATGAAGAAGCTTTGAGAAAACTAGTAGTTTATGCTAGAGAGAGCATCTAATGCTAGGCTAGGTTAGATCTAGAACCTAAAGCTCTGATACCAAGTGTAGAATCCCGTAGGATAGAATAGATGCATCTTGGAAGATGAGTGAGAGCACAATGAAACCAAAATGTAGTTCTCTATTATGGATTGTGAGAGAGGTGACTCTCTCTTATAGAAAGGGGGAGAAGGTAACACCTTCCCTACATAAGTGGTAATCAGCCCTTACATCAGTGGGAATCAGTCCCTACATCAGTGGGACTAGCCTATATGAAAGGAACCTCCCATGTGGGGGCCTTTGGATTACATCATCACTTAGGTCACATACTAGACACATCATAGCACTTGATGTGCCTTTACAACACACACAAACACACATGTGACTCCCCTAGATGCACATATGCACCATAGAGCAAGCCCTTGATCACACTTCTCCCAATAAGTTGGTTTGCTTTTGTTTGCCGAAGGAGCATGCTTTGCAAAATTTTCCAAGAAACTATAGCTTAGGAATCCCAATTGCCATATTTTGATTCCTAATATCTATCAAGCTCTTGAAATTGAAAATTTTTCATTGCAATTCTCTTTAGAGGTGGTCATGTTCAATTTTTGCTGATTTATTTTTCTTCTTTTTACAGATTCACTATTTTTCACTAATTCAAATGGATCTAGTAATCTCTCGCATTTATTTGGTTGGTTTATCAATCTTCATATACTTATTGTGGGGTCATTGTTGTCTTGGGTGTAGCCATTTTTGGTGAGGTTCAGGGACTTTTCTATATATGGGTATCTTGCATGACCCATAACTTATGCATTACTCAATGGAATTTGGCAAACTTTGTCTTCAAGTTGTAGTACACATTCCAAACTTGAACATGAGAGCAAAAAAATATGGAATCACGATTTGGAATGATATTGTTAAAGCATTACAAGTGCTATGTTTCAGGTGAAGCATGCATCCTGAAGACTATTGGATATAGCAATTTATTCAAAAACATCAAAAATTTTTTCTATACATACATGCAACCATGTAATCATTCTAAGTACACTACGTGAGCTTCTCCTCAGCCCAATGACACACCTAAATGAGATCATTATGCATGGGTTTATGGGCCTCCAATGTTGTGCTAAAGTGATGCATACCCATTTGAGGGCACGCTCCATAACTTTTTTTTGATTTATTGAAAACCAAAACAAATTGAAAATTTGGAATCCAAACTATTGGGACTACTGCATGGTGGCCTTAAAACATTGATAGTTGTTGTATTGGTATCTAGATTCACCCTAAAATGGAAGGAGTTGGAAAAGTGCAATTTGTGCATGTGCAAAGATATTTTAATAAATCCAACACTATTTTCAATTTTGAATTGTTTCTTTTTCCATGCACTTGCTTGCTATATGGCTCATAAGCATGCCAAAAGTCATTGCATTTAATAATACATAGCATCAAACCCGATAGCATGCCCTTTGTCCTATTTGTGTTTTGAAGCATTTTAGGCCACATTGCACTTGTTTGGGATATCCAAGTCTGCTAACGTGTATCGCCGGAGGGGGGGAAGACTGGCAACTCAAATTTTGCTACCCCTGTGAATTTTGAATTTTCACACCTCCCACCCCCTCAAATCTTGGAAGATTAAGTACCTACAACTTGCCCCCACCTTGCAAACGCCTTGCGACCCGCACGCACCTCAATGTGACCTTGTGCAAAATTTGGTTTGCCATTGTCTTCTTTCGGGTAAGTTGTCTTCTATTCTTTGCTTGCCTCACCAGCTAGCTTCTCTGGGTCTGTTTTGGACTGATCGAGGCCATGGCATCAATGGCAACATGCATCTTGCATGGCTTACAAGAGAAGCAAACAGAGGCTATGAGACAAGAAAGCCAAAAAGCCAGATCAAGGCACAAGGAACAGAGTGCAGGTTAAGAAAAGCGCTGGCACGATATCGAATCGACAACAAAAGACACTTTTGCAACATCTGTGAAGGGAGAAACAACAAGAAGAAAGATGACTCCTTGCAAAGCAGCAAGCAATAAGCGGTTGCAGATGCACACATTCGATCATTGCCATTGGAGAGAAGAACTCAAGCTATGGTGTCACAATTGGTGGGAGCATTCGAGGTAGCAACATCAGGCAATTCAAGTTATTACCAGTCTCGAGTCTTCACAAGCTCATTAAGGAAAAAAGGGAGCTCATTTTGGGGCCCCCTAAGAAAAATTCACGCTTTCTTTATCTTTCTTTCCTCTAAAATAATAAAATATGACATAACCCCACTGACGTATGATGTAGAATTTGGTATTTCTAACATCATCGGTGCATTTGAAGCAGGCCAAAACCCCCGAAAAGGCTTTTGAAATGTCGAAAAATGGGCCCCCAAAGGCTCGGAAAAGGCCAAAAAGGCCCAAAAAGCAACCTGTTCAAATGAAAGCAATTTGATAGTGTGAAAGTGAGACAGCCTAAGTGCGGAAGTCATTACTATAGTGATGATGTTTTGGCATGAAAATACAAGTGTTTCTCTAAATAGAAAGGACATCTATAAGAAGTGGATAGGATGCAAGGTGTTTGAGGAGCACATCATACACATGCTAGATACAATGCAGGTCAGTGGTGCCTAAACTAGCCCAGTGGTTGTTTGTGATTGAGCTTTGGGATATTTACTTGTTTCATTTCTTAAACCAGGCTTGGACTAAATGTGATTGTCCTAAACCAGCCCGGTGGTTGGAACATCATGCAACCGTAGGCTGGTTCAGCTCAATCACTAGTTATGTGATTGTCTTGAACCACCATGGTTGAACAGACATTAATTGTTGTCTACATTAATGGCATGGTTGAGCAAAAATTAACACCTGCAATATATTTTGCAATATATTATTATATTACTAAACCAGCCCAGTGGTTGGAACATCATGCAACCGTGGCTGCTTTAGTTCAATCACCAATTATGTGATTGTCCTGAACTAGCATGATTGAACAAACATTAGTTATTGACCAGCCCGATGGTTGAAATTATTGTGTTTCTTAGTACTTAAATTCGTTAAATTTAATTTCCTGCTATTCGGGTCATATGCCACTGTTAAATTATGGAATTCAAAAATGAAAAGAAATATATTGTTATTTTCTAATGGTGAAATTCAGAAATGCAAAGCAATATACTTGTTATTGTCTAATATGTGAAGTTGAGACCGTCAGGCTAAACCATCCCGGTGGTTGAAACTATGATAGTGGCCTACACCATCTCGGTGGTTGAAATTGTGACTGTGCTAAACCATCGCGGTGGTGGAAATTTGTTTTGCTTCATTATGTACTTTAATTAGACTATGTTTTGTATTCTTTTAGTAGTAGCAAAAAAGGGGCCCATCGTTCTGTTGTTCCCACATGTTGGGTCAGTAGACAGAGTTGTATTTCAAGTTTGTGGTTCAGAATCCAAACATTTCAATTGGGCAGAGGAGCTTTGTGCATTGTAAGCCCTGGTACGTTAAGAAACTCAAAGACAAAAATGTTTGTTGTTACAAAACATACATAGACTTTGACTTGGCCCAGCAAGATATGAATGACTTGAGATCTGGACATGTTGGAGCATTGCTCCATGGGGATCAATGCCCATGCCTCCCCAATGAATGGGTAGTCTGTAGGCCACTTGGAGAGTGCTTCTTTGTGTGGGACATTGGTATGTTGTGTTGTACAAAAGGACATAGTGAGCATTTATCGTTGGGGAGACCTCTCACCCATGGTTTGTACCCATGGTCCTCACTCCTAGTCATTGATCTGATCTCCAATCCAAGGGTCACATTCAAATTTATGGTAGAGCACTCCCAGCCATTAGATCAATGGGTGGATCCAAGGGAGGGGATGAGGGGAAAGTGTGCTTCAATCTAGTCCATGGATCAAGGGGTGGATCCAAGGGAGGATAGTAAAATGCGCTCCAATCTGGGCCATAGATCAAGGTGTGGATCCAAGGGAGGGGATGAGTGCAAAATGCACTCCAATCTGGGCCGTAGATCTAGGTTAGATCCAAGGGAGGAGGTGAGTGAAAATGGAGCTTCAATCTGGGGCATCCAAACAGGTGCTTCAATTTGGCCCCTTGATCTCAGATCTTCATCTCCACCATCCAAAATGTGCCTTCATCCTAGCCCTCCAAATAGGCGCCTCAATCTTCGCCATTGATCTTGGATCTAGATCAAGGGTGCACATGAAAAGGCACCTTTTCCCTTTTAATGAGGCCTCCACAAAGTCAAACCTTGCCCTCCCCTTGTCAGATCTTGCCACTTGGAGCCCACCAAAGCCATCCTAGGCCTTTGATCCATCCACCACCCATCTCCATCCAAAGGCCAAGGTTGATCAATTTCAAACCATGTCAGTTGAGTAAATGCTAAGGGACCCTTAGCCCATGGGTTACCATAGTGGTTCAATTGTAATTAACTTAATCCATTTCTTAATCAATTCCTTATGAGGCCCTTTTGAGACCCCAATTCTTCCCTAATGCCAAGAAAAAATCAATGATGCCCATGATGCTGTAACATGGCTTACAGCCAACCTCTCCATGGGCATGCATTCAACATACAGTAAACAAAGCCTTAAGAATATTGTAATACGTAGAGTGTTCCATGAAGTGAAAGTGGATGAAGTGCAAAGGAGAAGCTGTCACGATTGTGAGAAAATTAAAGGAGTTTGTGGTCTTCATAGCATATGGGGCTTTTCAAACAACCAACTAATTAAAATGAGAAAATTTTCTTGTTCATATAGTGCGTGCATCATAGGGGATCATGACGATTGTGAGAACATTGCAACTGTGAAGACATGGGAGTGAGTTCAAGTTTTTGCTCTACGTTCAGATGAAGTGACAAACAATGGAGATACAAATGACTGGCCACAGTTTGGGGAGAGTTTCAATGACCTCACTGACTGTCTGGAAGAGGGGTATAACTTTGCAGTTGTCACAGATTTTGGGGAGAACAAGGAAGATGAACCATACTTTTTGTTGCAGTGCATAAAACCTAAGTACAAGGTTGAGGAAACATTTAAGGATAATTAGGGAACAACCTATGAGAAGTGGGATGCAGTAGTCGGAGCTTTTTGGTACAAAAAAACATCCAAGAGAGGCTGCAATTACGAATTGCTATATGAGAGTCTACAAACATTTGCATACTCTCATCTAGTAAGAGCTATTAAGTTCTAGATGCCACCTATGCCACAATGAAAGACGGGCAAGAGTGTCTTCAAATTGGGTTTAGACATGCATGAGCACATCTTAGGGTGTCTTGGAGTGGTGGATGAGGATGACTGAGATAATATTAAGAAAATGTATGTAGTCTCATTACAGGGAAACAATACATCCACTTGTCCTATAAAATGGAATTTGTATTGAGACTACTTTTTAGTATATCCCAAACAACCACCATGCTAGTTTTATTAAATTGTTTTGTAAATCCCAAACTATAAAACCCATGCTTGTTTTTAGTATATCCCAACAACCATCATGCTAGTTTCCCATAACGAATCCACACATCCTACAAATCCATTCATATTATAATAATAGAAGCAAACCATCGCATTGGTGGCTGTTAATATCTTAGTGCAAACTAACCACCGTGCTGTGGTGATAGCTTATCTTGCACTACTACCGTGCTATCCCTACACTGCGATCGTGCTATCCTAAAATTTGTTGCACAATGCTATACAAAAACAATGCCCTTTAGACTGTTTATCATTTTTTTAACCGCCAGATGCCGATGCTTGCTTTTAGTATATCCCAACAACCACCGCACTGGTTTCCCATGATGAATCCGTTCATCTTAAAATAATAGAAGCAAACCATGGCATTGGTGGCTATTGATATCCTAGTGCAACCAACCACCACGCTGGCGATAACTTATCTTGCACTAATCCTACATTACTACCGTGCTATCCCTAAACTACCGCCATGCTATCCTAAAATTTGTTGCACAGTGCTAGTGCCCTTTAGACTAGTTATAGTTAACCATCAAAATTCAACCATCAAGCTACTTAAAGCATTCCAGTACTAACATGGAAGCAGGTCGATACAAAATTAGGTATTACGAGCACCATGAGAATATCCACAAGTTCAAGAAATGTCTGCAAGATTTTTATTATTTCAAAACACGAAGACATTATGATTTTTCAAGGAAATTCTAGACTCCCAACTATCTTATCAACCTCTCTACAGTAAGCATCTCCCAACTCTTGAGTCTAGTCTATACTGCACAATGGCATACCTCTTCACACACTCAAATTACACACTGCTTGCTTGTTTCTACTGACTTATACACCCATAGTAACTCCTCCTTTCATTGGGGGTCCTCTTCATCCTGTTCTTTGCACTCTATACATCTTCGTGCCTCTATCATGTCCTACCAAAAGAAACCTACATCATGAACTTGACAAGTACCTTAAAGTAGGAAAAAAAATAGCCAAGGAAATTAATATTCACCGTCTATGCCGACTCCAAGTAATACACACACCACCGAATCATGTCCTCCTTGCAGCTATTTTTCTCCTCCTTCTCCAGGTTTGTTTCTGTGGGGCTGCCATCCAACATCGATTTTAGATAGAATAAAAGCATTCCAAAGTCTTTTGGTTATGTTGTAGATCCACAGTAGTGGACTGGTGTACAGAGTTTTGGGGCTTGATTTCATAATGGGCTCTTAGTTGTGTCTGCACTGCACTTAAATAGGGAGAGAGTTCATTGAGCCTAAACTTCTCATTCTTCAGTCTTATGTTAGTTGTCTAATCAAAATCTTTCACCTCACATTAGTTGTCTAATCGAAATCTTTCGTCTCACATTAGTTCACTAATCAAAATCTTTTAGTCTCACATTAGTGATCTAATCAAAATCTTTCGTCTCACATTACTTGTCAAATTGAAATCTTTCGTCTCATTATTATCACCATGCTGGCATCGATCAAAGGACACTATCGAGTCACATAGCTGAGAAAACATTGCCCAAATAGTGGAGGCTTGAGTTTGCACTCGATTGCAAGGGAGAAAGAAATGGTCGAGAGGATAGAAGATGAAGGAGTGAAGGAAATGGAATAGTGGAGGCTTGAGATTGCAAGGGAGAACGAAACGTTTGAGAGTGATAGAAGACAAAAGGGTTAAGGGAGTGGAATAGTGGTTTATAGCTTGACTACATTATCAAGGTGAGAGCCACCGCTGTGGTTGTAGCCCACTACTATCAAGGTGAGAGCCACCACAGTGGTTGGCCCAAATTTTGAATAATTCAAGGTGGCAGTACTGACTTGCATGGTAATGAATGATTAGAGGTGGTGGCATCTAAGATTCCCAGTCATGTCTGTCATGGAGGCTAAGACCCACCAGGCTGGCAGTTAATTACCAACCACTGTTGTGGCCCACAATTACTCAGCTTCCAATTACCACCACTGGGCTTGCATGCATGATTACTATGAGTGGAACAAATTACCAGTCACTGGGCTTGCATGCTCAAGAGAGTACTAGAGTGCATGGTAATGAGGGATTAGAGGTGATTCGGCTTCATGATTTATTTCTATGGGAATTACTCCCCGATGGTGGTGGCTATCATCAGCCACATCTGTCATGGTGCTATGATTCCACCGTGCCACTGCTCACCCACCACCATGCTTGAGCATGCATGATTACTCTACGAGTGCAGTAAAAATTACCAGTCATCGAGCTCGCATGCTCAGTAGGGAACTAGAGTGCATGGTAATGAGTGATTAGAGCTTCATGATTTACCTTTGTAAAAATTAATGCCCGATGGTGGTGGCTCTCATCAGCCACATCTATTGTGGCTAAGATTCCACCGGGCTGGCAGTTAATTACCAACCACCCGAGTGGCACCACATCATTAGGGGAGATTTGGGGTCTCAGAAGGGCCTCATAAGAAATGGATTAAGTTAATTGGAATTGAACCCCCTATGGTAACCCATGGTCTAAGGGCCCCGTACCATTGACTCAACTGACACGAGTACCTTTATTTTGAATTTGGCAAACCTTGGCCTTTGGATGGAGGTGGTGGATGGATCAAAGGCCTAGGATGCTCAAAATGGTGGGAGACTTAAGGGAGGCACCTTTGGTGGGCTCCAAACTGGCAAACTTTGACAAATATGCGGGGTATTGAAGAGGGAGAAGGCACCTTTAGTTGTGGACTATTGGATCTTGAGTAGATCTATGGTGGAGATGGGCTAGACAATTGAAGGTTGGAGATCGAGGTGCATTTTGGAGGGTGGAGATGCATTTATGCAATTGGATGGCTAGGATTGAAGCGCATAACAAATGGCTCAGATTGGAGTGCATTTTTGGTACATCTCTCCCCTTGGATCTCCTTCAAATCAAATGGATGGCCCGGATTAAGGCACCTTTTTGGTCCATCTCCTCCCTTGGATCTCTTTTAAATCAATGGCCCAGATTGAAGCACCTTTTTATTTCATGTCCTCCCTTGCATCTCCTATAAATCAATGGCTAAGATTGTGGCGCTTCCTTCTTTCATCTCATCCCTTGGATCTATTACTTGATCAAGGGCTTAGATTTGATCCCTCTAATCGTTTGATAGTATCCCTTAGATCTACCCCTTGATCTAATGGCTAGGAGTGCTCCACCACAAATTTAGATGTGACCCTTGGATTAGAGATCAAATCAATGGCTAGGAGTGAGGACCATGGGTCTAAACCATGGGTGAGAGATCTCCCCACCCATAAATGCTCAACCTCGCCTTTTGTACACTTCAACACATTATTGCCCCACACAAAGGAGCACTCTCATTGGTACACCTCAAATTTCTCTCTAATCACTTGACAATTGGAAACAGTAATTAGAGGCCCTTTGAATACCCCATTTCTCCCCTAATGTGGCATCTTATTCATGATTACTAGCCCATCTGGGGGATTCCACCATGGTGGCCTACAATTAATATGGATGGAACCCCGGGCTCCTGCTAGCACGGTGGCTTGAACTTTATAATATATATAAGATTCATGGAATTTGGCACTTAACTACATTTCTCTGATCCGCCCATGGTCTACTACTTTTCTCCACACCCCTCCTCTAGCTCTTTTCCACCCCTGCTCTACTTTTCTCCACACTCCCTCCTCCAACTCTCATCACTCATCTGCTCCCTTGCTCATCTGTTGCTCACCCACACATATTCAGCATGCCTCCTATCACCCCCCCTCGATGCTCTTTTATCCCAATGTTATTTGCTTTCTCATATAAGGTGATTGCATTGCACTCACTCGGAGTAGAAATGCTAGCACTAGTGGAGACCCTTCATTCCCACAGACAATTCCCCACAGATCTGAATGTCATCACCTTAGATGACATGCTCACAGAGGGCCTCTTTATGGTTGTGTTGTATGGGTTTCCCCTAGCTAGCATTCAATTTGAATGATCTGCATGGGTGCCTTCCTAGTGACAGTTGGCAAAGTTGCTTAGCAAAAGGTTGCACGATGATAAGTGATCAAGTGGCGTAGGCCAGAGACTGTGCTACACGAAGAAGTGAGAGATGTCGTGTGTCGAGCTATGTGGTGTTTTGAACTAATATATTTTGTCTCATTATTATGCCAATACACCTTCATGATGTCAGGAAAATTTTTTATGAGAGTGTGGGTCTATGCAAAATTCAAATATTCACCCAAGAGCACATCGTGTCATGCCCTCAAAATGGCCCTAAAAATAGTTTCGTGATTGACTACACCCAAGCAAACGTTGAACTTGTGAGAAATGCTTGACACCTTGCCTTGTGGAAGATGCTAAGAGGATGGCAGTGAGGAAGACGATCTCAAAATTGTTTGCATCTTAGTGCTCTTTGTTTCTAAACATTTGATTTTTGTATAGGGACTTATGCTTGGTAATAGATCTATTGGAGTGGACACAGATGATGATGGTGAGTTGGCATTCCATGCTCCTTTGGACTAGTGAGTAGTCTTTTGTATTCTTTGCTTTAAGCTCCACAAATCATCCCAAGGTAAGATTTTTTAGTACATTGAAAATAGCACTCTTCCTTGTTATGTAGAGGACATGGCTACACACATGGAGCAGAGTCCAATCTTTGATTCCACTTCCAATCTATTGGGGCAAAGGCAACAATCATTTCGATCAATTTTTGTAGATGACATGGTTGAGGAGAGCCATGACACATAGCCATTCACTAGTTTAGTCTACATGTGGAACCTATGCTTGTTTTGGTTTAAGAACATGATATCTTGGTATTTTTGTGATTTGAAGTGGTTCATGATATTTTCCATCTCATATTTGATGATACTGCTCAAGAAAGCGACATCTAGGGCTTGAGCTTGCTATGCTTATGCTATATGGTGGCATGATATGGACCTACTAAGTTTGTATTAGTTTTTTTTCCACTCCATTGGTTGTAGAAGACATGAGATAATGATATGGACATGCAGTTGCATTACTTTTGTGGTTAGATGTACTAAACATGGTGCACATAGTTCACTTGTGCTAGATGATATTTTATTATGTTTGATGTGCTATGGACACAGTTTTCTTGTGCTATATGTTAGCATGATATGGACATGCTAAGGAAAGATGAATTATCTTTTGCCACAGTAAACATGAGATCATGATATGGACATGTAGTGCTTGGATTTCTTTTTTAGTCATATATATGAGTCATGGTGCACATAGTTCATTTGTGGCACATGATATCTTATTATGAACATGCTAAGTTTTATGCAATATAATATATGATTTTACAACATGCTATATACGCAGAAATTCTATGCTAAGTTTTTTGCACTACGTATGTTTTTTATAACATAGTCTATGTTACTATTTGGATTTCTCTATGACTTGTATGCATCTTTAGCTTCGTGATCATGAACTAGTGTTGTTAATATTTGACATACTTGGCAAAATCCTCAGGGGGGCTCATTATAAGTAAATCCCCTATATCACATGTGTTCAAGGGCTAATTTAAAACTCCCTTATCCATGAACTTTTCTCAGGGGGTCACTCATCATACGTAACCCTATCACGTGAGTTCAACAGAAGGATATTTTTTATTTCCAAAATTTATAGAAATAAATATACATAAGGGACTATTTAAAATAGTTTTGGAATAAATTTATAGATTTGTATAGAAAAGGGGTACATTTTATTAATGAAAAATTTATAGATAAGGGATTTTAGAAATAGGCCTTGAATGTGCATGATATAGAGGGTTTATACATAGTGACCTCCTCAAGGAATTTTTAATGAATAAAACACAGTGTATTTCTATTCAATCTATGAATACCCCCTTGAAATGGTACCCTTTTGTATGTAAAAAATGTGCACAAAAGCTAGATTTAAAATCCCTCCATGCTTACATATTTATGGGTGAACCCCTCGAGGAAAAATCTTATGAAATCTTGTACTATTTGTTGGAATACTGAAAGGAAAGAGTAGAGTTGACACAAATTCAGAATACTTGCTTATAGAATGAAGAAGAAAGAGGTCCTTAAGTAGGCACCTCATACAAGGTCACTGACATCACTAATGACCTCAAAGCTCCACAATCATCTCCTCAATCTGCTCCTAGATTCACTCAATCATCCTATGTGGCTTTTCCACCACCTAACTGTGCTTGTGGGCACCTAACTGTGCCTCTAGCACTCACACATAGAAACATAAGGTGTGCCTGAGGCATACACCTTGATATATCCCAACAAACCCCCCCTCAAGGGAATGCCTCAGGCTATGTCAAGGATACATCTAGTCTCATAGTTTCTCATGCCATCTCATGGTGGTCAAGGATTAATCTATGGCTAGGTTCTCATGCTAGCAAGGGTTCCCTTGGGTGTAAGGTAAACAGAAAGGGATACATAAAGACCTTCCAATGGTTATCTCCCCTGCATGTACATGCACACAATGTCTGCAGGAGGTACCATGGAACAAAACATACACATGGCCTACATCATAAGGTGACCAGAGGTGTTTACAAAACACACAAAACACAATAGTTTATTTGCATTCATTTTGGAGGACTATCCAGGCTGAGTACCTTGACATAAAAGAGAGATCTGGAGCATACATAGAGATGATTTAAAATGCATAATCTTCATGGGATGCCTCATCTTGTGGAGGCAAATTCACTGTAAGTAGATTTGCATTTTCTGTCTTTGAAGTTGCTTCCTTTTTGGCAACCATTGTTTTGGCAATCTTCAACAAGGAAGTCAGATTGGCATTTTCATCCTTTGTAGCATAACAAGACATTGCTTTATGTTTTGGCTTTTCACATATTTTGCATAAGCAAGCCATGAGAGGGTCTAACCCAGATATTGGGCAGTGTCTTCTCTCTTACAGGGCTTAGAATAACAACTGAAATGCTTCAAAATATAAGCATTTAATGTAGCAAAGTCTTGTGACCAAATTTCAAACAATGATGCTTCTTCTTACATGCTTCATAGAAGTGGGTGAAATAAACACTTTCCAATCAAAACCAGGTCTAGCAAGTCAAAACAAAACTGAAGCAACACTTGTAGTGAAGTTATTGAAAACTTCAAAAGACCAGAAATGCTAGAGTAGCATTTTATGTAGCATCATCTTCAAAACTTGTCCAAAACTGTCAAAAATGAAAAGCTGAACTTGGAGGGCTTGTAGCTCACTCTTCAAAGCAAAGAAAAGAGGGCTTTCTGAAGCAAAAGAAAGCTCATATACCAGAGAAGGTCCAGCACAGAGGTTGGACGAAATGGTGCGCACTTTTGCCCGGGAGAGTTGCTACAGGCTGAAACTGAGTTTTGACGATTTCTCCCTCGTTACTGAACCAAATGACTTGAAAAATAGCTCAAAATCTTCGTCTTGAGGTCGTCCATCTACTCCTAAGAGGGCTCAGGCAATGGCGGAGCAGGCAGGGAGTATTGAGCAACAGAAGAAATTCGCTCTTTGGAGAATGGCAGCCACCACAGACGTTTTTTCTTCAATTGCTTGCAGGTGGAAGTTCGCCCATACTAGAGGAGTTTCCAGCTCAGAGGGTTTGGGCAATGGTCGTTTGTAGATGGAGAACCAAGCTCTCAAAGATTTTGGGAAGAAAGAGGAAAATGGAGAAGAAGAAGATGAAGAAGAAGATGATGATGTGGCAGAAATGGGCTCAAGGGGGATCAAATGGCTCTGATACCATGTTGGAATACTGAAAGGAAAGAGTAGAGTTGACACAAATTCAGAATACTTGCTTATAGAATGAAGAAGAAAGAGGTCCTTAAGTAGGCACCTCATACAAGGTCACTGACATCACTAATGACCTCAAAGCTCCACAATCATCTCCTCAATCTGCTCCTAGATTCACTCAATCATCCTATGTGGCTTTTCCACCACCTAACTGTGCTTGTGGGCACCTAACTGTGCCTCTAGCACTCACACATAGAAACATAAGGTGTGCTGAGGCATACACCTTGATATATCCCAACACTATTTCCCTAAGAAAGGGTGTGTTGTGAAATCTCATAGGAAGTAATCTCAGAACTCTAATCTCGTGGGTTTCAACTCAAAGAAAAATCATACTTTTTTTTTAAATGTGATCAACTGCATCATTGTTTTTGTCATTTGTTTTTTTTATAAAGTCATGGAATGCCTTTGTTATTGTGTTGTCTACTTTTGTAAGATATGATGAATAGTATGTGGATGATGCATATAGATCTAATATAAATCGAGCATCAATTTTTGCAACCCATAATGATGCTAGTAATTTGGGAAATGGGTTTATCCAAGCATCAAATAGTTTTCTTTTCAAAAATGATTTTGGTCATTTTAAGTTGACCGTTAAATATAAGATGTATTCATCTTTAATAAGTTTCAATTTTACTAACAATTGCTCTAAGCTTTGTAATGGACTTGGAATTGTATCATTTATCTCTTTATATCCTTTAGTAAGGGTCATGTTACTGTGGAATAGTTTTTGCTCTAGAGACTGTAGGATAGTTGTTTTGTCCATTGGTGGCACAACAGGAAGTGGAATGTGCATATTGTTTTCCATTTTTCCTACATATAGATGTGTGTTTGTGGCATTGTTTTGCTTGTAATGACTCAGGAAGCAATGTGAGGTCGTAGCATATGTATTGGTCAACAAAATTTGTAACAACTTCATCTAACTCTCTATTATAAGTAGGAGCATATTTAACATTGCAAACCATGATAATTCTCACTCCCACGATTTTGAAATTCAGTTGTTGCAAAGTAGAAAGCTTGTATTTGTTGATAAAATTATCTATAGTTTTCTTAATGCTCTGACACGGTGATCATAATAATGTGCACATGTCATAGGATGATCACATACAAGCTGGTTGTGCTGGAATCCCATTGTTAGTAGTGTTGTGTTGGACTAGGTGTAGGTTTTTTGAAATGCTTATTAATGTCACCCAATTGCTTTCTCTGCTTGTGAATGTTACGAATAATGTTAGAGGGCCTAGCTGGTGTATCATTGCAAATAAGTGTTTACATTGATGTTGCAAGTAGTGCAATGGAGATGTTTTGATGCTTTCAAGTTCAAATAACCAACAATTTATTATAAAAGCAAAGTTAGATTGGGTTTAGTTTTAATATCCATGGTTATTACAACTCTATCATGTACTTGTGCTTTTCACATTTGGATCCATACTGAACTAGTAATTAAATGTATTAATATTTTTATTTCTTTGAAGAAAAGATTTTGAATGTGCATTGCAAAGTTTTGGTCTTTCTGCATTATCTCCCATTGTGCAACTTTTTGGTAGCTTAGGATTTCAAGCATGGGTTCATATCTTGCTAGCCAAAGAACAATGATGGGTAATTTAATTCCTCATAGTATTTATCTTTGTATATACCTAAGGGTTTTTGTTTTTCACTAGGAGCAATTGCTGTGATGTTTGAGGTTCTATCAAAAATTTCATTCGCATCTATGTATCCATGGACTAATGTGTTTGTAAATGTATTGTCATTTTTATTTCCTTATTCTAGAGCTGTTTTATTCTCCATAAGTCGTTCTTGTATGTTGTCATTGTTTTGTTGTGCTTTTGTTTTAAATTGGAAGTGTGAAAGTTAAAGGTGTGATATTGTCACACCTTCTTGCTTATATAATGATGTTTTAACAAGTTGTTTTAGTGCTTTCATAATTACATTGTGACAAGAAGTTTGGCACTCTAGCTTTCTCTTTATTGCAATTCCAATGGTCATGCTATTGTTTAATTGTCGTGGAAGCACAGTTTGGACATTTTCTATGTTAGTAGCAACATTTATAATGCTCCCCTTCAAAACATATTGATCGAAGTGCAAGTATTGGCGTATTTGACTAAATGTTGCATGCAGTGCAACTAATCTTTCTTCAAGATCTGAAAGCATTTGCACTTCTTGGATTTAATTATTTAGTTTCATATGTGTAGGCAATGCCAAAATAGGAATTTCATGTTGATCAATTTGTTTCTTACATCTCAAACATATGCCATTGTTACTTGCTTCTGTACAGCTTTCAGGTACATTTATAGTTTGCATTAATAGTATAATATTTTTTGTTGTTGCTTGTTTAGTTTTGTATTTAAAAAATAATCCATCATAACAACAACAAGGGTGCATGGTGTGTCTGAAATGAGTGTCATCAATGTTTGTATGGCTTTGTTTTCTTTACTTTTTTATCTCTTTCTTTTTTTTTGGTTTTGTTGTTGGTATTTGTAGTTTACTAATTGCCTTATCTCACTAAATGCCTAGCTCAATTAGTTGATCTATGTATGCTTTGGAAATACTACTACCTTGACCTTTAGTTAAAAGCTTTAGAAGTCTATTGCATGGCATCTAAAATTGGGACATTGCACTTATCTTAATAATTTGTTAAAAATGAGGAGCATGTTCAAGAGTATCATCATGTAAAATTTGCAATTGATTTAACATATATTTCTCTCCAAATTGCAAGTACACCTTCCTGTTTACAAATGACCATGCATATATTATTTCTTGAAGAAGTTTAGAAAAACAAAAAATAGCAAAATGATCACCTTGCAAACCACCATGAATTGTTTCAATGTTCATTTTTGCAAAGTAATCATTATGAGTATACAACCCTTATTGTTCATATACAAAATCCAAAGGAACATATGTTTCTAAGAAATATATTGCTTCGTCATCAGAAGTACGCAAAGATGAAAATGAAACTCTCAATTGCTATAGTGCAAAGTCCTTTAGATGTCATGGGTCCATGCATCATATATTTTACTGTATCATATAAGCAATCACGTACTGTGTACTCGTAATTTCTTACACAACATAGCCCTTTTTTATGCAATATATTGTCAATTGACATGTTTTTACTCAATTAAATGTAGTTTTTTGCTCTCCTTTCTCTCTTTTTTTGATCCCCACTCCCCCATTTTTTTTACAAAATTTAGAGAAGAAGAAATTGTAAGCAACATAGAATTTGAAACCCTTTGCTTTTTTTTTTACATTTTCGTTTTTTTTCCTCTGCAAAATGGCTTTTCCAATTGTATCTTTGTTTATATAGTATGTCTAAAAACAAAATTTTCTAATTGTATATGAACTTGTAAAAAGTAGCTTTATCAAAGCAGTGTATCAATTTTCTTTTTTGTTTATTTATCCATCAATTGTGATTCTTTAGGGGATGAAGAAAGAGAGTTAATGATGGCCAAACGAGGGCGTGGTAAAGCAAAAGAAGAAGAAGAAGAAAGTAAGGAAGAAGTAGATGAGGGACATCAGGAAGAGGAACAGTGTAGTAAGAAAAAGAAGGAGAATTAGCCAAATTATCAAACTTTCCTCTAGGACAAGGGATTGGAAGCTATGACTTGTTGTCCAACCTTAAAGAAAAGGAAGCTCATATCACCTTTGGTCAGTTGCTTTGTCTCCAAAAGTACAGAAAGAATGGGGAAAGCTAGCAAGCACAAGGGTGTCAAAGAAGAAAAAAGAAAAAGGTGCCAAACCTGTTGTCCAAAAGGTAGATATAAATGTTGGGGATGATGTACCTATGGTTGATGTGATCGTTGATGGTCAAGTGATCTCTAATGTTTACATTGATGGAGGTGCATCGATTAATGCCATGAGTGAGAATACAATGATAGATTTTGATTTAAAATACTCTAGTACTACCTCTCCATATAGCATTAAATTGGCTGACAACACTAGGGTAAAGACCTTGGGAGTTGTGAGGAATCTAGAAGTGGATGTCTTTGGAATTTTTGTACCGACCACTTTTCAGGTGATCCCTTCCAACCCAGATGTACGTGCCTATCCATTGATTCTGGGAAGGCCTTGGCTATGCAAGGTGAAATGTATTCAAAAGTGGGATACTGGGAAATTGATTTTGTAGGGAAATGAAGAAGGTGTGCTACAACATCAGAAGCTACAGAAAGGAAGTTGTCAAGGAGGGGTCTTCAACATCAGAGAGTTCGAGCTCTAACTTAACTGATGAGGAAGAAGAGACAGGGTATAGCTTTGAGGAGTCCAACTCAGAGGGTGAGATGGAAGGACTGGCCTTTGGTCTTTATCTTGGTACTGATTGGGAGGAATCAAGAGTGAACAAGGTCATGGTACAAGAAGATCCTATAGAGACACTTCATGCAGAGGATGTGGAGCACACTAAATGGCACCAATGCAATGAAAAGCTTTTGGGTGATTCTATATCAAGTAGTGAGAAGCTCCAATACTTGGATATGTTAGATGATTTCCCATATCTCTTTGCAACAAGCTATTTATAGGTTTGACCAGTCTCTCTTATGGAGCACAAGATTGATTTGAAGCCAAAAAGCAAGCTAGTTGTGCAACGCTTAAGGCGATTTAGGGGTGAGGCAGTCAATAGAGCGAGCGAGAAAAAGCGAGCGAGCCCAAAAAAGCGAGCGACAGTTAGTTGAAGTGGTTGGAAAATCAAGCAAGCAAAGAAAGAATCTAAGTTTTTTATAAAATAATTGCTTGAAGTACAAAGTATTCAAAAAGGTGGTTATGTGCCACAAAATTTATATTCTGATGCACACAAGTTTTTTAGATGGTGCAAAAAGGCATGATATTCATCTAAATCATGCCTTGTCATTTGATTTGATATGTAACATTATGCCATTTATATTTGATAATCAAAAGATGCAGGGATGTTAAAAACTCATCTTTTGGGCCAAAACAATCAAATGTTAACATCTTGCCAAAATATAGGGATGTGAAAATGTCCTCTTTTGGGCCAAAACAGGGAGCGCGTTAACGCGCTCGCTGTTTTGGCCCAAAAGAGGACATTTTCACATCCCTGTATCTTTTGATTTACAAGTCCAAACGGGGTCATGTTACATATCAAATCAAATGGCAAGGCGTACTTTAGACGATTATCATGTCTTTGTGCACCATCCAGTAAAATTTAATGCACCAAAAAATGAATTTGTGACCAATTTGCTGCATTGGTAAGGAGGTAAGAATAAATCATTAGGGAAGGATATTTTTGCAGTAATAAAGAAACATGGGTTTTGTTCCAAGAGTGAATAGAGTTAAAAAACCTATACATATGCATGGAATCTAGACTAATCCATGCAAGGAGTCCTTGGAAAGATGATCTCAATTACTCTAGTGGAAAGAGAGAACTTGATTGCAGTAGGGTTTGTCTTTGATACAAACAATGACTTGGAAGTTAAACATACAAAATGTCTCATGGATGATGTGAAATTAGTGTTAATGGCTTTAAAGTTATATGCATGTTTAACCTTCTGGCATTGAGAGAACATATGCACTTTTGAATAAGTTATTATTTTTTGCTACTAAAATGGGGGATTTATAAATCTTTTATTGTTTTTTATCGCTCGCTTTTTTTGGCTTGCTCGCTTTTTGTCGCTCGCTTTTTGGTAATCCTCTTTAGTGGTGATCCAATCCGAGGCACTAAAGAAAGAGGTAACACAACTACTTGAGGCTGGATTTATCTTTCTTGTTGATGATTTAGAATGGATATCAGTTCATGTCATATTGAGCCACAAGATCATCTTTCAACAATGCATCACTCTTCTCTTTGGTGCAGATCAGCTTGGGGAGATTCTGGCCTCCATTGATCCTTTACTTCTCCCTATGCTAGAGTACAACATCACTTGGGATGTTACCATCTTCATTCTTATCTAAGGGAGGAAAGTGTGGTGTGGTATCTTGGCATGAAAGCTTCTATTTAATTTCCCTTTCTTAGTGATAAATATCTCTGTCACTAAGTTTAAAAGTAGTAGGAAGCTAAGAGGTGCATGAAGTTTTATTAACCCCAACTTCATGTCACAGTATGCTCAGATTAGACCCTTAAGAGAAAATGTCTCTAAAAACTACTTGACTGCTATTTTCATCAAGGGACATTGATGATGCTAATTGCATGTGATAAATGGAAGAAGTTGAATGTAACGTCAACTCATTCTAGTGTTCACACTCTTTAGCATCCATTTGGAGAATATATATTGAGACCTAACTCTCTGGTTGCTAGATCTATTGATGGCTTCAATTATTTGCAAGTTCCAACAACTTTTCCTTCAGTTAAACTGGCCAGGATGTATTTTTTACAAAAACATTTAGGGACATTTCTTACATGCTTTGTTAACACTTGACAAGGGTAAATATGTTGAAATCATAAGTCATAAAAATATGAAGAACTTGATATCTTCTTTGGATCTAGGGGGCAAAAGGCTAGTCAATACATAACAATTTCAGAAATGTTGATATACCTAGGACTTTTATACAAACCTGATCTTCTATAGTATGGTTTCATGTTATTAAGATTTAAGGATGTTCCCATATCAAAGCATTGGATTATTTTGTGAAAAGTAGATCTTTATCTTCAAAGAACAAGTGAAGTCACTCTATCATATGATGGATCCATACCAAGTATAGAGGCACATAGTGGTATTTCATGGTTAGGGGATCCTTTGTCTTGCAATTCATTGTTTGGTTGTTGTTCCACATTGGCTAGAGGTGCTTTTGAGGTGCTTTTACTTGGTTGTGTGGTTTATAAGAAGAGATTATGTTGCCGAATGCTACTTGCATGGTCTTTTGATGGCATCAAATAATGTTAATTGGATTATTGAGGCTTTGGATTTCATGGGATTTCAACAGTTAAGTGTGTTACGAATATACAATAGGCACCTGCAAATCACTTAAAACTTTATGGGGATTAGTGAGTGGCACTATGGGACAAAAACAATACCCATTTATGGGTCCATCGGTAAATATGTTAGTAGCAAAGCAGGTGCAGTTAGAGAGGAGTGATACTGATTATACACTTGGCAATGTCATTTGCAAATACATTGATGAGATGAGGAGAGCATAGAGCTATGTAAGAAATTTGGTTTGCATAATTTGTGGAAGCAATAAAATTTATTGAGCACAGGCAAGGAGCTTTAACCATTAATTTCTACTTACCTTATATGGATAAGTTTCTCCTTATTTCTATTAACAATGCATCAAGCCAATTAAATGGTGCAAGTTGTGTACTTTTTATACAAACAAAATTCATTTCCCAATAATATTGGATGTTCCTATTAATATATAATGTTTGTTCATGTGAAATGTTGCAAGTTATAGTGTATATTCTGTTGAGATGTTATAACTAAATTCTTTTCACTTACATGAATGTTAATTCTATGTTACTATCATTCAATGATGTGACTTCATTACCAGTGCAACTTCAAATATTCTTATATACGTAAGACTTTATTCAAAGGCAATATCTTTGACTTGGGACAATATCAATTAATATATTTTTGCCAATATATAGTGAAGTTTTGGGTGGTGTTTTGTAAGCTAGATGTTCTTTGTTCAATAGACATTACCTATTGGGAGAGGAATTGGCTTTGTTGAAGAATGCATGTTGCTCATCAATAATTTGTTGATGTTGTATGTACATGATTTTCCAAGTTTGAAATTGTTCATCGAGGCTGTGCTCTTCAAAATGGAAGGGCACGTATAACAAACACATTTCCCTATAATGGTTTTTTGGTTCTTTTTGTTTGATATAGTTGTTAAGTTGTATTATTCTTCCTCATTTTGTTTTCTTAGCTATCCCTCCTTTGACCATGTAGTTTGCCGCAAAGGATGCAAGGCAATGGCTTTGCAACTCTTGTTGTCTGTCACAATGTACTTTGTGATTATGTCTTCAAAGAAGATGTGAGTTCTTTCTGGATAGAGTTTCTCAAGTTGTGTTCTCCGTTTCAAAAGCAATGTTCTTTGTTTAGGTAGGCTTGTGTTTATGTAAATGAATTTCCTTGTTGTGCTTGCGAGGGGTAGTGAAAGGCATAGGTACACAACTTGTTGCGCACTGAGTATTGCATTGCCTACCTTTCTAATGTGCTCATTACTAGTGAATTTTTTTGTAAGCTTTGAATAATTTCCTCCTTCATGGCATTGTTAGTCTCTTTGTCTATTTTTGTTATGTATGATGTGCAGTAAGTGTCCACACTGTGAGGGTTGAGGTTGAATTAGACGTCGATGTTTGCTCCTAAAAATTCCGTTAAGGTTGTATCGAAATTGTTGGTGTGAATGTCCTTTGGCTCTCTTCTCATGAATATTTTTGGTTGCTATATGCTGCTTCTCAATGCGAGTGTGTACTCATCATCAGTCATAGTAGATATCATACAAAGGAATTCTTGGAACGAGGAAGTTGCAATGGCTATGTCTCACATTGTCTCTATTACTTTGTCGTAGTTCTCTCGATTTTTTTTGTGTTGACTTCATCCATAAGTGGTGTCAAAATGCATGTGGCTCGCATAGGTGGCCTGGGGAATCCAAATCGGCATTGTTTCTTTCATTTCCTGTATGTTTGTCTATGCTTGTGGGTCAACAAATTTTCTTTGCCATTGCATAGCTTTGTCCTATCAGTTGTGATGTACTTATCAATGAATTTTTCAATGGAATTATCACCTACGATGTTATAATTAGGTGTTCCCTTTATCCAAATCAGGCCATGGTCATGTTGGTTTCCTTTGTTCTAAAATTCAGTGGCAGAGAAAATGTCTTCCACAGTGCCGAGAATAGTTTCATCTTGTCTTAGCAAAGTTTTTAGAGCTTTGAAATTGTGAGCATAGTATTGAGCCGTTGTTACAAGGTCCGATCTAACGAGTTCTTGGATAGCAGATTGAGTTTGCATGTTACTCTCATTTGTGCCATTTTTTTTAAGGCTAAGAAGGCATGTGACCAATGGTTCCCATCTTTTCTTAGCTGCAAATAATGTGATGAAGAATGTTGGGTGCCAAGTTGCCTGATCATCACGAATACGTTTCTTTTCAAATGTTGCTTGTAATCTGTTGATGTTCATAGGAAGACGAATTCACAAAATCCAATTTTGGATCGCAAAATATTTTCAACATTGGTATCCAAATTGACTTTCTTCGCTATGAGGGTTATTCCTTGCAGTTGGTCTTTCTGCATGCATACCCAAGTTGACAACAATACTTGGCGCACCAAGATTTTCATTTTTTTGCAGAATAAATTCTTTATGGAAAATGCAAATCTCTGGTCTTCATTTCGTAGTTCCCATTTCACGATGTCTTGGTAGTTGGAATGATTCAAGAGTCGGTACATGTGAGCGTTCGTAAAATAAGTCTTGGAATGCTAGCTCTCTGCATTGTTCTTCTTTGAAAAGACTGAGGGGTGAAAAACCCTCTAAAGGCGCACCGACTATGGGATTACTCTCAAAATCTACCACTTGTTGGCTTATGTAAAGGTATGAAGCATGCAAGTAAAAGCATCATTGATTTGTAGTATGGAATTTGGTTACAAGTCTTTGTTACACTAAATGCTTGTACTTTGAAGGATTATTTTTTATTGCTCATATTTCACTTGTAAGGCACTAGACACTACCCTCGGGTAAGACCTTGCCATGGAAGCTAAGACCTTTTTTGAGAAGTTGGATGGAACTAGTTTCCATACGTGGCAAACAAAAGCCAAGTTTATGCTTATGAAAAAGAAGATATGGAATGTGTGAATGGAAAGAAGTCTACAAAAGAAAAAGCTAAAGACAAGAAGGACTACTCCAACAACAAAGCAATTATGCCTGAAGGAAGAACTCCATTAGCAAATGAAGAAAATGAAGACTATGCTTTTTAGGCACTTTGTCTTTTTTGTTTATCATCACTTGGTCAAATTTTGAGGTTCTCTGCCTAGAGTAGTACTCCAAAAAGAATATGTTATGTAAATCACCTCTGGTCACCATATGATATAGGCCATGTGATATGTGTTTTGACTATCCCATTTCTGTGAACCTCACACCCTTGGGAACCCTTGCTAGCATGAGATCCTAGCCATAGATTAATCCTTGACCACCATGAGATGGCATGAGAAACTATGAGACTAGATGTGTCCTTGACACTGCAAGAGGAAACCCCTTGAGGGGGGGTTTGTTGGGGTAAGTATGATCAAGTGCTTGCTCTATGGTGCATGTGTGCATCTAGGGGAGTCACATGTGTGTTTGTGTGTGTTGTAAAGGCACAACAAGTGCTATGATGTGTCTAGTGTGTGACCTAAGTGATGATGTAAGACAAAGCCAATCCCACTAATGTAGGGATTGATTCCCACTGATGTAGGGGCTGATTGCCATGATGTAGGGAAGGTATTATCTTCTCCTCCTTTCTATAAGAGAGAGTCCTCTCTCTCACAATCATAATAGAGATATACCATCTTTCTTTCATTGTGCTCTCACACCTCTTGCAAGATGCATCTATTCTATCCTACGGGATCCTACAGATGTTACCATCTTCATTCTCATATAAGGGAGGATAGTATGGTATGGTCTCTTGGTATAAAAGCTTCTTTTTAATGTCCCTTTCCTAGTGATGAATATCTCTATCACTCAGTTCGAAAAGTAACAAGAAGTGAAGAGGTGCATAAAGTTTATTACCCCCAACTTCATGTCACATCTTTTGGTGGAAATGCTGGGTACATTTAGTATTGGATTCATCCCACCTTACTAAATGGTCTTAGGTGTACTTGATTACATGTTATGCCTAGTATAGGCACATTTTTTGATGTGATAAAGAAGATGCCTGGAAGAACTCCATTAGAAGAGATTGCAGCCCGTTTAAGAGAACTCGAAGATTGCAAAGGTGATGCTCAAGCTATTTGCACAGTCATCATGATCATATCCTTTATATTTGCACTCTTGAATATCTTGGTGCATCGACAATGTTGGCAATAGGCACAATGATAGATTGGGGATTGTTTTAGGCACTGGCAGCTTGGTGTGAAGAAGAGTTGAGTTTTTGGGTAGTTTTTTACTATAACAGTCGAGTAATGATTCTCAATGCTTTCAACTTCTTTTGCTATGCAAATGATGAAGAGTACAATACCTTGAAGTTGTAATGTGCACTTCCAATTGTGACAAGGGTGATTCTTGAATGCATGTATACACAATGATTTCATGGTGCTGGTTGGTCACTTATTTTTGAAGACTTTGTTCAAGATCACATTGTGGAGGGTTTTCAACAAGTGGTTATGCATAATAAGTTGGTCTTGGTATACTAAGGTTCTGTGGGATCTTGTTTGGATCTTATTTGGGATATTATTTGGATCTTGGTGTTTCTTTTTTGTGTTTCATCATGGTGAAGATTTCAATGTTTCGAGGGACCCAAGGGGAAGACCCAGAGTCTTATCTTCAAGATTTTGTTCGAGGATGCCGGCTTTCCAAATGGTCCATGAAGGATCAGGCTAAGATTTTGCCTGATTTTCTTGAAGGTGTACCCTTGAGTTGGCATGAGGCCTTATCGAACTCTACCAAGGAGGATTGGGACCAAGTGGTGGATACAATGAAGCAGAGATTTGGGGCAGTGGAGTTGCCAAATGCTTTGATGTTGCAGTTGGACCGGTTCTATCAAGGAGAGGGTAAGATGGTCTCTTCGTTGGCAATCCAATATGAAACTTTATGGACAAAGTGTGAAAGGGCAGCTTTGCGAGCTGTGGCATCTGCATCATCGGCCCCTCAAAGTCTCATAAGGATGAAGCACTTAAATATGAGCAAATTTGTTATGGCTTTGGAGCCTTGTCTTTGCTCAATAGTAATGAGTAAAGATCCAACAACGTACATGGAGGCACTTCGCATTGCGACCAAGAAAAAAGCTTCTCTAAAGATCGAATCCTCTTTTGTGTCCTCAACAGCTTCAACTTCTAAGGTGGAGGTAATGGGCACTCATCAGGTATCAAAGTCCTCTGAGTTAGATCATAATATCTCCCAATTGATGGTAGAGTTTGCTGATTTGAAATTGCATTTGGTTAATACACGACAACCTAGAGCACCAAAGGGTGAAGATAGGCCTCGAGATAAGAGTGGGGTCACTTGCTATGAATGTAATGAAAAAGGTCACTATCGCCCTGAGTGTCCTAGATTGAGAAAGAAAGAAGAAAAACAAGTATCCTTGTTAGAAGCTTCTTCAGGGGATGAGGAAAGGGAGGTAACGATGGCTAAACAGGGGTGTGGTAAAGCAAAAAAAGAAAGAGAAAGCAAGGAAGATGTAGATGAGGAACATCAGGAAGAGAAAAACACCGTATTAAGAAAAAGAGGGCATCTAGAAGGAGAATTAGCTAGTCAAAATTTCCTTTAGGACAAGGCATTGGAAGCTATGACTTGTTGTCCGACCTTAAAGAAAAGGAAGCTCATATCAACTTTGGTCAATTACTTGCTTTGTCTCCAAAACTACAGAAAGAATGGGGAAAGCTAGCAAGCACAAGAGTGTCAAAGAAGAAAAAGAAGAAAAGTGCCATTCCTATCGTTAAAAAGGTAGATATAGATGTTGGTGATGATGTACCTATGGTTGATGTGATTATTGATGGTCAAGTGATTTCTAATGTTTACATTGATGGAGGTGCATCGATTAATGTCATGAGTGAGACGACCACTCGACGACCATGATAGATGCTGATTTGAAATACTCTGGTACTACCTCTCCTTATCGCATCAAATTGGCTGACAATACTAGGGTAAAGACCTTGAGAGTTGTAAAGAATCTAGAAGTGGATGTATGTGGAAATTTTGTGCCGACTACTTTTTAGGTTATCCCTACCAAGCCAGATAGATGCACGTGCCTATCCATTGATTTTGGGAAGGCCTTGGCTATGCAAGGTGAAGGCTATTCAAAAGTTGGATACTGGAGAATTGACTTTGCAAGGAAATGATAAGAAGGTGCACTACAACATCTGAAGTCGCAAAAAGGAAGTTGTCAAGGAGGAGTCTTCAACATCAAAAAGTTCGAAACCGATGAAGAAGAAGAGACAGGGTGTAGCTCCGAGGGGTCCAGCTCAAAGGGTGATGTGGAAGGAGTGGCCTTTGGTCTTTGTCTTGATGCTAATTGGGATGAGTCAGGAGGGAACAAGGTGGTGGTACAAGAAGATCCTATAGAGACACTTCATGTGCAGGATGTGGAGTATACTAAACGATGCCAACGCAATGAAGAGCTTCTTGGTGATTATTCTCTATCAGCAAGTAGTGAGAAGCTCCAATACTTGGATATGTTAGATGATTTTCCATGTCTCTTTGCAACAAGCTATCCACAAGTTCGACCAATCTCTCTTATGGAGCACAAGATTGAGTTTAAGTCAAAAAGCAAGCCAGTTGTGCAACGCTTAAGGCGATTGGGGGTGATCCAAGCTGAGGCACTAAAGAAAGACGTAACACAACTACTTGAGGTCGGATTCATCTTTCATTTACAATGGATATCCCCTGTAGTTGTCACACCAAAGAAAGGAAATAAGTGGCAGGTTTGTGTGGACTTTTGTCCTTTGAATGCGTGCACTAAGAAGGTGTGAAGATAGTGGGAGAGAGGGAAGGAGTCTCACTTGCGGCTTTCTCACATACACAATGGGGGAATACACACAAAGGTGGAGGCTGAAAACAGTTTTCCTCTTCTTAGTTGTGAAAGCCAAAAGAACTCTAGTACAAAGAAATAGAAGAACCCTATATGTGGGTCTTAAACCAAACTCAACTAACTAAGGTGGCATATTAACTGAGCCACAAACTACAGTAGATAAGGATAGCTGTCATCCAGCTATTATTCGTGGGCGGTGTACCAACCGCGTCTGTAGCTAACAAGTCAGTGACATAAATGCACAACGGTCACCCTGGCATATCGCGAGTGGAGCTCGATATCTCGACACTCCCCCTCGAGCTCAATCCCAATTCCTGCACACCAAGCAGGTCTCTGAACTTGCGCAGCTTCTCTGTGCCCAATGCTTTCATGAATATGTCAGCTACCTGATCCTCTCTGCTGACATAAACTAGATGAATAAGACCTAGTAAAATCTTCTCCTGCACATAGTGATAATGCACCTCAATGTGCTTTGTTCTAGCATGATAGACTGGGTTATTTGCCAAGTGTATACTGCTCATGTTGTCACAATAAATGACAACTGGCCCATCTATAAACTGATGCATATCATAGAGTAGCTTATGCAACCAAGCTACCTCACATGCAGCCATTGCTGCACCCCTGTACTCAGCCTCTGTGCTCGACAAGGCGATTGTAGGTTGTTTCTTGCTGCTCCAAGTGACTGCAGCACTCCCAAAAGAGAACACATATCCACTGGTAGATTGTTTATCAGAAATACTACCAGCCCAATCAGCATCAGTGTATCCATGCAACTGTATCTGAACCCCAGCCTCATAAAATAGTCCATACTGCAATGTGGACTTCACATACCTGAGTATGCGTCTAGCCGCATCCAAATGCGGTTTCCTTGGAGCCTGCATAAACTGACTTACCAATCCAATAGCATAGCTTAAATCTGGCCTGGTAATAGTCATATAAATCAAACTTCCTACTATGTGTCTGTACATAGATAGGCTTACAGCCTGTCATCCCATATTTGGACAGCATGTCCAATCCATACTACCTCTGCAAGAGCTGTATCCCACTTGGTGATCTAATCACCTCAATGCCCAAGAAATAACGCAGCTCTCCCAAATCCTTCATCTCAAACTTCTGCTTTAATAGCATTTTCACATGAAGGATATCTTCATCACTATCACCTGTGATGATCAAATCATCAACATAAATGATAAGCAGCATAATCCCTTTCTTTGTTTTTCTCACATAGAGTGAGAAATCTGCCTTGGAAATTTGAAAGCCAATAGTGACAAGATACTGTCCTATCTTGTTAGACCATGCTCTAAGTGCTTGCTTCAAGCCATACAAGGCTTTCTTCAACCTGCAAACAAACTCAGGATGAATAGCATGAACATAACCTGCTGGCTGCTCCATAAAGACCTCTTCTTGCAAATCACCATGCAAGAAGGCATTCTTTACATCCATCTGATGTAAAGACCATACCTTTGATGCAGCCATAGCAATGACTGCTCTTATAGTTGCCATCCTTGCAACTGGAATGAATGTTTCTTCATAATCAATGCCGTATGTTTGTGCATACCCCTTGACAACTAATCTTGCCTTGTATCTATTCACAGAACCATCTGCATTGTGCTTGATCTTATAAACCCACTTACAACCAATTGCATTCTTGTCTTTAGGCAAAGGCACCAATTCCCATGTAGCATTTGGTTCCAAGGCATCCATTTCTTCATCCATGGCTTTCTCCCATTTTTCATGTCCCATGGCTTGCTCAAAAGAAGTGGGTTTTGGTTCTTGTATCACTTTGACCATATAGGCATAGTGAATGGCTGTAAATCCATCATATTTTAGCCTATCCATAGGATACCTAGCTCTAGTAGACCTACGCAAAATAGGCTCACTTCCAGGTGTTCTCAAAACATCCGTGGTCTTCCTTACTCCAGGTGTAACAACAGAAGGAATACCCAACTCATCATCAATGCTCTGTTCTGAGCCACTGGATTCACCATTCACATAAGAGTGACCTACATTCACATCAAACAAGGGCTGATCTACCTTCTCTTTTTCTTTTCATGATACCTGCGTACCACTATCTGCATTGCTTTGAAGAGATTCTCTTGATCTCAATCTTCCCATCCATGGTGAAGTATGTGAACCACTGCTAGAGGACACTGTAGGTCCACTGATATTTTATGACTGCTGCATTGAATTATATGCAGCATTACCATTTTGTGCATCTACATGAATCATCACATTTACTTGTTTATACCAGCTGCTCATCTCATCAAAAACAACATCTCTGCTCACTGTAAACTTATGAGTAGAAGGGTTATAGCATCTATACCCTTTCTGTTGCAGAGAATAACCAATAAAGACGCACTTCTCAGCTTTTGGATCCAACTTGGACCTCAACTCATCTGGCACATGGACATAGGCAATGCAACCAAAAATTTTCAAATGAGAAATGTCTGGTTTTCTACCAGTATATACATCTCCTCTAGCATCATGCCATGTATTGCTGCAGTGGGAGTCCTGTTCATTATGTAAACTGCTGTAGCAACTGCTTTAGCCCAATAATAATCTTATGTAAATCCAAGTGTATCTTTGCATTCAGTTGGTGCAGTTGGTGCTGTATTGCTACAAAAAGGAGAGGCAAGTAGAATGCAACCCATCTATTATGCCAGCCGATAGCTTACAGAGGTGAAAACAAGGTATGAAGAAATGGAGCTACAAGCCTTCTCTTTGGTGTTGTCAATCAAAAATTTTTGCTCCTATTTATTACCTCAGCCATTTTTTTTCCTTTCCTCTCAGTCTGTATTAGCATATCTAGTTTGCAAGCCTAATCCTGGGGGGAGACTTGCAAAATGGTTGTTAGAGCTTCAAGAGTTCTCTTTCTCTTTTGTCACTAAAAATACCACTAGGTCCACTATGGGAGATTTGCTCACAGGATGGAAGGATCTAAGAGAAGAAAAGAAATATAAGGAGGACATTAATGATGAAAGTGAGACACCACCAATAGCTTTTGTCTTGTATTTTGATGGGGCTTTTAGTCCTTCATGCCAACAAAGAGCCGGGGGGATAGTCTTGATGAATTTTCAAGGTCAAGAGGTGTGGGCAAGAGGACAAAGCTTCTAGATATCATAACTAACAATGCAGCTAGGTATAATGCTTTGATTCTTGGTTTCCAGGGTTGTCTTCAAAGTCAAGTTAAAGAATTGGAAGTAAGAGAAGATTCTCAGCTTATTATAAAGAAAATGCAAGGGCATTACAAGACAAGAAGTCCTCATTTGAAGGAGCTTAATAAAAAGCTATGGCACTATGTAGTCAATTTGATTCTTGCAAGTTTGTTCATATAAACAGAAAAGAAAATCAAAGGGTAGATGAGTTAGCTACTCAAGCCATTGTAGTACAAGACCGGGGGGTGGTTTCTTTGGTAGACACTGGATGGCCAAAACTACAAGATGTTCAGCAATATGTGAAAGAAGGCATGTTTCCTTGAGGGTTAACTCTACAACAGAAGTAGAGATTGGTAAGGAAGGTTTGTCCCTATACTATTGTTAATGACATTCTTTATTAATTGGGAAAAGACAAGGTGCTCCATTGGGTGGTCCATCCCATGGAGATGAATGCTTCGGTCATTTTGCTTCAGCGAGCACAGCTAGGAGAATTCTTAATGCAGGTTACTTTTGGCCACACCTCCATCAGGATGTATATGAATGGTGTCAAAGTTGTAAAGTATGCCAAAAGTTTGGAAGGCAACAGTTGATTCCTAGGCCCTTGAAGCCTATTCCATCATATGGACCATTTGAGAGGTGGGGGTTGGACTTTGTGGGACCACTCCATCACTCATATCAGGGCAAGCATTATTTATTGGTGGCCACAGATTATGCGACTCGATGGGCAAAGGCCAAGGCACGGTGGTACCTAGATGTACCAATGAGTATCACCTTAAATTCTTCTATGCTCGACCACCTTGAGGGCCAGCAGACCCTCTCTGTTACTAGAGAGGATCTGTTGGGGGAGGAACATGTGATGCCAAAAATTGATAGTTTTTATTTGGCATTGGTATCATTTTTCTCTATGTTTGATAAGAGTTTGAGTATCAAGTGATAGCCTAGAGGCTCTCACTTATTTCTATTTTCTAAGATATTGTATGGGATTGAGAGGATGAGTGGAATGGATCGTTGTAAATACCATGTGTATGAATGATAAATACCTTGGTATGGGGTGAGAGTTATTTGTGTATGGGATATTATGGGGTTTGTAGAAAATAGGAAGAGTGAGTCATATAAAAATGTGGGCTCATGTCCATGTGTTCCAATAATATAAGAGAGATCACATGCCAAGCTTGTGGAAGGCATGTGGAGGAGTGTGGATTCAAGAGGAATCCTTCTAGAATTTCTATGTGGAATAAGGAGGATGTAGTCTTGAGCATCTTTTGATGGGACACATGGCAAGAGTAGCCAAAAAGGATATGGATGGTGACATACGAGCTTATGTGATTGATGGGGAAAGGAATCTACAGGCAGCAATTGTAAATGGTGAAGAAGGGTGATAAAATCTCTATAAAAGAAGCCCTCCTCTCCCTTGTTCATCATCTCTTCCACCATTACGCCTCATGCTACTGTAGCTCTAGTCTCCTCAATCCTCTTCCATGAGCCTTCTCTCCCTCTTATAGATATTCTCTTATGTAGACTCTTGAGTCCATCTCTCTCTAGTTCATTCTCTCTCTATGAGTAGTCTTGGGGCTTTCGCTCCCCCTTGTACGTATGAAACCTTTTCTTCTCCCTTGTTTTTGTAGTATTTTGAGTTGCATTGGAGTGGAGTCTCACTCTATTGGTAAATGAAGGTCACTTCAGGTTCTCTCTCTTGAGTGTCTCTTTCCTATTTCCATTGTTTTCTCTTCCAAGGTGCTCAAAAGTGTTGTCTATTCGGTCGCTCATTGCACATACATGGTTTATCTATTTCGCAAGCCACAAAAGGAGCTCTTCTTTCCCTCCTAGGTAACCTCTATGGAACTTCGTTGATGAAGTCTAAGCATGGAGGTAGTATTCTCCCAAGTCGGCACCAGTATTTTGCTCATAACTTCTAGGTCCATCGTCCGATTTAGACCAAACTTACATCAATGTGAAGCTCTCCTCAAGGAGCATCATTCTATGTCTTCAACTATTATGAGATTTCAAACCAAAAATCTATGACTCTCTGTGTGTGATTGTTTCTTTTTCAGATATTTTTACCCCCGCCTAGTAAACTGCCCATATCTTTCCAATCGATTCTCTGTTTCTTATGAAACCTATATCAGAGTGAAACCCATTTCAAGTGCATCTCAATATGTGTTTGAATATTTGATATCCTATCTTTGCTGAAAGTTATGGGTCTCTGTGTCTTATGACACTTTGGAGAGTGTTTTGAGCTAAGTGTAAAGGTATCTATTAAGGAGTTGTAATGTTTCCTCGGAACCTACCCGTCTAACCCAATCAAACCCTTTAAACTCCTCGATATATATCATTTCATATCATGTTGCACAAGATCTTTTTTCAACAACGTATCACTCTTCTCTTTGGCACAGACCATCGGCTTGCTGAGATTATGGCCTCCACTGATCCTTTCCTTCTCCCTATGCTTGAGTACATCACTTGGGATGTTTCCATCTTCATTCTCATATAAAGGAGGATAGTATGGTGTGGTCTCTTGGTATAAAAGCTTCTTTCTAATGTCCCTTTCCCAATGATGAATATCTCTATCACTCAGTTCGAAAGCAGCAAGAAGTGAAGAGGTGCATTATTACCCCCAACTTCATCTCACACCACCATGCTAGTTATTGGAGTTATCATGGTTATTGGAACCATTTTTACTATAGTAAGAATAGTTTTTTCAACAATTTCTTGTGCAAAGATCCCTATGATTATCGTAAAATGTAAACAAGGGTAGAAATATGCCATTTGTTCTTCATTAGAGCCACTTTCACTATCGAAGTAACAGCCAATAATAGTTTTGGCAATAATGGTACTACATTGAAATTGAAACAAAAGAAATTACATTAAGAAATTACATCTGAGAGATTTTGCGATAATGATATTACATCAAAATCGGAACAAAAAAAATTACATCTGAAGCAAACGTTTAACAAAACAAGTTACATACAAAGATGCTAGCACTTTGTTTTTGTGACACTTTTTTAAGCACTTGTCAACACCACCATTGTGGTAGGACTAGGTGTCACTTTTTGCCATTGTTAGCACTTTCTTACACTTTTGACCTAATGCTAAGTTTTATGCAAGAGACTATATGAGCATCTCGTAGTACTATCATAGGTAGGACTTTCTTACAATTTTGACCTAGAACTCCTCGTATGCAGGGGACAATACGAGCACCTTGTAATTGAAATAACCTTTTTTATAGCAACTTCAGAAGTCAAGGCACTAGAAAAGGTAGCTCAACTTGGAGGTGATCTCAATCGAGCACAACATTCGATAGCAGGGTGTGAAAGGTTGTGCGCAATTATGAGAGGCTCAACACCAAGTTGAGTTCTCTCCCAGTGCCTCATGAACAATGACGACCCATTTCCCTTGGCTCCCCATCTTGCAACATGGTTGGTCATGAGGTTTTTCTTTGAAGTCTTTCAAGGAATTGCCTTCGTCATAGCAACTTCTTTCAAGGCACTTGCAGAGAGAACTCAACTTGGCGGTGAGCTCAATCAAGCACAACATTCGATAGTGGAGAAGGAACTCAATCTAGTGGTGAGCTCCAGCACACTGACACATGCTCTCAGTGTGTTACAACTTATCACCAAGTTAAGTTCTCCTTCCACAGTACCGAAGGTTGTGCTTAATTACGAGAGTCTCCTCACCAAGTTGAGTTCTCTACTAGTGCTTGATGGAACAATGATGACTGGTTTCCCTTGGCTCCCCATCTTGTAACTCCCTTGGTCATGGAAATGGATCCCATGACTTGGGCAGCATTATAAAGGGGCATCGAGGTTGTAGCAGAAGATTCATCATAGGGGTAGAAGGGGGCTTGGCGAGAGCGTGGAAGGGGGTATGAGAGAAATTTTCCTAGGTGTGGTGAATTGTTTCTCTGCCCTTAAGGCCTTTATATAGCTAGACTTGCCACCCTCCCACTCTTTCCCCCTTCGTTTCTTGTGTCAATTGTGTGACTCTGGGTGCCTATCGCTATTAAGAGCACACAATCCACTAGCTAGATTTTGTTGGTAGCCCAACCTAGCATAGGTAGTCATCTACATCATCATCTAGCCATGACGTGCAATTAGATGGTTGCCATGCTAGAATTTCTTGGTCATCAGAGCTAAGATCTTCTGTCAGTTGTGCGACTCTGGGTGCCTATCACTGCTAAGAGCACATAATCCACCAGCTAGATTTTGTTGGTAGCCTAGCCTAGCATAGGTAGTCATCTACATCTGCTAGAATTTCTTGGTCATTGGATCCAAGATCATGATAATTCAATAGGATGAGGGGGGAGGAGTGGTGGCACATACACCCAACTTTGCTGATAGCCCAACCTAGCATAGGCAGTCATATACATCATCCACTAGCCACATGACATGCGATTAGATGATTGCCATGGGAGAATTTCTCGGTCATCGAAGCCAAGATCATAATAGTTCAATGGGATGAGGGGGAGGAGCAATGGCACATACACCTAGCTTTGTTGCTGGTAGCCTGGCCTAGCGTAGGTGGTCATATACATCATCATCTAGCCATGACATGCAATTAGATGGTTGCCATGGGAGAATTTCTCAATCATCGGAGCCAAGATCATAATAATTCAATGGGATGAGGGCAGTGGCACATACACCCAGCTTTGCTAGTAGCCCATAGGCAATCATATACATCATCATCTAGCCATGATGTGATGAGATGGTTGCCATGAGAGAATTTCTCGATCATCAAAATATGCTAATCTAGGTAGCCTGTGAACTAGATGGCCCCTCATGCAAAGTCATGGTTATTACAGTCAACTGAAGAAAGGAAAGATCAAAACAAGACATCAGATTAGCATTGAGTCGGTTCATCAGGCTGTAATAACAACAATAGTTCTCATTCTAAACTATTGTTATTACAGCCTGATACATTGACTGAATGCTAATCTAAGCTTTAATCTAAGCTTGTGAACTCGATGGTCCCCCATGCAAAGTCATTGTTATTACAGTCTGATTCTAGCTCAATGCTAATTTGAGCCTATGAATTAGATGGTCCCTTGCGCACAATCATTGTTATTATAGTTTGATTCCAATTGATTGCTAATCTAAACTATGAATTAGTCAGTCCCTCATGCACGGTCATTGTCACTAAAACAAGCTTGGTGGCTATTTGGGATTTATATTTTCCCTTGTTTGGGATTTATTGAAACAAGCACGATGGTTGTTTGGGATTTTCTAAAGATTATATTTTGTGGGAGTTGCAGAGTTAATCCTAAACCAAAAAAAATGCATTTTGTTGCCAATGCCTACCTCCTCTAGCGAGTGCCTACCTCCTCTAGCCTTAACTACCATACAACTAATCTATCATATTCATCAATGTAATGTGTGGGGAATCTATCGGTACACGGATCTTCAAACATGGCAAAGATCTCACTGGATTACATCATTGAGCATGTCAAGACGGATTGATTTAACATATTAGAATATGTGAACAATTACATCTTAGATAGTAGGAGAGCAAACTAGTTTTAAACCCTGACAGGTCTTGAGTGAAGGAGCAAAGGAATAGAGATTGAAAGCCATAATCCTGCCATTTGTCCTGAATCCATTTCACAAGGGGTCCCTCGACAACCCAAGATTATTGTAGATGAGATTGATTGCTTGGAGGAGGAACATAGAGTTCCCAAGAGTGGCATTCACAAGATGGTCATATTGCATGAGGAACTGTGGGAAGGCCTTCAATACTATAAGAACCCATAGTTTGCAAAGTATATTGCTGAAGGCTCCCATTGTGTGAAGTGTCAAGCCTACATCTTGGAATACTTGCATAAATATAAATTCCTTCAAAGATCTCAGAATTTATCTCTTGTAATCTTAGATATATACTATCCGGGACTTTTTAGGGCCTGCTGACCACTCCTCTAACACAGTTAGCTTTTCAATAGAACTTGAGTTAAGTAGTAAATTGTCTTCTTTGAAAAAAAAACTAGTAAATTGTCTTTGTATTTATCCATCCTTAGATATGATGGTGGTCTCTTTTCAAAATGTAGAAGAGTAAAACTTGGTTGTATACTACCAGGGTATATAACTTTAGGGGCTAACTATACATTTGGATTTTCTATATAACTTGAGTTTTTAAGCAATAATTAGCCATTTATATGTCCTTGGATACGATTGCTTCACTCAGCTGGACCTTCTAATTTGAAAATGTTGCATTTAGATGGATTTGACTGCTTCACTCATGACATGTGATTAGATGGTAATTCTAATCGTGTGATGTGTTCTTACAGTCTATCTTAGCTTAGTGCTAGTTCTCATTCTAAACTATTGTTATTACAATGTGATGAACCGACTGAATGCTAATCTAAGCTTGTGAACTAGATGCAAAGTCATTATTATTACATTCTCATTCCGACTCAGTGCTAATTTGAGCCTATGAATTAGATGGTCCCTCATGCACAATCATTGTCATTACAGTCTGATTCTAACTAAATGCTAATCTGAACCAATGAATTAGATGGTGGTCCCTCATGCACAATCATTGTCACTAAAACAAGCTCGGTGGTTGTTTGGGATTAGTATACTATTTAGGATTTACATTTTCCCTTGTTTGGGATTTATTGATTGGGATTTACTGAAACAAGTGCGGTGGTTGTTTGGGACTAAAGGTTATATTTTGTGGAGGTTGCAGGTAGTCCTAAACCAACAAAAATGAATTTCATTGCAGTGCCTACCTCCTCTAGCCTTAAGTGGTGTTTGAGCTGACTCAATCATGATTGCATGATGTTCCAACCACCGAGCTAGTTTAGAACAATCACATTAAGTCCAAGCTAGCCTGGCTCTGGTGTTTGAGTTGAACCAGCCACACGATTGCATGATATTCCAACCACCGGGCTGGTTTAGGACAATCACATAACTAGTATTTGAGCTAACCCAATTATGATTGCATAATGTTCCAACCATCGAGCTAGTTTAGGACAATCACATTAAGTCCAAGTGCTGGTTATGGTGTTTGAGTTGAACCAACCACACGGTTGTATGATATTCTAACCACCGGGCTAGTAGGACAATCACATAACTAGTATTTCAATTGACCCAACCACGATTGCATGATGTTCCAACCACCGAGCTGGTTTAGGACAATCACATTAAGCCCAAGCCATCCTAGTTTTAGTGTTTGAGCAAAACCAGCCACACGGTTGCATGATATTCCAACACCGGGCTGGTTTAGGACAATCACATTAAATCTGGGCCAACCTAGTAAATTATCCCAAAGCTCAATCACAAACAACCACCGATCTGGTTTAAGCAACCATTGACCTGCATTGTATCAAGAAATGAAACAAGTAAACTATCCCAAAGCTCAATCACAAGCAACCGCTAGGATGGTTTAGGCAACCACTGGCCTGCGTTGTATCAAGCATGTGTATGATGTGCTCGTCAAACATCTTGTATCCCGTCTTCTTTGTATAGATGTCCTTGTTATTTGCAAAAACTCTCGAGAGATGCAGAAGAGTGGAAGCAATGCCTGATCATCCCGATGTGAGTAGTCTATGGGCATCAACAGAATGCAAGAAAAGGAGAGATAGCCTAAGTGCAGAACTCATTGCAATAGTGGTGACATTTTGGCACAAAAATATAAGGTGTTAGTAGGGTTGTCAGTCTATGAACCTTAGAGTGCAGGCTAAAGCTTGTGAAGACTCAAGAATGGTATTTACCTGAATGGCCTAATGTTGCTTTCTCGAATGCTACCACCAATCATGACATCACAGCTCGTTTTCTTCCCTCTGATGGGGCAATGATCGAATGTGTGCATATGCAACTACCTCCTGCTACTACTCTGTAAGGAGCCTTCTGTTCCTTGTGCCCTGACCAAGCTTTTCATCTTTTCTATCTCAAAGCATCTATTTGCTTCTCTTGTAAGTCATGGCAAGCTGCATGTTGCCATGGTGACCATCAATGAAAGATGACAATGCCAAACCAAAATAGAGAGAAGCTAGCTGGTGAGGCAAGCAAAGGATAGAAGACAACTGACCCAAAAGAAGACAATGGCAAATCAAAGTCTACGCAAGGTCACATCGAGGTGCGTGCGGGTTGCAACGCATTTGCAGGGCAAGGGCAGGTTGCAGGTACTTAAATCTTCCAAGATTTGATGGGCAAAGGTACCTATGATTTAATAAGCAACAAGTACACTAGGAGGCAAAGTTATTAAACTAACCACCACTGAATTTGGCCTAGGGGTGCCAAGCTAGGGGCATTAATTAATGTCCAAATGGAACCTATGATTTAAAGTGCAACTCCTAGGGCTATTAGCTTGGTCCTATTCTCTAGCGTCATTGGTTTTGTTCACAGGGGTCATGCTTTAAAATTTGACCCACTAGAGGTCCTATTTACTAGGGTCACTAGTTCCAAACACTAGGGTCATGAATTTAAAAATGAACCCCTAGGGGTATTAAAATCTTACATCCAATTTGCCATATGTCTTGAGTGTGTGCATGCTTGGGCTCTTTCCTTGACTTGTGGCACCTGTGTGTCCCATATGGAAGCACCTAGAAGGTCCTAGAGCCCTTCCCTATCCTACCCTATTGTTTTGGGTCTTCTCCCCTACCAGATGAGTCTTTTGAAGAAGATGGCATATTTTGCTAGCTCTCCCTTTGCTAGCTAAAGAAGTTTTTGAAGCTTTCTCTAAGACAGATCTTCTCCCCTTGGTGTTTCTTGCTACTGGCATGCCCCTAGGCCTGGGCGTCCCCTTTTTGGGCCTTTTCTGAAGCTTTTCTCGACATTCTTCATGACAAAATGCCTCCTTTTCTTCGTTCTTTGATGCCTCTCTCTTGGCTCCTATCTGGTGCAAGGTGCATTGAATTCTGAGGTTGCTATGAGCTAGAATCTTCATTTTGGTGTACAAATTCATGGCGGATTTGCTGCTGATTGCTAGCCACCTTCTTTTGTGACCTTTTCTGGGGTTGGAATGTAGTCAAGAACAGCTCCCTCCTGCCAAAGTCTGCTTTCTATCTAATGTTTGACCATCTTTTGAGGCTATTTCAAGCTGAAACAGGCTCCATTTACTAGCTGAATTCTTGTCTCCTTCTTTTTCTTTGTGCAACTGCTACTCTTGCTGAGTCTTGGGAGGTTGGATGCCCTGCCATTGACCTGGGAGAGGATTGGGGCACTAGTTGCACAATACTCTCTTCCTAGGGAAGTAGTGGCAAGCCTTGGGATTAGTGATGGTTTTGATTGGTGTGGATGCATTGCTTGGCATGATGTTGGTTTTTTCCACTTGTGTTATGCTTGGCTATGTGATGAAATGGCCTTCTTGAGAATGCAAAAGTGTGCAATGCATGCAGAATTTGAATGCCGATTGGCCCTCCAATGGGGAAGAGCGCCCTCATGAGGGTACTTGTTTGTATTTTTGACCTACATGCAAGGTGTGTGAGAGATGGAAGATGAATGCAAGGTGAATAGAGAATGCTACGTGAGAGTCACAATGAAAGGGTGATACCCTTTCATTAATGTCCCTTGAGATCACTCAAGTTCCATCTTACCATTTACACCTACCCTTAGCCTATGACCCATGCATCTACCATTCAATGCATCTTAATGTACCCTTTCCTTCCTATTGCCCCTAGGATCTAGACATGTGTGTGCACATTTTTATTAATATAATAAGTGTCATATGTCCAAATTTGTTACCGTCTAAAGCACTGTTGCCTAGTCCTATCCTGAGATGATCCACCACCATAACAAATCCGTCGATGTCCATAATAAATACATATACATGTTAACCATTGGCATATAATATATAATAACTTTTTAATGTCTACTAATCACGAATTAGTGATTTCTCTTGTCATGACACTCCCTCCTCCTTAAATGGGTAGAAGTCCTCTTCAGGATCCTCTCTTGTCTTTTAAGAAACTGTAGCTTTGGAATCCCAATTGCCATATTCTAATTCCTAAGATCTAACAAGTACTTGAAGTTGACATGACCATATCTCTTGTGCCATTTTGTAGATAGTGGCATCTGTTGTAGTTGAGCTGACATGGCATGCTTATCTAGTACTGTAGCTAGCATTCTATATAAGCGTCCTTCCTTGACACCGTTTGCTACTAGTTGACATCTTTTGGATTTGTCTCTGATAGTGCATTCATTGCCATCAAAGATGATTCAATAATTGTGTTTCATCATTTGACCTACTGAGACAAATGGTTCTTGCTGAGCTTCGAAACATAGAGTACATCTTTCACCAATCCTTTCGTACCAGTGATATTGTTCATAGGGATAACACCTGTCTCTTGAACTAGATTTAGTGTATTGTCTACTGTGTGATGACATTTTTCTGACCTTCTAATGGTTTCATCTCTGTGAACCATTCATGTGATGATTTGTCATGTGAGATGATGCACCTTTGTTGATGTACCAAGGATCCTATTCCACTTGGTCAACTTGATAGTTATAGTCCTCTTTGGGATTCAAATCAGAGTCTAGGTACACTGTATCAATTTGATGCATTTCCTCATTTGCAAGAAACATATTCCCATGTTCATTTGCAAAATGACTATGACTAGAATGTCCACCACGATGATTTCCTCTACCACAAAAATTCCCTCGATTACTGCTGTGGATTGACCACCTTGGTCATACTACTTCTTGCGGCAATCTCTTTCATAGTGTCCAAACTTGTGACAGTAGTTGCACTGGATGTTTGACACTTTGGTGGATGCATTCCCTCATCCTTAGAATCTTCCTCAGTTGGAATGATTTCCTCTTTGCTAATTCGGATGTTGTTGAGGATGATGTTGATGCTGATTCTAGATTTGCTGATGATGAGCACTTCTCTGGAATGATGTGCCTCTGCCTCTACTTTTGTCTGAAGCTATGAATGCCTGATCATTAGAATGACCTTTGCGTGCTTAGATGGCTTGAGTCCTGAGTTCACCAAAAGTAAGACTGATTGAAGTCCTTCCAGTGTCAGAATTTGCCATTGGATGGCAATACTCTGGACTAGATTCTTGTATCCCTCTCCCCATTCATGATTACTTGAACCATTTCTATGGGGTCCATAGTCTCTCCTGCTGCTGCAAGTTGATTGTTGTAGTTTTTTATCCAGAGTACATAAGCATGACCAGTTTCGCTGCTGTTGCAGAAAATTTGGTTGATTTGGTTTCTCAGTGTGAGAATCTTGGATGTGTTCTTGAACTTGTAGGGAGCTGCGAACATATCCCATGCTTCTTTCGATGTCTTGACTATGTTGAGCTATCCTAGCATGACATCTTGCACATTCTATTTGATCAGATGATAGGAGTACTTGTCTTTCTTATCCCATTCTGCTTGAGCTTGGGCAATGGCAGGATCTGCTACTAGTGTGGAAGCTACTTATGTAGCTATAGATCCCATTGTAGATCTCGCTACTGGTGTTGTGACAATAGGTGGATTAGAGCTACCACTGGTTGGATCATCCAATGGTCTAGGTGTAGACCCATCAACATACTCCCATTTGTCCTAAAGTACAAGAATGATCTCCATTCGGTTTTTCCATGTACCATAATTGGAGTTGTCTAACTTAGCAGATGCCTCTAGATTGAGGTTTCTAGTCGTAGACATGGTGCAAGAAATCTACTCAAAAGTGTCGTGAAAATCTCTATATGAATCAACTACAAATACACTAACTATACTAAGTGGAATCTAAACTGTCGGTGAGGAACTGCAATATATAAAATCTGATCTGTGTTACAAGGCTTGTGGCAAATGATTTTGGGAATAGCCAAGAGGCTTTACAAGGCTGAAATGATGTGCACAATGCCATGAAATAGCCATATAGGCTTTATAATGGTGGCATGTGTGTGTGAAATTAAATCTGGTGCGATCTGCCCACTGAAACAATCTACAATGCCTTTGAACTCTCTGAAGTCTGCTCACTAAACCGATGAATGTAAGGTTTTAGGTAATGTCATGATGTGAAACTATATGTAACCGTATAGAGTGAGGTACTAGTCGAGAATTTCGAGCATGGCTTAGATTGGCAACTTGGGAAAATTCAAAGTGTCCTCTCTATGGCAATCTAGTCTACTCTGATCTAGATCTATATCTATACCAACCATCGATCAATGAAAGAACATCAAATAATTCCTTTTCTTTTGTTCTTTTTAATTGCTGGGTCAGATGCGTCGATGTAGAGGCTGATGTGCATGTAGGAAGTGGTTTTGTCACTGAGGCTCAAATGTGAGTGTAACTTGCACCAAAATGTGTGCGTGACATGATGAGCATGTAGAGCACACAAAAACGAGCGACTTTCCTTTTTGGAGTGCCCTCAAATTCTTCTTGGATCAAGAGATACGACTTGATCTAAGTGAAGGGGCAAAAGGAGTGCAAAATGGTGCTCAATGATGATGTGTCACTGTGGGTCACTTGCAATGATGATTTGGCACTCTGCCTAGCAAGAGGTGTGCCAGTGGAGCCTTGTGCTGAGGTGGCAGGAGTGGTCATATGCAGTGACTGTGGAGCACTCTGTGTGCCTGCAGAGGTCATGTGCCATGTGGCACTAGAGATATGGTAGATGATGATGTCAGCAAAGGTGATGTGGCAATGATGATGTGGTAGATGATGTGTCACTAATGATGTGACAAATGATGTGGCAGGTGATGTGTCACTGATGACATGGCAACTGGCATGTCAAGATATGGCATAAATTTGGCCACTGACCAAACCTAGCCCAAGGAAACTTAACTATACCAATCTATCAAAGGTTAGATTAACCTAACTGTAGTTAATTGTGATCTGGCACGTGTTGACTTCTAATCCAATCCTGACCACTAACCACTTAACCCAAGATTAGGCCAACCCAATCTGCCACATGGCTTTTCCATGTGTCAGTAGAGCTTGGCTATGGTTGCAGAGGTAGGCTCTGTGGAGAAGGGTGACAGAATCGACGGAACGTAGAGCATGGGCATCGATGATGACTGTGTGTTGAAGGAGGCAGCAGTGTTCATTGGCTTTGGAGCATTGGGTGCTGAGAGAGGTAGAGCTTTGGAGCTTTGGAGATGGTCTATGGATTGACTCACCGTTCCACGTGCGCTGTGAAGAGGCTTGTGCTATGCTGATTGGAGGGCCTTAGAGCCGCTATTGTTAAATCGTTTGGAGAGGTTGTGGACCTTGTCGAAGGTAGAGGAAGTGTTTGCCACCATGTGTGGAGTCGTTAAAGGTATAGCCTTATCATTTGGCTAGTTGATGGCGATGGTGTTGGTGCTGCCTAGGATCTCATGGGAGCTTGCATGGGCTGGAGCTCGTTGGAGTAGGGTTGGCTGGTTTAGATAAGCTACCTGAAGCAAGAGGTTATGAGCCGCCATGGAGCAAGAGGTCATGCTGGAGAATGCGGTGGACTATGGCTCTTGCTGGGTGGTTGGAAGCCACTAGATCTACTCATTGTTGGAGGGCTTGCTGCAATCGTAGTGTCTGTTGAAGCTTGGGCTTGGCTATTGTTGTCAATGGAGGTAGTTGCTCATTGCTGCAGAAGGTTGTTTGAAGCAGGATGTCTATGGAGGCTGTAGCTAGTGGGCCAACACTATGTAGAAGGCCTTGGAGGTTGTTGGCTATGCAAGGAGCCTATTGCATGGATTTGTGGCTATGGATGTGTGCAGCCACGAGACACTAAGAAGCTTGCAATGAAAAGTGAGGAGTTTGAAGGCTTTACTAGGGGAGACCTTCACGAGACAGTCTCCTCCCTCAAAGAGGAATACCTTCACTTGCAATCATGCAATCACCCTTGGACAAGTTGTATGATGCCGACAATAAGGTGGTGTCCCTTGAGCTGAAAAAAGATTTCGAAGGTGGAGGATCATTGATGGCAGCTTTTGCAGAAGAGCAGCTTCAGAAATTCAGCCAAATGTTTATTGTCATTGTTGAGAGCAAGAGGAGGTGGTCGAATTGCTGTGGAAGAAGATAGCATAGAGTATAGGTAGCATAGAGTATCTCTCACAGTTGAAGAATAAAAATTATCTCTCTCCCTAAGCAAGTCTCTCACTTCGAACATCTCTCTTTCTCTTTGAGGAAGATACCACTCTCTATTCAGAGAGGGATTTGGCCTGCTCCGTAGGGTGGAGTACGAAGATCAAAAATGCTTGGGTTTGTTTTTATCAGAGCTCAAGCAACATCAACATAGAGAGACTTTGTTGGGAGACACATAGCCGAGACTAGCCCCACCTAGACAAAGTATACTCAGAGACTTCTTCACTCAGCACCTCAGCTAGTTTTATGCCCTCCCCGCCATCAAAAACCCCTGGTGCCTCCACCACCTTATCACACACAGACAGATTGCCACACTCTAGTGGTGTGATTTTGGACCAAGCCATTGCTATATCTAGGTCATGGAGGCCTAGGCCCCCAAGACTCCACACCTGGCACCCATATCTTCATCAGATCCGTGCCATCATATCCAAACACCAGAAACATGTGGCACCAAGTTATGAGATCCAAGAGCTACCCATGATTGAGATTTTTTACATGAGAAGAGTGCAACCTTTCTATTGATTAGCTTTCTGCCTATGCTGATCAATTGGTACTTTTTAGTAATACATGCTTGGTATTTCATTAGTTTTAGGTAACTTGCAATCCCTTTGACTGTAAGAACCTTTAGTAGCTCTCAGCTTTCAACTTATTTATCTTGTTGTTCTCTTTGATGAGACAACACTAGCAGATGTATCAACTGTTTGTCTCATAGACCATTTGGCCTTTTAGATACATTAATATCTATCTATCTATCTCACGGAAGAAAGAAATCTCAATGAACAGAAATGGATGGAATCTCTTCTTTCAAAATGAATAGAATTTTTCTCTATCACTTTTCGGAAGTGAAAGAACACTCAATCTCTGGATCACTCTCTCACACTCTCGCAAAGATGGTGCCTCAGTGGAAGGCAGAACCATGCTCTGATACCATGACAAAAAATGAAGAGGGGAGAGGAGAAGCGTGGAGATGAGGAGAGATGGCACAGCTAGAGAGCATGCCACAAATGACTAACTGTACACTAGATTTAGTTGAAAAAATAGAATATATACAAACCCATTTACGGTTAGGGTTAGGGGATCTAACCCTTTCCTTTATAGCACTCTATAAGGTTAGTGCTATGCACATATGATCACATGATGGTGCTATGCACACGTGATCACATGATGTTGACTGTGAACTCTCAACACCTTCCCTCAAGATCAACATCATGAAATAGGCCTTCCCTCAAGATGATGATTCTGGGGAATCGAAGAAGGACTAAGCATTACATTCCATCACTGATATCATTGGAAGTAAGCATGACGAGAAGAAGACAGAGATGTGCAGAGCATGGGGCAAGCTACGGGATCAGCATGGTTTGTACTTCTTTGACTCATGGGCCAAAGCAAATTTCATAACTCCTGAACTTGCAACTCAGTTGGGTTTTCGACCAAAGGAGATTGGCCCTCTTTGTGAGGCCAATATGGCTAATCTGGAGCTCAGTACCCTTGTCACTCCTATCATAGGGAAGCTATGGATTCACATTCAGGGCTATGTGGATTATGAGGATTTTTATGTGATGCCTTTACTTGAGTGTGATGTTTTGTTAGGGGGATGCCTTGGATGTACCGTGTTCATGCTATCATTGATACGCATGATAAGAACCTCACTTTGACTTATAGGGGTAAAACCCAAGTCATCGATGTAAAAATGAAAGGGGAATCAATCCCAGTTGTATCTGCTTCGGCGATTTCATCCATAATGAAAAAGCATCTTTCAACGTATTTAATATTTATAAAAGAAAAGGAACCAGTAGAGGATGAATCTAATTTCTCCAAGTTGAAAAAATAGCAAACTGAGTTTAAGATTGTTTCCCAAATGAACTTTCAGAGGAGTTACCTCTTGAAAGGCCAAAAGATCATACCATTGACATTATTCTTGGCAGCTCTCCACTGAACCAACCACCATACAGAGTTAGTGCAACAGTGCATATTTTTAAATGTGAGGGAGTAGTGGGGAATCAAAAGTGACGATAACAATGGTTGCGACCTTGAGAAATAAAATGGAGTCTAAGTTACGATATCTTAAAAGCTACAGTGATGGTGACTTTCATGTTATTAAATTATTAAAGTGACAAATAGTGGGCTTAGCTCTATTCATGTATTTGTTGGGTCTCAATTTCCACAAAGTGGTCCATCTGTGTCAGGTGAATGAATTGCTACAGAAGGGGCTAATTCAGCCAAGCTCTTCTCCATATTGTTCTCCCATCCTACTAGTGCAAAAGAAGGATGGATCTTGGAGAATGTGTATTGATTATAGGACTTTGAATAAGATCTCTATCAGGAAGCAATTCCACATCCCACGCATTGATGATATTTTGGATCGATTAAAGGATCAACCATCTTCAGCTGCATTGACTTGAAGAGTAAACTCATAAAGCTCAAAAGTGGTCCTGAAGGCAATCTTGTGTACATCTTCGGGCCTGATTCATGTTTGATGCCATTTGGTCTGACTAATGCTCTTGCTACCTTCAATCGCATGATGGACCGGATTTTCAAAGTGCACAGAAAGTTTGTGGGAACATTCTTTGATGATATTATTGTGCACTCGAAAGATGAAGAGGAGCATAGGCAACATTTGGCAGTTGTATTTGCAGAGATTAGGAGACACAAGCTATTGGTCAATACTAAAAAGAGTGAGTTCTTCAAGCCAGAGATCCATTTCCTGGGACATGTCATCTCATGGGATGGAGTAAGGATGGACCCTGCCAAGATAGAAGCAATCAAGAATTGGCCTCCATTGAAGAACCTACATGAAGTCCATAGTTTTCTTGGCTTGTGTTCATATTACAGGCAGTTCATATGCCATTTTGTTGAGAGAGCTTCACCTTTACATGCTTTACAAAAGAAGACAATGCCTTTCCATTGGGGGAAGAAAGAAATTACAGCATTCAATGAGCTAAAGGAAAAATTATGCTCTGACCCTGTTATCATTTTGCCAGACTTGCAAAAGCCTTTTGTTCTTCAATGCAATGCAAGCGGCAACAGTGTTGGTGGAGGTGGCATTCTTATGCAGGAAGGCAAAGTGTTTGCATATGAGAGCAGGTTGCTCCAAGATGCTGAACACAACATGAATTTGTATGAGCAAGAATTGGTAGCTGTAATACATGCTCTTACTATGTGGAAGCACTATCTATTAGGTGTTGACTTTTATGTGCAAAATGATCACCAATCGCTGCGGTACTTTCTCACTCAGAGAAAGTTGTCAAAGAAGCACATGACATGGGCAAACTTCCTTTCCATTTTTCATTCTCAGATTGTTCATGTGGCTGGAAAGAAGAATGTAATGGCTGATGCACTTTCCAGAAGGCCACGTATGGAAGCTATGTCCAAGAAACCACATGTATCTACAGTTACTATTGCTTATCACAATGAGCTAGATGCCATGAAGGAGCAGTATGCTACAGATGATGCTTTTGCACATATTTATAATCAACTTATGGAGGGCAATCGGCATGATCATTTTACACTCAAGGAGGGATTCATGCTAATGCATGGTAAGCTGTGTGTGACGTAGCCATTGAGGCATAAGGTGATCACTGAAAGTTATGCCCCACTGTATGCAAGACATAGGGGTATTGAGGCTACAATCAAAGCAGTGGAGCACTACTTCTATTCTACGAAAGGATGTTGAGGCTTATGTCAAGACATGTATCATTTTCCAGAAGGTGAAGTATGATAGGCAAAAGTAGCCCACTTTATTTCAGCCTCTCCCTATACTTGATAGACCATGGCAAAGCATCGCTATGGATTTTGTTTTTTATCTCCCTTGCACTCCTTCTGGTCATGATGGCATATGGACTATAATTTGCAGATTTAGCAAGCAGGCTCACTTCATTCCAGTAAGGAAGAAGATTACAGCTGAGCAGATGGCAAAAGAATTCTTGAAATTTATTTTCAAGTACCATGGGATGCCTAAGTCTATCATGAATGATAGAGATCCATGGATGACCAGTATGTTTTAGAGAGGTTTGTTTGATAACATGGGTACCTCACTACTATTTTCATCTTCATATCATCCACAGTCTGATGGCCAGTCAAAAGAGGCAAGTTCTATAGCATTGGATTTGCTACATTGCTATGTGTCTAAGCACAAAGCAAAATGGGAACAGTATTTTCCACTGATTGAGTATGCATACAACAACATAGTGCATTCTTCCACTGGTAAGGCACCGTTTGAAATAGTGGAAGATGGGAAAAAGGTTCCTCCTATTTGCATACAAAAGAGAAGACATTTGTGGCATACTCCCTGCATTTGATTAGTACTACTTCAAGACATTTAAAGTGGTCTTTTTTGTTCGAATGGATGCACAAATCATCCAAGAACACCTGTAAAAACTTATTCAAAAATGACTTGAAAGATGTGAACATGACTCGCTGGAATGTGGCCGGGGCATTACAAAGGCCAAATGGCATGACTCTATATGCAAAAATACCCCATTCTGTAGCAAATGTTGTCTTTGATTGGTCTTTAGGAGCAATTTGCACTTGGTTATAGCCACTGAAGCCATCCAAGAAGCTCTATATATTTCGGAGCCTGCCACCTTTTCCAACACTATTTCTGTTAAGGGTAGGGGATAATCATCCCTCATTGTGGCAGCATTCACATTCTTTAAGTTTATGCATATTCTGAGCTTCTTGTTGTGTTTAGGGACTATGGCAATGGGTGAAACCCAATCAGTGTGCTCTATCTCGTAGATGAATCTGGCATCTAGGAGTCTTTCCAGCTTGTCATAAACCATGGTGCCATACTTAAGATTTGTGCAATAAGGTCCACATACCTTAGGGTGGGCACCTTCCCTTATAGGTATCATGTGTACTAGCACATCTGGTGAAATTCCTTTCATCTCTTTGTATGACCATGCTAGGCAGTCATGGTATTCCATTAGGAGTGCTTTGAGTTTGGTCTTCCTGTCGAAGTTGTTTCCCAATGAAAACCATTTTTTCTTCCTTCCCTTCAAGGGCGAGGTTTATTGTGTGTGTTTTTGCTGGTCCTCATAGATTGGAGTTTCTCCAATGCTATCGGTTTCTTGAATTTTAGATTCTCTTAGTGGTCTTGGAATTGCTATTGGGACACTACCACTTGTGTAGTTCTTGAAGTACTCTAACACTTCTCGAAGATCAAGCCTCTGATGGTGTTGAACTAGCCTGACATGTGCCATGTGCACTAGGTGGCATAGTTTCATTTACCAATTTGTTAGGTTCTTTTTTACTTTCTTTTTCTGAAGTCTTTTGATCGAGTTTCATCCGCACATGTGGCTTATATTTCCAAAACTTCTTATGTTGGGAACTCTGGGGTAACTTTTGCACTAGTAAGGTGTTCCCAAGTAAGGGTTCATTTGATGCGCATACTCCTTCTAGTCCCTCAGGGTACCATTCAAGAGGCGGTGGTTCTGATTTTGAGGGAGCTGGATTTGCGAGATATAATTCAATGATCCTTGTTTGGACTCGTTCGAATTCATTGAAGTATTCGGCCTTGGCTTTTCTACGATTTTCTCCTTCAACTTTCTTGTGGGATCTGCTACTATTATTCAACTTTGGAGGTTCAACTTTTGGGAGCTCGACTGTCATTAGGGTATGCAGAATGGCTGTCATTATCAAAGATTTGATCTTCAATTTCAACATTCTCAACCTCAGTTTCAAGGTCCCAAGGAAAATTGGAGTCATCGTTGTATGGGTACCTTCTTCAGGTTCATTATTCCACTCGAGGTCAGCCACATAAAGAATGGCACCTCTAGATCGATTGGTTCTTCCTGTGTAAGTTGAGGATCTACCTATAGCACCTTAGCATCTATCTGTGAGAAGATGGGGTCTAATGAATGGTAGTTGTCGATGGTTGCCAATGTTTGTATCCAGTTATTGGCATTGCTTTGTGAATCGCCCGCTATGGCATGCTATTGCAGGGGAGCTGATTTACTTGAGATTGTACTTGAAGATGTGTCATCCAAAGCTCTAGGCACAATTGGTTTTATAGCTCTTGTCCCCACATTCACCCTCACTGTGGTGTCGCGATTCTAGATTGACAGTCTATCAGTTCCCCAGTCATGGAGGACTGATGCTTCCTCTAACCAAGGACGTCCTAGTAAGATTTGATAGGATTTTTTTGGGAGATCCAAGATTGTGAATTGAAGGGAAAAGCGGACTCCTACAACCTTTGTGGACATGCCATTCACTATTACCAAGGGTTTAGTTCGTGAATCATCAGTAAGGCATATGTTGAAATTAGCCTTTTGCATTGGTGAGAGACCCCATTCATCGTAGAGCTCCTTTGATAGGACATTTACACCTGCTCCACCATCCACTATGGCTTGGACTTCATTATATGCCTTGTGGATCAAAAGCACAGTAATGTTGCATATGTCATCTCTCTCACCCATCCGAACAAGGATATCTTCGATGTCATTCATAGGTGGAGAGGGATTTGGGAGTTCAATTCATCCTTTGAAACTCTCCTAGAGATTGGGACAATTCCATTGGAGGATTCTGATGGGAATCGACACAGGGCAACTCAAGATGCTAGAGAGTGTGGCTCCTTCAAGTTGACGTGGTGGTACATTATGTTGTGGAGTCTGTAGTTAGAACAGAGGCTCAAGTACAGTATCAATACTTTGTGGGACCAAGTCATGGATTGGATCTTGAGCTTGTTTCTCAGCCTCAAATTGAGCTTGTTCCTTTTGTACCCATTGTTGAAGTGCCTGAAAACGAGCCTTCTCCAGTTTTGCATTTGGGTATGGAGTTTGAGGCTCAAGAGCTGATGTGGATGAGCTTGGCTACTCATTGCTTGGTGGAGGTGGAGGCACTTGTGCTTTCTTTTTAAGAAGTCGCTTTGGTTGGATTGGAATGTTAAGGTCCTTGGTGGCCTCTTTCTGTTGGCATGTAATTACATTCACAGGTTGTGATATTACTTTTGCTGGACCTAGACTTTGATGGTCCACCCCAATGATGCTGATTGGGACATCAGGCTTAACCTCTATTTGTTGTGGGACCTTATTTTCATGGGACAATCCATACAAGCATGTCCTATGCCACGATCTCTCCAGAGTGGTTGGAAAGTAGCAGGGCTACCATGATGAGGGCACTTTGCGATCCGGTGATTTTCTCCACAACCGTAGCACTTGATTGGTTGTACTCTTGATTTGCATAAACTGGGTCTTAGACTCTACACCTTCTACATAGTACATTGGGTACTCTGCTTCATACTCGAATGGCAAGTCTACTTCCTCTGAGTGCAGTTGATGTATTGGAACTACCTGAGAAGCTAGATTTAGTGCTCTTGGATATGGTTGTGGATTCGGATTCCTGAGTAGTTGTAGGACTTGTGTTCGAACAGGAATAGGATTTAGCCTCGGAGCTGGGGGCACTTGTGCAAGTGCCAGTTGCCTGTACACTGGCATGGAGGCCAGTTGGTATTGTTGAGGTCAAAGCGGGTTGTTGTGCATGTTGAAGATGCAACTGTTTTCATCATGGCCGCCGACGATGCAAATATGGCACCATAACCTTGGTGGTGGATTTGCTTGTGCAGTGATCCTGGCTCTTAGGACCGAGCACTCATTTGCTGTATGATTGGCCATGTAGTGTGGACACCATACATTTTCTCGCCGTGGATATGTCTGAGTTGGTGACTGAGACAAGTGAAGCTTTTGTTCCATGGCCTACATCATGTCTTCTTTTAGCTTCATGGTCATGGCCTCTAGGCGATATTCATTTGATGTTTCAGTAGCAGACTTGGATTTGCCCTTTTTAGAGTGCTTATCTCATGCACTAGATCTACCATCATCACTACTAGTGCCAGAGCCAGTCATGCCATCCTCAATGTCAATGGTTGCCGCATGAGCAGTGAACGTTTCATAGCTGCCAATATTTTTCATATCCTTTTGGATTTTCTTTCTTAGTCCCACAATGAGCCAGGCCGTGAGGTATTTCGCATCGGGGCGTGGGTCACATTTGGTGATTAATCTTTTCATCTTGGTCAGGTACGTGCATACATCTTCTCGACAGCCTTGTTCGATCTTGCTTGATTGGAGAGCGGGATCATCTTGTAGCCTCTCCATTTGAAAGTGCCTTTTGAATTTTGTTTGAAGCAGGTCCCATGTGGCTCGCTCTTCCACTAGAAGGTCTAGGTACCATTCAAACGCTTCATCAGTTAAGGCCATGGAAAACCAAGCCACCTTGGTTTCATAGGATTGATCTCCACCTGCTCAGCATGCAGCATCAAAATGCTAGAGGAATCAAGCCAGATCTCCACTACCATTATATTTGGGAAGTTTTAGTTTTCCCAAGGGGTGCCTGCCTTGATTGTTAATATTTCTGCGATTAAAGAATTTGTCAGCCTCTGCATCGTGCATCGAGGTCAATATCTCCATCATCGTCGTGATAGCACCCAACCATGTTGTGGCGTGTAGGTGTTAAATGGATCTCTTGAATTTCAAGGGGGGTATCAACGTAGAGGATTGTCAGAGGCGATGTTTACAATGGAGTTGCTTGCAAATTTGGCGAGCGTTGGAATCAGAGGCATTGGCGTAGTTGCATGCAAATTAGGCAAGTGTTGCAAAGCGTGTCTCTACCGCAAGTGCGGGTGTTGATGTAGTTGTGTTTGGAGGGTTAGAGTGGTGTTAGTGTTGTAGGAACCATCATGTTAATAATGTGACTAAGATTGTCCCACATGTGTAGGGAAATGTGCATGTGTAGACGGATCGTCAATTAGAGGTCATGGCATAAAGATACAAGCAAATTAGTGCAAAATGATGCCCACACGGGGGCAGAAATGAGCGAGTGCTAGGGATGCCAAAAATGTGTGCAAGAAGGCAAGAGAAGAAAAGAGAGAGGGAAAGAGAGAAGAGAAGAGAGGAAAAGAGAGGAAAGGAGAGAATAAAAGAGAGAAGGGAAAAATTAAGGAAAGAGAGGAAAAGAGAGGAGAAAAGAGTGGAAAAGAGAGAATGAAAGAGAGGAGGAAAAGAGAGAAGGAAAGAGAGGAGGAAAAGAGAGGAAAAGAAAGAAGGAAAGAGAGGAAAAGAGAGGAGAAAAGAGAGGAAGGAGAGGAAATAAGAGAGGGGAGAAGAGAGGAAAAGAGGAGAAAAGAGGGGGAAAGAGAGGAAGAGAGAGAAAGAAAGAGAAGAGAAGAGAGGGGAAAGAGGGAGGAAAAAGAGAGGAAAATAGAGAAGGAAAGAGAAGGAGAAAAGAGAGGGAGAGGTATACTAGTAGGAAACCAAATATTTCTCATTTGAAAGTTCTTTGTTGCATTGCCTATGTTCATGTGCTAGATGAGTTGAGATCCAAGTTGGATCCAAAAGCTAAGAAGTGCATCTTTATTGGTTAGTCTCTGCAGCAGAAAGGGTATAGATGCTATAACCCTTCTACTCATAAGTTTACAGTGAGTAGAGATGTTGTTTTTTATGATATGAGAAGTTGGTATAAACCAGTAAATGTGATTGATGATGTAGATGCACAAAATGGTAATGATGCACAGAATTCACAGCAACAATCACAAAATATTAGTGGACCTATAGTGTCCTCTAGCAGTGGTTCACATACTTCACTATGGACACACAAATTGAGATCAGGAGGATCTCCTCAAAGCAATGCAGATAGTGGTATGCGAGTATCACAAAAAGGAAAAGAGAAAGTAGATCAGCCCATGATTGATGCGAATGTAGGTCACTCTTATGTGGATGGTGAATCCAATGGCTCAGAACAGAGCCTTGATGATGAGTTGGGTATTCCTTCTATTGTTACACCTGGAGTAAGGAAGACAAGGGATGTTTTGAGAGCACCTGGTAGTGAGCCTATTTTGCACAAGTCTACCAGATCTAGGTATCCTGTGGATAGGCTGAAATATGATGGATTTATAACCATTCATTATGCCTATATGGTCAAAGTGATACATGAACTAGAACCCACTTCTTTTGAGCAAGCCATGGGAAAAGAAAAATGGGAGAAAGCCATGGATGAAGAAATGGATGCCTTGGAAGCAAATGCTACATGGGAATTGATACCTTTGCCTAAAGACAAGAATACAATTGGCTGCAAGTGGGTTTATAAGGTAAAACACAATGCAAATGGTTCTGTGAATAGATACAAGGCAAGATTAGTTGTCAAGGGGAATGCATAGACATATGGCATTGATTATGAAGAAACATTCAGTCCGGTTGCAAGGATGGCAACCATAAGAGCAGTCATTGCTATGGCTACATCAAAGGGATGGTCTTTACATCAGCAGATGGATGTAAAGAATGCTTTCTTGCATGGTGATTTGCAAGAAGAGGTCTATATGGAGTAGCCACTAGGTTATGTTCATGCTATTCATCTTGAGTTTGTTTGCAAGTTGAAGAAAGCCTTGTATGGCTTGAAGCAAGCACCTAGAGCATGGTCTAACAAGATAGGACAGTATCTTGTCACTATTGGCTTTCAAATTTCCAAGGCAGATTTCTCACTTTATGTGAGAAAAATAGAGAAAGGTATTATGCTGCTTGTCATTTATGTTGATGATTTGATCATCACAGGTGATAGTGATGATATTTGAGATGAAGGATTTGGGAGAGCTGCGTTCCTTCTTGGGCATTAAGGTGATTAGATCCACAAGTGGGATATGGCTCTTGCAGAGGTAGTATGGATTGGACATGGTGTCCAAATATGGGATGACAGGCTGTAAGCCTATTTTAGTTCCTTTGGAGTAGAATGTGAAGTTGAGCACAGATGCAGGTGAACTTCTGAAAGACCCTACTATGTACAGATGCATAGTAGGAAGTTTGATTTATATGATTGTTACCAGGCCATATTTGAGCTATGATGTTGGGTTGGTAAGTCTGTTTATGCAGGCTCCAACGAAACCGCATTTAGATGCAACTAGATGCATACTGAGGTATGTGAAGTCCACATTGCAGTATGGAATATTTTATGAGACTGGGGTTCAGATACAATTGCATGTATACACTTGGGCTGGTAGTATTTCTGACAAATGATCTACCAGTGGATATGTGTTCTCTTTTGGGAGTGCTGCAGTCACTGGAGCAGCAAGAAATAGCCTATAGTTGCCTTGTCGAGTATAAACGATGAGTACAAGGGTGCAGCAATGGCTGCATGTGAGGCAGCTTGGTTGCATAAGCTACTTTATGCAATGCATCAGTCTATAGATGGGCCAGTTATCATTTAGTGTGACAACATGAGCAATATACACTTGGCTAGAACAAAGCACATTGAGGTGTATTATTACTATGTGCACGAGAAGGTTCTAGTAGGTTTTATTGATCTAGTTTATGTCAATACAGATGATCAAGTAGCTGACATATTTACGAAGGCATTGGGTGCAAAGAAGCTATGCAAGTTCAGAGACCTGCTTGGTGTGTAGGAATTGGGATTGAGCTCGAGAGGGAGTATTGAGATATCGAGCTCCACTCATGATATGCCAAGGTGACCATTGTGCATTTATGTCACCGACTTGTTAGTTGCAGATGCGGTTGGTACACCGCCGATGAATAATAGCTAGATGATAGCTATCTTTATGTACTGTAGTTAGTGGCTCAGTTAGTATGCCACCTAGGTTAGCTGAGTTTGGTTTGAGACCCACATATAGGGTTCACCTATTCCTTTTGTACTTAGTTCTTTTAGCTTTCACAACTAAGAAGAGGAAAATTGTTTTCAGCCTCCACCTTTGTGTATATTCCCCCATTGTGTATGTGAGAAAGCTGTAAGTGAGACTCCTTCCTTCTCTCCTACTCTCTTCACAAGGTCTTCCTCACTGCACAATAGCATCACCACCGTTGATCAAAAAGCTCTCCAACTCCCAGTCGTCTCCTCACCTGTGCCACCAACTGCTCTCAGAGCTCTCTTCTTTACACACAATGACCCCTTCAATCAAAAGGCTTGCATCCTTTCATAGTTATGACGCCACCTCTAAAAACCCATCACCCACCTCCTTCACACCAATCTCCACCTCCCGCTCACACACAACCTTTAGATCACTCCCAAGCCTCCACCTCACCATCTAGAAGCTTCCTTTCTTCCTCACGTAGCCACATTTGCATGCATGCCTTTTTTACAAGAGCCACATCATTCTTGATTTGCCACCTCATGTTTCCCTTTTTACCACTCCCAAAGCTTTCCCACAAAACTTAAACCAAGGCATTTAATGCACCACACTTAGAATTTGTGCACACTAATGCACACCACAAGCACTTAGACCTCATTACCTACTAACTATCCACATATAAACCCAATCCCAAAACACAAAAAATTGGAAGATGCCCTCAACAAAAAAAAAACTATTGCCCTCATACACATATGACTCGGGACAATCACAAAGAGCACATGTCATCCTGTAACAAAACAACATTGCACACTGTGGATACCATGCTCTGGGATGTCTGGTGTACCCACATTGCTCTCATCATTTCCCAAGAGTCCCTCTAAAATCATTTACAATCTCAAGGAAATATTTACATCAGTATAGAGTCTTTTATGAGAGTGCCCATAACTGAAAACTACTACCCACTAGCTATGTGCATAGCTATGTGTCTACCCACTAGCATCCAACAAGTGGAAAACTTATTTACAATTCTATCCACATTTCTAGCCACCCCTCTCTTTTGGTGTGACATTCATGTCCAACAATGCATTGAAAAGAGACGAAATATCAAGATTCTCTTCTTCTTCACTCTGCACTGACTTCCACCGCCTCTACCATAGCTCATTATCTTCACGATCTTCCTCTTTCATTGCTACCATCAACCATGCAAAGTTCTTCTTCAAACAGATACCATTAACTCTCTTCTTATGTCTCTTGCCATCTAAATTGGTCAGGTAATAAGTGCCATTTTCAAATTTCTTCTCCACTTTGTATGGACCTTCCCACTTGGTCTGAAAAGAAGTATGAAATGTACTATCCAATTTGCTATTGCATCTAAGAACCAAGTCTCCATCTTCATTTCCTTTTTCTTAATTTTTGCATTCTCCAACTCTTGCCTCTGCACTTGCACTCTGGCATAATGCTTAAAAGCTAAATCCCTATCTAATTGCATCACCTGCTACAGTGCCAATAATATTTCCCTGTAACTATCTACAGGCTCATATCCTTCTTCAACCAAAAATTTTTAAGCTGTTATTTCCACATCTAGTGGCTGTATTGCTTCTTTCCCATACACTAAATGAAATGGAGAGACTTGAGTGTTGTGCTTCACTACTACCCTATATGCCCACAAAACTCCATTCATCTCCAAATCCCAATTTTTGGTGTGACTTCCCATCATCTTAGTCATCATTAATTTAAAATCTCCATTAAAATTCTCATTCAATCCATGGCACTAAGGGTAATATGGGGTGATGTACTTATGATTAATATTCAGCATGGCTATTGATACCTTTATGCTTTATTGTGGTGTGATCTATGCATGTCTAATGACCTATGTGTCCATGCATATATGTAGGACTTAAAACACAAGGTTACCATGCTTGTCCTATTTGTGGCTCTAGTTTGAATGTGCAACACTCCAAACATATGAGGAAGATGGTTTATGAAGGTCATGCTCAATATCTTCCGCTTGATCATCCTGCACGTGAAGATCAACTCGATCCACCACCGGTCCATAGGAAGGCAAATGATTGGATTCGTGATTGGAGAGCTAATAGTGAGGAGCCTCCTCTTGGTATGGACCAACTGTCTATCTTTCACGAGCTTCCATATTGGGGTGAGTTACAAATCAATCACCTCTTGGATCCCATGCATATCTTCAAGAATATGGGGGCTTCTATTTGGGCACACTTCGTTGGTGACAAAGACACAAGGGGAGTGCGAGAAGACTTGCATGAGATGGGTAGGATGCCTCAATTATGGCCCCAAGCGCACATTTGTAGAACTCAAGAGTGTGGTTTTACAACTCAAGAGGGTGGTTCAAGAACCCAAGGGTGTCCTCCTAGAATTGTTCTCCCAAAGGCACCATGGATCCTTTCCAAAGTAGAGGAGGCAAGGTTCAAGGTGGATATTGCATATTTTCGAACACCTACGGGACACATGCATTGCCTAAGGGGAGCATTTACAAAGGACAATAAGTGTAATGGCCTCAAGTCCCATGATTGGCACAAGGTCTTATAGGTATTCTACATGTTATCTTGAAAGAAGAGTAGAACTAAGATTGTGATGCTTTCATGTAACTTATATGATTGTGACACATTGTTATAACTCATTTGTTGCTTGGGTAGTTTATTCTCCCAATTACAGTGAGAGAATTCTTATCAAAAGATGTTAGAACCGCTATCTACAAGATCAATGGCATTGTCAGTTATGCTTACTATCATATCACCTTCATTATATTTCATAGAATTTTAAATGATGGATATAAAATATTAAAACTTACAAGTGCATGTGAAATAGGTGGATCTCACAAAAATAGATCTCTACATCGATCATCAAGAGGGCTAAGGTGGACTCCATTGAAGTTGTTTTCTTGCTTGAGAATAACTTTCCCTCTAGCATTATGATGAATCAAGTGCACTTTCTTGTACACATAGTTGATGAGGTCATCCAGGAGGGATGGCTTACGCAAGATTCATTAGTATACATCATAGAGTTTCTCACATCTATGGATTCTGATATGCCACATGCTTGGAACATTAAGAACGATGATCATGTCATTGTAGAGGTTCCCCAAGGTAAAGGGTTGAAAGAACGATGAGAGAAGAGCAAAGAGAGAAATTCAATAAGTTTTGAGAGATATGAAGAGACCAAAGCAAAAATAATAAATGAGAGGGTAAGATTTAGAGTCATGCATAGGAAAAGGGTGCCATATCCACCGGGCCTTTCTCTTCTCCCCAAACACATGTGTCCCTTTATTGGCTACTACAAGAAGCTCTTCATGAAGCCAAATATGATGGAGAGGACATAACCAATCGAGAGCAAGAGCTTGCAGTCGGATGTATGCCACATGTAAGTTTTTAACCTTTGTACTTAATTTGTGTATTTATGATCACAATCACTACGAAATGCATCCTCATTGTTTTAATCATGTTCTTTTGTAGTACAAAAATGACAATGCATTGTGGTCACATGGAGGGCATTTTCGTGTGGAACGCATCGATTCAAGGAGAGTCACATATGATTGTGGAGTCATGGCTAACTTTGTACAAGATAGCCGAGCAAGTGATTCTGATACCAATCTCCTCTCCTCATAATTAGATGATTGTGGGACTATACATGACATCTATGAAGTTGATTTTAGACAATTTAGTATTTTCATTGTTGATGTCAAATTGTTTAGAACTATCTACAATGATCCCAATGCTACAGTCAAGAGAGATAGTTGTGGTTTCTTTGCCATTGGCTCCACTAGAGCCTAGACAGACCAATGAAAGTGATACTTTTGTTCTTCCAGAGCATTGTGAATAGCTACAAACTAATGAATTGATTAAAAGCTAATATCTTCATTTTCAAACAAATGTTGGTAGATGTTCATGTATATATATATTTATAGTTGAGCAAAAATGAATATTACTAGCGCTAAATTTGTATCTTCAATGTAGCTGGTCTTTCATCCGGATCGCTTGGATCCAAGGTGGTAGTATGTGGTCCAAGTTTCTCCTCGAAGACAACATATATTTGAAGATAGGAATCTGGATACAGAGATGTCGGAAGAATATCCAAATAAGGATACCAATGGATCTAGGAAAGAGGATGAAGATGGTGAGATGGGCCACAAAGAAGGTGATAACAATGACACTATAATGGAGGAAGGTGGAGATCACGACTTTGGGGAAGAAGAAGGATAACTAGAGGCCGATGAACTAGATGATCAAGTCTTAGGTAGACATACAATAGGGGATGATGATGTAGGTGATCAATTGTATGTAAACCTTGAAATAGACATATTTAGCATGCAAGACTTGGCTCAAAATGAAGCTGTTGATGTAAATGCTACTAATTCATAGTTTTGACATCAACGAGACTTCTTATGTATAATTTGGCCCTCACATTTTTATAGTGACATTTTGTACATTAATTTGTATGTTAATTTCACTATCAATATATGAGTGTTTTGATCTCAATTTTGGTGTACATACTGTTATATTTTTTATCTTTCAAATGACCAGAGTTGTGGTTTAAAAATATTTTGGAACCCTTGGAAATGACGTTCTATAAAAATGTCAGTATGGAAAACTATACCCAAAAGTCAGTGAACATGTCAGTGAAAGGGGAAAATAGAGAAGGAAAAGAGAGAAGGAAAGAGAGGAGGAAAAGATAGGAAAAGAGAAGAAAAAGAGAGAAGGAAAGAGAGGAAAAGAGAAAAGGAAAGAGAGGAAAAGAGAAAAGGAAAGAGAGGAAAAGAGAGGAGAAAGAGAGAACAAGATGAATTTCATTCATGTGGCCTGCGAAGAGAGAGAGAGAGAAAGAAGAATAGAGAGAGAAAGAAGAATAGAGAGAGACGAAGGAGAAGAGAGAGAGAGAGACTAAGAGAGAGAGAGAGAGAGAAAGGGGTGAATCCTGCCCAAGTGAGAGAGGGAGAGAAATGGAAAAGGAGAGAGAGGGAATGAATGCACTTCCAAAAAAGAACACCCAAATTTGAAAGAGATACTTTAAAGTCAATGCACCAACCAATCAAAGAATTTGAAAAAAAAACACATCTGAAAAATGCTAGAAATTATTTTTGACTTCTGAAAGTTGAGGCTTCCTAACGATAGGCCAAAAAGAGAGAAGGAAAGAGAGGAAGGAGAGGAAATAAGAGAGGGGAAAAGAGATGAAAAGAGAGAAGAGAAGAGAGGGCAAAGAGGGAGGAAAAAGAGAGGAGAAGCGAGCGGAGAAAAGAGGGGAAAAGAGAGAAAGAGAGAGGAAAAGAGAGAAGAGAAGAGAGGGGAAAGAGGGAAGAAAAAGAGAGGAAGGAGAGGAAATAAGAGAGGGGAGAAGAGAGGAAAAGAGAGAAGAGAAGTGTTGCTGGTGTCTCCAAAATGCAGGAAAACAACCACACATGTCCACACCTAGCACACATGTCCACATCTGTGCATAGTACTCAACTAACAAATGTTTTTGCTTCATATTCCGAAGCTTCTTGAGTATGGCTTCTGGAGTTTTTTCTTTATGAAAATGACTTAGAAAGGCATTTTTCAGTTCATCATAAGTTTGAAAATGATCTACACCATATTGCATAAGCCAATTCATTGCCTTACACATTAAATGTTGCTACAAACTGCTCCTTTTTTGTGAGGTTCGGCAATTGTCCAAATCCGCTTGCAGCCCATCTCATCTCAAACTATCCGACATGATTGTCGGGATCTTGTCCTTTCTTGCTTGTGAATTTAGTTGATTTCACCAAGGGATTTTGCATCCTTGGATGTTGTTGTTGTATTTAAGGTGGAACTTGTTGTCTCCTTTTTGGAAGTGGAGGAAGTGGATTGAAGTCGAGTTTCCTTTGCGCATGTTTAAATAAGCGTGTTGTGAAATTTGTCACACAATACTCCGCTTGATTAATTCTTTTGTAGGTGATTTCAACATCAATTGGGTAAGTTCGAGCTGTACTTCACTTAGTTCTGTGCCATGCACAAAATTGTCAGAAGAACTGGTTTCACTTGGTGTGTAATCGGGATCATGGAAGATGTCATCCTGATCATCCGTCTGTGTGCTTGCTTCGAGTCTAGCACGATTTCTAGTGAAGTAGGCATATCCAATTCACTGGGGCAACATTTGCTTTTGAGAGTTGCCTGACATGGGCCAAATTGTTTGCCATGTAAGAGAAAAGTTTAGCACCTTAACCACTGGCTACTATAGAGTTGCGTCTAACGCTCTGTCATGTGTAGTTTGCTTGTACGTTTTCGATCTTATGATGGTCAAATTTTGATTGTGCTTTAGGCGCAATAGGACGTCAATCTGCTTGTTTCTCCCTTATATTGTCAGACAGGAGTCAGAATCTACTCTACTTAGCACTGATTACGTAATCCGAGCTACAGCTGTATGGGCACCCCTCTCGTCGCAGTGTATGCACTTGTCCAGAGTGTGTGGTGCTCCGCAATGATTGTCTTTGAATGAAGTTGACAACAGAAGCCTGAAGTAATTCTGACCATAGTCCGCCTTCAATCGACTTTCGATGGATTTCTTTTGTTGAACGTCATTTTGTGACTTTCCACTTGGCGCAAAGTTGTAACTGCGACAATGCTTCGTTGTATGCTAGATTTTCGTGGAGGTTGGTGCATTTGCTCATTTGTTTTTTGTGTTGTGTTGTTGATCTTATTGTTGGTTCTCTTTTTACAGAATTGCTATGTAGTAGCAACCGGTAGTCAGAGTTCGAACATAGTAGAGGATCGCCAATAGTGTTGCTGGTGTCTCCAAAATGCAAGAAAACAACCACACATGTCCACACCTAGCAATAGTAGTGCCAAGGTCGAACTCAAGTCGGACTAATGTCAGAAAGATGCAAAGACAACTCAAAACATCAAAAGGACTGAGATCTCTGCTCATACAATAGAAATATTCTTAGTATTTTGTATTCTAACAGACCACAGCAACAACCCTCCTTTAAGAGGTGACGATGAGCTTATAACATCATCCGACTACAGTCGAGCAATAGTTAGAAATAACAAACAGTCCAAAACATTATGTGGGGGATAAGGACACTCCTACTGGCTGTTAGGGACAGTTATAACTATCCCTGCAGTTACAAAATTATCCCACTACTGCTAATGTAACTTCCCTCTACTAGGGGTATACTAACCCTCCTGGGGTAAAGCCTATGTGGGTGGAGAGGTAACTCTCAACAAGAAGAGAGGGGAAGAGAGAAAATAATAGAAGAGAGAGGAGAAAAGAGAAGAGAGGAAATAAGAGAAGGGAAGGGAAGAGAGGGAAAGAGAGGAAAAGAGAAGAGAAGAGAGGGGAAAAAGAAAAGACAAGAGAAGAAGAAAAACGAGAATAGAGGAAATAAGAGTGGGGAGAAGAGAGGAGAAGAGGGGAGATTCGAAGTCAACAACTTGTTTGCTTGCATATATTCCATAAACTTATTGGTCTCAAGTTCTTCTTCTAGTGTTTCTTCATAGCTATTTTGATTGTTTCGATGTACTTTTTCTTGTGCTTGTATGAGTTTTATATGCTCTTCCCAAAGAGGATTTACGTTCACGTTGTATTCTTTGTATAGGGGTGTTTCCAATAACTCAGTTAGTTTGAGCATCATGGAATTTGAGCATCGTGGAATTTGGTTGCACCACACCACTCATGTAGCTATGTTTATGTGAGAGTTTATGTTTCATGTTCACCCATGAACCTTGGCAAGACACGTTGAGCTCTGTCAACGTTAGCAAATACATTGACAACACTTCCATGTAGACGATATTGACCTTTCTATGTTAGCTCTCAAATTTGACTGAAGGGTATCCTAATGGAGACTAAGCATGCTGCCAATGTCAGCTTGTATATGTTTTTTTTTCATGTTCTTTGAAGATAGTAATGACACTTTCTCATTCTTCACATCTTTATAGTAGCAAAGGGAACATAAAAACTTAGTTTGTGAGTGGAAACTCGATATATTTATTCCATTTGCTTGGAGAAATATTGTCATGTTTGCCTTTAATTTCCTAAGCTTGAAAAGAATTTCAATGAACCAAAACGTATCCAAAACTCTTTTTGTATATTGTTCTTGGTATGAAATATGATTTCTTTTGTTGCATGCACAAAGTTTTTTGACAAATGTTGATGTTTCTATTGGTGAGTTTGGTCTCTCAAAAACACCAATTGGTGCAAGAACATTCTTCTCATTTTGTATATTTTGCTTAAAGTAGCTTGCATTGTATAATCACTTTGCAAAGAACAGCTATGGAATAGGGATGCAATGTCTTTTGGAGGCAAATTCGGCCTTTTCAACACAAGTTGTTCTAGTTGTACTTCATCTTGCTTAGTCCATACTTTGTAGACACATTTCCCATGTAAATGAATCAAGGGAGTGATTGTGCAAACACGGTTTGATTCATCTAACAACAAAGTGTAACACTTTGTTTACTTTTTCTTATTGTAGTTTTCTTGGAAAGTTTTATTCCATCATAGCATAATAAATCAAATGATGTTCCAAAGATGGAATTAAAACGTTGAAGGATGTCTATAATTAATGCACGAGATCTTGAAAATTTTTGAGCTATAGCTTCCAACTATATCTATCTCCACTAACAATGTGGTCCAAGAGACTAAGAAGAGGAAAGTAACAAATGCACAGCAAAGCCACCACTGACGATGGGCTCCAAAAACTAAGCAAAAGAGAGTAATCAGTGCATGCATTGCTGGGCTCCACCTAATCAACATAGGACACGTGGCCTAATACGAAAGATGACCTTCATAATTCCAACAAATGCTTCATTTCTACTTTGCCCAATTCCAAGGGATGTTAAGGCTACCCCAAGGGTAGGCAAAAAAAAAGCTCCCCTAAACCTAGATTAATGCTCTTATGAAGATCTCTTCTTCACTCATGTCTATCACTCATGCTATTTGTGATCCGCTTTCACTATGAGCATTACTCTTCAATAACAGTACCAAAATATTGCCACTTATTATGTTTCATGTATATTCTCAGGTTTTTGTCACCTATATTCCATTAAAGGTATAGATTCAACCATAAAACACAATTGCAGCATTAATTAGTGTGTAAAAAACATTAATCTTCAAGTTTTGGAATAAGTTTGCAACTCCATTGGGAATCTAAGAGATTTAAGGATCTAGAAAGGATTGTTAGGATCAAGAAAATCAGAGGTTGAGAGAGTATAAAACTAATCTCCTTCACCAATTTAGGGAGTTCAGAGTTGAGAAATTTGATCTATGAGCTTTAAGGGTGTAAGTAATAGCTAAATATTAAGAGAAAAGGGTTATCAAAAGGAGATAAAATTGGAATGAATATGACGAAGTGGGAAGATAAGGATTTGCAAGAGATGGAGGCAAATATGCAAGGATTGAGGCTACACTACAAGGATTGTAAGGCTAGAACATACTATCACAAATTGATAGTAATGATAAGCATGGACAATAAGAAAGAGAACACAAGAACATGAGTGAAGTGCAAGCATGATCCAAAGAAGCAACATGTTTGCATTAAAAGATACTTATACATGAGCCCTTACACTCTCTAAATTCTCTCTCTTTAGAATAGTGATTACAACTATGTCGAACTGACCTCCAACATCGACCTATAAACAACTCAAGTCAAAGGTCAAAACAAAAAGTTTTTAAATCTTATCCATGACACTTGAGTGTAGTCAAGGTCACTCAACATCTCTTCTCTCTCTCTAAACTTCGTCTTTCTCTAATCTCCTAATATACTTGATGTTGAAATCCAAGGGCTTGACGTGAAACGAATCCTTCATCAATCAGATGGAGAGTAATTAAAGACTTCTCTCAAAAGAATAAGGGAAAGAAGGATGACAAGGGTAAGGAAAAGGAGTTTAAAAAGGCCATTCATAGTATTACCCCTCGAAAACTCGCAAAATTTTTGAGAGAGAACTGTAGGGTATAGCGAGATTATTTAGGTTCATGAAATGAAGCTTGACTCTTAGGTTATACACACGACCCATGTGGATGTTATTTTGGGTAGGGAATGGTCGTTCGATTTAGATCCCTCGTTGTCCCACAATTACCTCCACAAATCCTTCCCTCTTCTTTTAAATCAGTATGGAGATGGTAGAGTCTCTTCTGGGCTAGGTTATTCTTTAGTGGCGTGGTCGAATGCTGCCATTATTTTTTGCAACATTGTCCCATTGCTTCACATTCTCATTGATGCTTTATAAAACAGAGTGTTGGTGATCGTAGTAAGACTTCCAAAATTTGAAACAAAATGGCTTGGGGAATGAGATTATAGTGTCAAATTTGGGATATGCAAGATCTAAATTAAGGGGTTATTGAATCTAGGTGTTACATGCACTTAGGTGCACCCTCTCAAGATACCTTCACACTTATGATTGCACCTTGAGGGTTTGGTAGGCTTTCCTCTGTAGTTTTTGTGAACTAGTCATCGCTTGCCACCTTAAGAGTTAAATTTGCATTAAGAGTTATGATTTTTAATTTGATTTCAGATTTTGCATGAAACCATAACCCCATACAATTCCTTAGATTCTACTTAGGTGATTGGAATAAGTTTTTGAACCTATTATCATTTCTCACATTCTTGAGTTTCATCCTCACTTCTTTGTGTCCATGGATCTTTGAGCTTTTTCATGATGCGATTGAGTGCTCAATTTTCTTGATACGTGGCAATCTCCTGGGGCTATTGATGACCTTCCTTGACCAATGGTTCCACTACCTATGGGTAGTTTGCTGCTTGGGTATATTTCCCTTTAGAGGCCAAATCCTCAAAATGTTTTTCCATTTGTAAGGCACTTTCAAGCATTATACATGCAAGTTTTGTTGTTTTTCTTTGCTTCTTGAAATTGACTGCACTATGTCAACTCAAGTGCACATGGTATTGGCCCTTCAACACCCTCATAAGTCTCCTTTGCAATAACTTGTATTTCTATCCAAAAAATCACTCTGTTTCACTTATGGACTACAAACATAAAAGGATTTGGCAGTTGCCCCAAAGGGTGAACTTGGTCCTTCAATGACTCCTAACCCAACTTCATATTTTGATAGTGAAACACTTAAAGAGTAAGACTTGAACACTCTTTTTTGCTTTTTCTGAGGGTTTCAAACTTTTCATACTCCCTCAAACTTTTAAAAAAATGAGCTTGGAGCATGAATATAGCAATAGCAAAAAACTTGGAGCGGAATTGGGAGTTGTCAGGCATCCTCAAGCCTCTGATTGAGCCACTGTTCAAATGCTTGTCAATCTGATTCAGGAGGGGTTCAGTAACAATAGCAAACAGTAGGGTTGCCAGAGGGCATCCCTGCCTTATATATCTCTTGAGGGAAATTTTCTGAAAGTGGTATCCATTAATGGATATCCTTGCCCAAGCGTTTGAGAAAAGCATGTCTACCATCCTGCAGAATCCTCTGCCAAAACCAAGAGCCTGCATAGTGCGAGATATAAAGTCCCAACTAATTCTGTCATAGGCTTTCTCTAGATCCAAGTTCAGCATCACCACTCTCTCGTTCTGGCTGAGAGCGAAGTCCACGGCCATCAGAGCATTTAGAATTGCCTCATGTATGTCCCTTCCTGTGACAAACCCAAACTGTTTAGAGTCTATCAGCCTGGCTAAAGGGAACTTTATTCTATTAGCCATTACTTTGGCTATGATTTTGTAAATCGTGTTCAGGAGAGAAAGCGATCTCCATTGGCTGAGCTTTGTCCTGTTGCATCCCTTAGGTATAAGCTTGATGACCCCGGTGTTGACATTGCTCAGGAGTTTTCCTGTGTTGCAGCACCACTTGATTAAGTTCATCACCTGCACCTTGCATGTGTTCCAGTACTCTTGTAGAAATTCCACAGGCATACCATCCGGACCCGAGGCTTTGTCCCTGGGCATCTGCATGACTGTGTACCTTACCTCTTCTTCAGAAAGTGACCTCTGAAGCATAGTTGCTTCATGGTCCGTCACCTTCCTAGGCATGTCTGCAAGGAAGTTAGCCATCCTTTGTACATAGTTGGGCGGAGTCTCAGGCTCGCTGCCAGCCACTTTTGCAAGGTAGCCAGTAAATGCCCTTGCTATATTCTCATCTCCAGAGATGAGATTTCCACTTTCATCTTCAATTACAGTAATGCACTCTTTCTGTCTTTTTTCTTTAACTGCTTTGAAAAAGAAGGCAGACGGTTTGTCCCCTTCGTCCAGCCACTGCATCCTGCTTTGGATCTTTGCTGCCGACAGGCATCCATGGTGTTGGGCTCTCAAGGAGTCAGTCGAATTGAGGAGGGTCGATGCATAAGGGTCCCCTGGGGACTCCTACAAAACGCTAATCAAGGCCACCCTAGGATAATGTTACCACGAAGATCTCTTCTTCACTCAATGCCTATCACTCATGCTATGTGTGATCCACTTTCACTATGAACGTTACTCTCCAACAACACCAAAAAAATATTGCCACTTACTCTGTTTCATGTCTATTCTAAGGTTTTTGTCACCTATATTCCATTGAGAGGTATAGATTCAACCACAAAACACAATTGCAGCATCAACTCGTGTGCAAAAAACATTATTCATCAAGTTTTGGAATAAGTTTGCAACTCCATTGGGAATTCAAGATGATTTAAGTGTTTATAAAGGATTGTTAGGATCAAGAAAATGGGAGGTTGAGAGAGTAAACAACTAATCTCCACCACCAATTCAAGAAGTTGAGAATTGAGAAATTCCATCTACAAGTTTTAAGGGTGTAAGTGATAATTAAAAAGTTGTCAAAAGGAGATAAATATTGGAATAAATATGACAAAGTGGGAAGAGAAGGATTTGCAAGAGATGGAGGCATATTTGCAAGGAGATAAAAATTGGAATAAATATGACAGAGTGGAAAGAAAAGGATTTGCAAGAGATGGAGGCATATTTACAAGGATTGTTGTCAGGTTAGAACATGCTATCACAAATTGATAGTAATAATAAGCATGGATACTAAGAAAGAGAGCAAAAGAACATGAGTGACGCATACACATGATCCAAAGAAGCACCATGTCTGCATCAAAAGATACTTATACATGAGCCCTTACACTCTGTAAATTAACTCTCTTTAGAATAGTGATTAAAAATATGCCCAACTAGCCTGCAACATTGACCTAGAACAAACAACTGAAGCTAAAGGTAATGAAAAATTATCATTTAATCTTATCCCCATGAAACTTGAGTGTAGTCAGGGTCACTCCACATCACTTCTCTCTCTCTAAACTTAGTCTTCCTCTAATCTCCCAATATACTTGATGTTGAAATCCAAGGGCTTAATGAGAAATGAATCCTTCATCAATCAATTCAAACGGAGAGTGAGTAACGAGTTATCATCCTTTTTTGGTTGAGCTCATAATAAGTGGCATTCTCTAACTACACCTAATCATGATGTTGTCTGTCCAAATCTTGTTTAGAAAGTATTTTGGATATGCCTACACTATCATATTGATCAAATATGCTCCTAAGTATTCATTACAAGCACAACTTTCCGCTAATCATCACACAATACTAAAGATTGCATTTTCGATTTGAAAAGTGCATTCAAGCTCACCTCCTCTTATGACACACAATAGATTGACTTAATTGTAGCCCTTATAAAGACTCCTCCCACCAATTACATTCGAATGCACCAACCCATTGTCATGTGACAATGGTAGGTGTGCAAACTCATATGATGACACATAGAAGCGGCAGGTGAGAATACCTTTCTACATTTTGGACTACCATAGCTTGCAAATGCAAACCAGGCAAGTTACTTCTATTTACTTTCAGCAAATTTAGCTAATGAGCAAGACTCGTCTATATCATCAAAAGGCTTCTTACTAAAGGGAATTGTTCAACTCAATACAGCATAGAGAGCACTTGGATGGCGACTCAACATGTTAAGCCTAAGGTTGGGAGGTGTGATGCTTTTTTGAAAGTTATCCATCTCGTCCATGGGACAATCCAAACCTATGATTAAGCTGAAAAGCTTGTAACGTTTCTTCAAGACTCAAAGGTATCTAATAGTCATTACTAAAAAGTAGCAGCAGAAGGATAGAAGCTACAGCATGGAGACAGAGCATAGTAACTTTTGAATTCATCCGATAGCAACATGGAAATTCCCTCCAAGCACACCACTCTTACAAAACCATAAAATTATGTTATGTTTTTTCTTTATAAAACAGACTTTTATTAATTTGAGATTGAAAATCATTCGAGTCTTATTTTTCCAAAGCTTGTCAACTAATAATCTTCGTGCAGTTGGAACTGAACTCCAGGACTAAAATAAGCCTTGTCACTGCAAAACTAGAGGTGATAGCAAGTACTTGAAAAAGACCAGGATAAGCTTGTAAAGATTGAAGCTTGATGCAGTCAACTCGGGCTTCCTTGTCACGAGGACTGCAGCTTCATGAGATCGTCAACATTCTTGCAGATCATCCTAGAATGTGTACTTCATCCTCGACTTATGCTCAAGACATCTGGGAGGACATTCATGTTGTGAAAATATCCTAGTCACAATCAACCTTCGTGTTTCTGGATTCCAATACTAAATTTGACTCCTAGTGAAAGGGCACAGTTGGATACATCCTCAAGGAGCAGGTCCTTTTCCAGAAAGCCTCAACTCATCCCCATAAATAAACCTCCGATAAAAATTTACTCACAGTTAATGACAAAAGCTTGCAGAAAACAGACCTGAAACCCCCATCTCCCATAACAACCAATGCCCCAGCCATCTGTTCCAGAAGCTGCACAAGAGCTGGCAATGTTCGCAACATACATGGCTCTGAAAGTATGTGACACATCTGAGAAACAGTGATGCCTAGGCTTTCACTTCAGCATTCATATCACCCCATCTCACATTGTATTTTGCAGCCAAATAATGTGCCCCAATAGGCCCACGACTCCCATATGGATATAGCTCAGGAGCCACTCTTCTGGTTTCGAGTTCCCTCAACAAAGGAGTGAAAAGGGCCCATGCGGCATTAAGCTCGTCACTTCGAATGAAAAGGCGCCGCTCACCTTCTATTGCATCCAATAGTAAGCGTTCATATGCATCCGGAATCTCTCGGGAATACCTGCCACCGATAAGTTGTGGGATAAGAGACATATTACAAATGACGAGCCAGTCATAGAATTCACAAAAAACATATTCGGCTCCAAAATTTAATAGCATACCTGTCAGCATAGTGCAGGTTTAAATTACTACGATCTAATCTCATGCCTAATCCTGGGATCTTATTATTTATCTTCAGATAGATGGCTTCATCTGGTTGGACACGGATCACAAGCTCATTAGTCGCCTGGTCTAAGTCTGTTCCAAAGCTCCGTTTATACAGGTTCCCTGGCACGTGTCGAAACTGAACCCTGATCTCTGTCCTGAAATATACAAATTGCAGTCAAAGTAAGGTAACAAAAGAAAGCTCTCCTTCATCGTGCTTTGCAAAAAATTATATTACTGGCAATAAAAATTTCATACATAGCATGTATTGAAAGAGGGGAGAACAAAATCGTTTCGTGACCCTGCGAGTCACAAAGATCTTCCACATACCTACGATTATGTAAAGCTTTTCCTGCCTTCATGAGGAAAGGCACACCATCCCATCGAGAATTATCAATAAACAAAGCTGCTGCTGCAAATGTAGGTGTTATGCTATTGGAAGGTACCGTCTTATCATCAGTATATCCTGGGTGTTTAACCCCTCCCCTTATATGGCTTTTGTACTGACCCACCACGACGTCTTCTAGCTGCAGAGTTCTCATCGATCGAATAACTTTCACCTGTAAGAAATGAAAAACGTGAGGCCAGAAAAATCTTACAAGCTTTAATGATCTAGTCTTAGCATGATGCATCAGGATGCTGATACCATAAGTGAGCGATGGAGGCTTAACTTAGAGAATATTTCAGATTGCCAAACGATCATATATGGCAGAACAAAAATCTAGAAGCAGATAATTTGTCAGGTAAATTGTGCACTTATTTCGAGGATCCTACAGAGGAAGTCTTCCCAGACATGTACCTTCTCATTTCTGATGTCTTCTGCATCCAAACTGACAGGGGGCTCCATGGCAAAAAGAGCCAATATCTGCAACAAGTGGTTTTGCATAATATCGCGTATGATACCATAGTTATCAAAATACCTGCGTCAACCATTTTACAACCAATAGATAGTACATAAGTAAGAGCAGTACTTTTCAGAAAAATCTACATGTGAGAGTAATACTGATCACAACTAAAAGTTGAGAAGCAGGAATGCTGAGAAATTACCCTCCTCGGCCCTCAGTCCCAAAGTCTTCAGAAAATATAAGCTGAACATTTCTTATATACTGCCGTGACCATAAAGGCTCAAAAACAAGGTTGGAAAACCGCAAAACTGACAGATTTTCAACCAATTCTTTCCCCAAATAGTGATCGATCCTGCAGGAGTTTTTCCATATCACGTCTTCCCACATTAATTTCATGGAAGATAATCTCTTCGAGGCATATAAAGCTTTTACTATTAATGAGTATCCAATACTCGGTTCAAGTGATTTTCATAGCAAGAATGCCAGTATCAGTAAATCATGTAGCTTTACCAACAAATATGGGAGCCCAATGATGAGGAGCTGTAGGTAAGCGGATGATTGCTCAAATGCACAAATGACAAATAGTTCCTCATTGGATAGTAGAGCATTATGTAGCCTTAGTTTGTACTACAAACTGAGTTCAAGCACACATCATCGGATCAACAGGTGCTTCTCTTTGAGCTATTCACAAAGCACTAACCTGTATATCTGTTCTTCTGTCAGGTACTGCTTCAAGCCTCTAGTGAGTTCTGCAGATGACTCAAGATCCCTTCCAAAAGGCTTCTCAACTATGACTCGAGTCCAACCCTTTTCTGCAGATGAGGAGCGGCTAGTACATCTTACGACGTCAATGAAGATATTGGGTGGAATAGACAGATAGAATAGTCGGTTAGCAAGTCTCCCTGCCTGCATGCATCGCAACAACAAGTCAGAAAACGTCCAACATTATCCCAACGAGACATACGACATTGTTGGAGCTGCATTCAACATGCCTAAAGACATATCAAGATTTCCATTTCGCTGTAACTGGTCATGACTTATGAGAGCTGGCAGAGTCAGGAAGACATGTTCAGAGTTCTAACAAGAAATTCAAAATAATCCCGAACCAATGAACCAATGACCTTTTACACCACAGCATTAGTGTGTTACACTTTGAAAACTCTTATGCAGCAGCTCGCAGCAATTGGAGCTGCTGTTGAAGATGATGCTCAGGTGTTGGAATTGTGCAGCTGTCAAAACTTTCGCCACCATGTCAGCAGCAGTATTAGAGAGGGTGTAGATAAAAGGCAACAAACAATTTACAAAGCTGATGCCTTCGCTTGCAAGGAAGATGGAAAGCAGAGAGAGGCCCATGTCACCAAAGAAAAATTAGCAGATAATGAAGATCAATGCTTCAAGAGATTATTGGAGAATCAAAATGGTAGAGAACTGAACTCGTTTCTAAACAGTATTTACGCTCTGAAGGCACTCCTCCTGGAAATCCTCCACTTCCGACAGCAGCTCCTTATCCCTTCTCAGATCCGTGGACTCTGCAACCTACCCTTGTACTCTCACGAGCAGTAACACCCATTTCGGCATCACCAATGTTACCTCAGACAGGACCTCCTTTACCAGATTCCCACGGCTAGTTCCATTCTGCCTCGCTTGCCCCCTCCAACATGAGCAACCTCAGGGAGCAGCCCGAATTTTCTTCCAGGAATGGTACAAACTAGAGCGCAGGTTCGTGCTTTTCTTACAGGGATCTCAGATATGTCGCAACGCTCGCGTGCAACCTCTCCGGAGATAAGCGACTCAAGTCCAAAAAAGACCCCTGAAGTCAACTTACAAGGCGAAGCACTTCAACTTCAAATTTCCCAGCTTCAGGACAGCATCTCTAACTTGGTCCAGAAAGTCCAACAACTCCAAGATTCTCGCAGTACCACACATACAGAGAATGACGTGACGCAACCAGACGACTATGTGGACTCATTCCCACCAGAGGTAGAAAACACTGAACTCGGTGCCCTCTACTGTTTACTCCAAGCTTCCAAAACTAAAAGACTTGACATTAAACTTCTAAAAGCCTACACTGGTCAACGAAATCGCCGAACAGTTGACCAATGGCTCGCAAAACTGTGCATGTACTTTGATACTGTTGACCTCACTGAAGGCAAAAAGATTGCCTTGGCAGCCTCCCTCCTCAAGGATATAGCTTTCCTATGGTGGCAACAACGCTTAAAGGACAACAAAAGTGTATTAACTTGGGAACGTTTTGAACACGTGCTCCTTAAGCAGTTCATACCTACCAATGCGGACTTCCAAGCACGATCAAAACTCAGACAGTTGGAGCAAACAGACTCCTTGTCTTCCTACGTCTCTCAGCTCACCACATTGGTGCTGGAGATTGATGGTTTAACTGATGATGATCGCCTTCATGCTTTCATCTCAGGCCTAAATCCCTCGTTACGCATTGATGTCCTCAAAGCAAACATCACCACCACAGTTGGCGCTATTACTTACGCAGAGCGCATTACAGATTTTCAAAACATAGGGAAGGTAGAGTTCTAATAGAACACAAAACTCTACTATGGCCAAAGGTGCTCGACCTCAAGATAACCCCAAGTTTAGAAAAAACTCACGTAATCAAGGTCAGCAACAATCTTAAGATCCCCACAAGTCTCAGAAATCGTATGCTGGATTCCAACAGAAGCACTCCTCCAAGGATCACGCCTCTTCTTCTTCACAAAATCATCACCGTCATCCCCGACATAAAGGTGCGGCCACTGACAAGAAGAATAACTCCAGTACAAAAGGACTTTGTAACACCTGTACATGCGACCATAGATGGTTCGATTATCCCAAGCGACCAAAGCAAAATTCCAATACGGAACCTAGCACTTCCCAAATAGAAGATGCTACCCCAGCACAAGACAAGAAAGGCAAAGCTGTTCAAATGGCAAATACCATCCACATCAGTCTTGCCAGCAACCCCAAACCTTCCCTGGCCACTCAAGTACTTTGTGTCCAAGGATCGATTCGTGGAACAACGATCACTATCCTCATCGACAGTGGCTGCTCTCATAACTTCCTATGGTCGACAAACTTCCGTTGACCACCAGTCCTAGTCCCATGGACTATTAGATTGAACTCGCAAATGGAACTACCTTCTTGTGCAACACCAGGATCAAAAACTTGTCTTTTTGCATCCGACATTATACGGACAATTTGAACTTCGACATCATGCCTCTTTCTCGGTACGATGTCATACTCAGACAACAGTGGCTCTACGACTATGATCCATTAATCAGTTTTCGCAGCCATACTATCCAGTTTGTCCACCAACGAAAACGTATTGAGCTAACTGGTTCTAGGGACTCTCTTTCAACCCTAGTTGCCTCTGCCCTACAATAAAAAAGTGGGTTCGCAAACATCAAGTAAAGACTTCACTTCTATTGGTTACGACAGTAGAGAAGTCACCAACAAAGGATCCTCCTGAATACCTCAACCAACCTTTTTTCCAGCCCTACCTGGATATTTTTCCACAGGGATTGTCAAAGCAGTTACCACCTCGACGACCAGTGGATCACCCAATCGAACTTATTCCCAGCAGTAATCCACCGTCGAAACCTCCTTATCGGGTTTCTTATACTCAAAATGAAGAAATCCAAAGACAGGTGACCGAACTACTCAACAAAGATCACATTTGGCCCAGTCTCAGCCCTTTCGGATCTCCTGTACTACTTGTGGAAAAAAAGAACAAGTCAATGCGCCTCTACATCGACTAATGAGCCCTCAACAAGCTCACTATCAAAAACAAGCATCCATTGCCTCGCATCGATGACCTCTTCAATCAACTTCTACACGCAACACAATTCTCAAAGATTGATCTTCGTTCAGGTTATCATCAAATTCGCATACGAGAAGACGATGAGTACAAGACAGCTTTTCGAACAAAGTATGGATACTATGAATGTTTGGTCATGCCTTTTGGGTTAAACAATGCCCCGACCACATTCATGACACTAATGAACGACATCTTCAAGCCTTTCCTCGATAAGTTCGTCATCGTTTACCTCGATGACATCCTCGTTTTCAGCAGATCCCTACATGAACACAAACAACATCTTTACCAAGTTTTTGAAGTTCTCCACGCAAATTTTCTCTACATCAACATTGAGAAGAGTGAGTTCCTCAAGACCCAACTCGAATATTTGGGACATGTTATTTAAGCTCAAGGCATCTCTGTGGATCCCAAGAAGATCGAGGTAATCCGAAACTAGCCTACTCCTAAGAATGTTCATGATGTCCGCTCTTTTCTCGGATTGGCAAACTTCTACCATACAAAGGTCTATCAGTTTTCCGAAATCGCAGCTCCTCTGTCCGAATTATTGAAAAGCACAGCAATTTTTCAGTGGCTTTCCGAAACAGAGTATAGTTTCCAACTCCTCAAGCAAGCACTCACTACCACACCAGTTATGGCTATTGCTGACCCAAACCTTCCATTTGAGGTCATGACCAACGCTTCCGACATCGCTACAGAAGCAGTTTTGATGCAAGAAGGCAGAGTTATTGCTTTTGACAGCCACAAACATTCCGATATCCAAACCCAATACCCGGTTTATGATAAGGAGTTTCTTGCTGTTGTACATGCTTATCGCTCTTGGAAACATTATCTCATGAGAGCCGACTCGGTGGTCAAGGCAGACCATCACTCTCTAAAGTATATCTTTACTCAGCCAGTCATGAACGCTCAACAAGCACGCTGGGTTGAGTTTCTGGCCAACTTTCACATGACCATTGAGTACATTCCAGGACTACGCAATGTAGTTGCAGATGCTCTCAGCAAGTTAGCTCTAGCATCAGCTATGGTAATCTCTACATTATCTGTGGATGTTCCGAATTCATTCAAAGGGAAGTATTTCAATGACAAAGACTTCGGCACAGCAGTACAAGTTCTTTCAAAAGATCAACCTTTGACTTCCGAACTGAAGATTTTCTCATCCTATTCTTATACGAGCAACCTTCTGTATTATCAAAATCGCGTCTATGTACCACATGACAAGGATGTTCGACGTCTTTTGTTAAAAGAGCATCATGTAGTTCCTTATGCTGCCCATCCAGACATCAACAAGACTTATAGGTTACTCAGTGCAACATATTACTAGCCTCAGATGAAAAGCGACCTCATCAAAATGGTTACATCTTGCTTATCTTGTCAACAAATGAAAGCAAGCCGACGACTTTCAGCAAGACTTCTTCAGCCTCTTCCAGTTCCAACTGAAAGGTGGGAAAGTATTTCCATGGATTTCATTACAACACTACAACGTCCTCCTGAGGTAACACTCAGATTATGGTAATTGTTGATCGACTATCCAAAATGGCACACTTTGTTGCTTGCAAAAGCAGTGCACAGGCTCCGGACATCGCCAAACTCTTCATACAACACATCTTCCGACACCATGGATTGAAGAATATCATATCCGACAGAGATCCTAAGTTTAGCAGTCACTTTTGGATTTCATTGTTCGAATCTTTGGGTACAACTCTACTGTTTAGTTCAGCCTACCACCCAGAATCAGATGGCCAGACTGAAAGAGTCAACCAAGTTCTGGAAGAAATGCTTCGATATTATATTCAATCACGCCTAGCAGCTTGGAAAGAGTATCTACCACTCCTTGAGTTTACTTATAATAACTCTTTCCATAGTGCCATCAGCATGACTCTATTCCAAGCAGCTTATGGACACACTCCGATTGTACCAACAAATTTTATACTTCAACATCGAATGGCTCTAGCTGATCAACTGGTTCAAGAAATGCAAGACATTCTACTCCAAGTTAGGAATCATATGCGAAAAGTGCAAGAGCGGTATCAACGGTCTGCCAACAAACATAGACGTCACCTGGAATTTGACACTGGTGACATGGTGCTATTATTTGCAGCCCCACATCGCTATAAGACGGTTAAGTCTGTGTTTCCTAAGTTGCGACCAAGATACTATGGACCTTTCCGGATCGTCAACAAAAATTCATCTTTAAGTTACAAATTGGAATTACCACCATCATGGGGTAAAATCCATCCGACATTTCATATTTCTTGGCTAAAGACGTACATTCCAGGCGATGAAGCAGTTCCTCCTGCAAGTGATTATGTCCCAGAAATCGAAGACGATTATGTTCTCCTTATTCCTAAGCGTATTATGGACCATTGACAGCGAGAGACTTGACATCGACTTATCACGGAATTCCTTGTTCTTTGGCGAGATCTGGACGACTCCGACGCTAATTGGCAATCTGATGAAGACTTACAGCAGTACCCTAACATTTTACAGCAGTAAATTTCAGAATTAACCGTGATATTTTCTACATCAGTTCATTATCTCCACCAGGGTCTTATTTTGAGTGGGAGGGGATGTCACGATTTGTGACGTATTCCTTTCTCTATATCTTAGACTTATGGATGCTTTGATGAATGGACACTTGTGGAAGGGTATGCCCTTTCAATGGGACACTTCCTATGAGGCACAACCCTTCACAAGAGACATTCTATGGAAGAGACACTCCTAAGGGTCACACCCTTCACAAGGGGTACACACCTCTTCATGCACATACACTTTGGAGTACACACCTTTTATGTGTGACTCTTCACTCTCTATATAAGAGAGGCCCAACTATATGGATGACACACTACAGACACTCAAGCAATACAAATATTCCTTGTTCTCTGCTATTTCAGTCTCCTTTCCGTTCCTTAGCACATTTCTAAATATAGTAAATCTAGGATTTCTTACATCTACAGCAGTAAGTCAGCAGACTGCAAGTGCAGGGTGGCTGTACAGCAGTAGAAATCGGGCCAGCAGTCTGCCACATGGAGGAATAAGCTTGGTCAGGACTGCAAGTACACAGACCGGTCTGAGAATCTGTTCGGCCAGATCTGAGGGCATTATAAAGGCCCCATTAGGGGGGAGAATTAAGACTAGAGAGAAGATATGAAGAAAAACAAGCTCTCATGTTGCAAGAATAGAACTCACACATAGGGTTATGTACCCTTGCACCAAAAATAAAACCCTAACTAGCTCTAAGGGGGTTTAACCCCTACTTTGGGAAGAAAATGCCCCTGGAGAAACGTGTCCACACTACCCACTCCCCTTGTAGTGATAGTGTGAACATGTACAGGGTGCTAGATTAGTCACTACATGGAAGTCAGCCTAAAGCTTTGCAGAAAGCTTCAAACGTTTCTTGGAGTAAGCCTAAAGCTTTGCAGAAAGCTTCAAACTATTCTCAGAGTAAAGCCTTAGTGAAAAGATCAACATTTTGATGTGTAGGACAATAGATGAAACTGATCTCTCTTGCATGCAATCTCTCTCTCTCACATGTTGATTAATGTATCTCAATGTGTTTCATATAGGCATGAAACACAGGACCCACCCAAATGCAATAGCACTCTGCCTGTCAATGAGAATGGGAGTAGACACCACCGCAAACAATCTCCTTAGCCATGCACATTACACTATACTAGTGAAGCCTGCTCTGTACTCAGCTTCACATGATGATGTTGCCATAGTGGATTGTTTCTTCAATCTTGCTCAACCAAGAAATGCATGAACTACCAATAAAGAAACCACTGCCACAGATGGAGTTTCTGGTATCATAATCACCACTCAAAGTGACCAGCCTGGCATAGAGCAGACTGAGAGACTGAGTGATAACTGAACACACTTTACAAAACTCCGATATTGTGTCTTTGCATTGAGTGTATACCTGCTCAATTGGAATACTATGAGCTGAATATTTAGACGGGTATTGCAGACATAAATGAGGCATCCAACAGCCTCATTGTATGTAATAACATCAAATGGTTCACCTGCATCATGTATGAACAGCCAGCCCTGGCTCCATGGAGTAGAAATGGGCTTGCAATCGTGAAAATTGAACATTTGTAATAGTCCCTGAATATATTTGGACTGTATGAGGACAATCCCTTCGTCTAATTGCATAATCTGCATGCCCAAATAATAGCGTAACAGCCTCAAATCACACATCTCAAATGAAGCTTTCTTGAAATCTGCAATTTTCTCCTCACTTGCCTATGAGCAGCATATCATCCACATAAAGGATTACCATAAGCAAATTCATTGCTCATTGTCTTCAGTATCTCGAAGGTGCCCGATTCTTCTGTATCACAAAATGAGCTCATAGTTTGAACCAACTCTTGTCCTAACTGGAGACGGGCTGAAAGTCTGCTGTCCTCCCAAGTTTGAATCAGTCACCTGGGGACTAGTCTAGCTTCCTGTGAAGCAGCTCATCAACATCATCAAGTGTGATAGGCTGATCTTAGACCTGATTGGAAGCATCCAAAGGCTATCGTGCAGCAGCATGTATAGGTTGTAATTGCTGATCTTCTATTGGCTGTTCTAAGTGTCCTGTCAATGCCTAGTGGATGTCCTTTTGGAACTGTTCGAGTTGCACAGATCGTGCAGCCAAACATCCTGAGGTAGTCAACCTTGCGTTTCTGTTATACCAAGCCTCAAAGGGAGTAATGGTTTTAATGCCTTGGTTATGCATCTCTTCAAAATGTGTGTTGCACATACTATTGTCTCCATACAAAATCTGTCTGGAAGTCTTTCCCCTTAATCATACATTTGGCCATTTCCATCAGAGACCCATTTTTTTAATCAGCAACACCATTTTACTGAGGTGTATATGAGGCTGTACATTGATGCTTAATGCCTCTCTCCTTAAGAAATCTTGATTCCGGAAGGTTGACGGTTTCAAACTATAAGCAAATTCTTGCGAGCCTCTAGTCAAGCGAACCGCAATTGTGTTGACAAACATAGGGTTCTGAAAGTTTAATTTCCAATTTTCTCTTACATGCTTGAAGCAAACGGGGAAGTCCTCAGTTTGTATTTGAAGGGAAACTCAATTGAACGGAATCCTAGCAAGATGCCGAATCTTCGCAAACAAAGCTACAGCTTGAAATCTGGATGTCTGGAAGCCCTGGAACTGAGAAGCCAGGCTAGCTATTGAAGCTTGTAACCGCTCAAATTGCAGTTGCAATGCTGGAGGGAATAAAGATCTGCTAATGTGCCACAATTAGAACCATCTTGTGAAGCAATATGGGGGGATACGGGAGGTGGATCAACGGATGGCAATGTATAGAAAAGGGGACAGGGAAGACTTAGAGAAGGGGGACACAATAGCAGCAGACAGAGGTACGAAGCAGAGGGAGCTGAAGATTGGAGTAATGTCGACACCAAAAGGTAACCCACAAAATAGGGAATAAGACCTATTTGGTCCATCCCCCCCAACCCAAAAAAAAAAACCCCAAATTACCTCCTTTTTAACCCTCTCGACTTCCTTTTAGCCCCTAGGGCTATCTCTAACTAGGCCTCTTTCCCCCTTTATCACAGACTGCACAAGCAGTAGAAGTTAAGGTACTGCGCTCTAGTTTCCACCATAGTGAGGCAAAGAATTAAGTCCTGTCATTTGGCCCCCTGCTGAGGGGGTGGCAAGGGTGCCAGACTGAACGAACAATGCGGCCTAAAATCAGGCTCAATAACCAGTCCATGGGGCCAAGAGGAGGAAATGGTGATCACTGGAGGGTCTGAAAGCCCAAGACAGAGTGCCAAAAGGTCATCTGCTGGAGGAGAGGTATCGCGAAGAAGAGGCTCCAAAGGGAATGGTTGAGCTGAGAACTCAATGGAAGGCGGCTCAAACGGAGAAAGCTCATCAGGAAAGAAGAATCCCAAATGTAATCATCCAAATCTAATGGCTCACAGGTGACTTGGTAGATCCATGTATCAAATGAATTTTGAGGGGCAGGACCAGCCAATTGGATCCAAAAAAGTAAAGGAGGGCAATTGCTCTTCAAAATGTCTGGCTGCTGACCGGAAACTTCTATCATCCGTGTCACCAGGCTCAGGTATGGATTAGTCATTTGCCGTCGACGGTGTATTGTGTTGAGATGACAGCAGGAATTAATGCGTTGACTGATGCTCAAATAAAATGGATAGAAGCCACCTGACATTTAGGAATAAATGCCATAATGTGTGTTTCATGGAGGGTGCCTCGATGCCATAAGGAAAGTGCATTGAATCTTTGAAGGTTGCTTCCAACTATATGCCCGAAATGTACCTGAGGCAACCAAGGCAAGCAGATGAGATAGACTGTGTCACGCAAATCGAGGCAGGTGGGGGTACAGCAGCCTGGTTGGTCACAGCACAGGTCATATGTGCTGCAGATGTTGGCGTGTTGATTTGCAGCAGTTCGGGAGACCCGACTCCTGTTGGCACATGGGATCTCTTACCAAGTTAGAGCCCTCAAAAGGGTACCAACCAAAAGGCATAACTTTTGCCCAAAGACGCACTTTCCTTTGGATCAGGTATGAACCCCAAAATCGAAGATGTCCCCCTCAACACTGCCTCTCTTGGTCTGAGATAGATAAAGCGCCCTAAGGACCATGGTTTATAGTGTGTGGATGCATGTCAGCTGGTGACATGCGAGTGTAGAGAGACCACCATGGAGTCACAGCGCAGTTCAGTGTAATTGTGCATGAATCTGGACTATTTTAAAGGTCAACTACATAAGCTGGGAACCGCCCCGACTTGTACTACATTTTTACAATTATTTAGAGAGGCACTGTTCACCACGCCAACTTCCTCCCTCCCAATTATGATACACACACTTCCACTCTCTCATCACACTCCCACTCTGACTACCAGATCCCTTCTAATTGCTTACATATATATAGATGAATCCAGGAACATGCACAAACTCATCCTCTAAAAACACAACAAATAGTGCAGTTTGAATCTTATGATAGTCACTAGATGAAATTATAAACTCCATCATGCATAGCAGGAACTAGCTACTATGACATCCCCATCAGTGCCCAACAGTGGGTGTAAACCATAGTATAAACATATGCTCACACATACAAATCCACACACCCACACACTTGAGCATCCCTTCTCATTCCTTACACCTCCACTTCCTTTTTTGCTCCATAGATTTGTCCATACTCCCTCCTCTCCATGTGTTAAGGAGAAACTCCAGCAGATTCCAGGGTTCAATGTGAGCAAATAGAGTGTCATTTGCAAAGAGATGAGAAAGCAATGACTAAAAAGGATACAAAGAATGAGCAGATTAAAGCACCAGTCTAGAATCATGGCCGTGACTACCTCATGAGTCTTCAATTTTGCATCTAATTGCTTAAAGTCCTCTTCAGAACTATATTGTCCAGGTTGGTAGAAACATCGCTTGAGAAACTTCTCCATTTTGTCATCACAGTTTTCCCTATAAAATGTATCATGTTGAAATTATTAGTGCCAATCCAGAGGAAAAAGTAACCAGAACACGTCCACAAGCTTGATTAGAAACAAATGTGTAAAACCACAATCATTGCCTTTATAGCATGCTGTTGAAATATGACCTTTCACGACCCATCCTTAGAGAGTAACAACAAAAACGGGGAGCAAGGAGCAAGGATGATAGCCTCACTGGACATTCGCCAAAAAACCTCAGCAGTTTCAACTTGAAGTATAAACAAATACAACAAACATCCCAATAGAATGATCTATACACCTTCGATGTGTGCAATCTAAAAACAACTAGAAAATAAAGATAAGAAGACAAGAATAACGAGGGAGGTGGGGGGGAGAGAGAGAGAGAGAGAGAGAGAGATTTAAACATTACTCGGAGAGTGAAGCTAAGCTTTCATTTCTGCTCAGCAGGAGTGAAACAAAACTTCGGAACCCCTTTTTTTCAAATACCTCCACATTAAGGAGAAGATTCACAGTAGATAGAGTGGTGCTAGAAATGTTCAAAAATTTATACAGTTTAGATTTAAATAGCCTAAAGACATGGGCCTCTCACTTGCAATACAATTTTGCAGACTCGGCCTTCAATGTTCCACAGGATGCACCTCTACACGCTAAAAGCTGGGTTCAATCAGTATTGTCATAATTACTCTTAGTCCACCTATCTTCACTGTAGCTTACCAATGGTGCCTTCACAAGGCAAGCCTCCCAATCAAAAACATAGTAAAAAACATGGGACTAGGTTCTTAAAATTAATGCACGCACACAGCCAATCCTCAAGCTATATTTCATCAAAGGAAACCGCATACATACTCTATTCTATATCTGGCCTTTGTGAAAAAATCCAGAAGTCAATTGATAGGGTAAACTAGAATGGAGTCATTGTTACCAGAAACAACGGGAAGGAAGAAGAACGTGGGGGGTGGGAGAACCAAAAGAAAAACGTGAAGAACACAGAAAGATACCCACCTCTGATCAATCCTGCAAGTCAAGGTCCCACTAATCATATTTCGAAGCTCTTCATCAGTCATCTTACTTCGGGCATAGCCGAAGACAGTAAAGTGCTGTCAAAATAAACCAAAAATCAAGTTCTGTACGACCTTTGGATTCAACCGAGACAACCACCTTGGAAAGAAATCGCAACAAAAATGAATATAAATAACAGACCTTAGGAAGGCACCCCTCATAGAAGAGAGCAAACAGTGCAGGGAAAATCTTCTTCTTGGCAAGATCACCGGAAGCACCCACGACTGTAATGCTTACTGTAGATTCACCTTCCTGGTGCATTACCAAACTCCCATCTAATGCAGCTTCCTCGCTAGGAGATAAGATATTTTGCACTTCCTTAGTAGCGAGACCTATTCACAGCATCCCGCATTTTATTACATACCAACTTTAACACCGTTTAAGGGTGAACGAAATTCAAACGCAGATTACAAGATTGAGAGTGACTAAACCTAGAGACTGAATCGCCAAAAAAAGCTTGCCAACTCCCTTTTGAAACCTGGAAACGACCTTGTCAAAACAATATTGCAGGAATACAACGGAAGACACACCGTCTTGCGAAATTACTGATGGAGGAGCAGCTGTGCATTGAACCAGAAATCTGTGCGGCAAAGCTGGCACATATGTCCGTTTATCGATTTTGGTAAAGTGCAACTTGGAGACACCTTTGCGGACATTAACGATAAACTTCATATTTCTCAAATCCTGGTGGCAATAATGAGAAGTACTATTGGCAAAGGCCGTGCTGTTCCCACAGAGAGTCAAGGTGGCCTCCATGAGAGAATGGTTGTAGCAAAAAGGTGTGAATTGCACACAACTTGCTCTACAGAAGACCCTTTCCTGCAAGAAAAAGGACTAGTATTCTTTAGAAAATAAACCAGATGGTTGAAGATGACTATCGAACATGCAGGCAGCTGGGCAGTATGGAGGCTCGTAAAGATCACAAAAAGCGCCCTTGTTCGAGAGTCCAAAGGCCTCCGGCGCCCAAGGAATGCAAAGCAAATTTCCGGCATGAGGCGAGCGAGAATTGGGGCTTAAGCCAGAACATCCGTGCTATGAAATACAATTGAAGATTGAGGGAGCGAGTTCGGAATAGGTACCGAGGAAAAATCAGAGCGCCCAAGTGGGAGAGAAGGAAGGAGAGAGCGGAGGGAACGAGGGGGGGGGGGAAGGGGGAGGGGGAGGGAGGAGGGAATGCGAAGGATCTAAGAGAAAGGGAAGAGAGGGAGGGGCAGGAGATGCGAAGGAAGGAAGGAGAATATATATAAAGGGGTGTCTTTTGCGAGGGACAAGAGGACGAGCTACACGACGCAGCGTCCCCCCAGAAGCTGGAAACCTCCTCCACGGCAGATGAATTCGATGCCCACGTCTTCTTCTTCTTCTTCTTTCTTTCTATATCCTGTTCCAGCGGCCTCCTGGATCGCGCAAAAACAACAACGATGCACCTCCCGATCTTGAATTGCTGCTGCAGATCACTAGCTCCTCCCAATCCCAACTCCCACTCTTGAATCGCTGCACATGAATGCTCCTCCCAATCCTCTTCCACACCCCCTCTCCTCCCCCTCCTCCTCCTCCTCCTCCCAATCCCTCGATCGGCCTAGACCTCCTCTCTCACATGTGCACCTCCCAATCCTCGACTGTTTTGCAGATTTATCCTGGATTTTTGCACATTAAATCCTGCAGCGCACAACAGGCAATCTCTCGAGCCCCCTCCCCCTCCTCTGCCTCGCTACTTATTACTTCCTTTGCTCCCTTCTCCTCCTGCTCACATCAACTACCACCTCCCCGTCCTCCTCCTCCTCCTCGCCCCTCTCTCTCTCTCTCTCTTTCTTTGACTCTCTCGCTCTCTCAAATGCCCGCTCTCACGTCCCGTCTTGGATTATGCCATGCATGGATTCTCTCTCTCTCTCTCCCCCACAGTCCAATCTTTCCCACTCCCCACAACAGTCCTTATTACTCCCTCTTCTCCTCTCTCTCTCTCGCATTAATTGCGTATCCTTCTTTCTTTCTTTCTTTCTTTCTCCATCCTACGATCGCAGTGTATCCCCGTAGTTTCTCAAGTCCTGCTACCAATGCTCGTCACCTTGCCTTCTCATGATTCACTACCCTGCATGCATCACACCGGGAAGCTCCTTCTACGCACGATTCTCTCTAGGTGCCGTCAGGCGCATCTTGCAAGGGAGCAAAAGACAAATGCCCACGTGGGCCGTGCCCGTCCTTAATCATAAGTTTTTACTCGCGTTGGGTGACTTGCTTGCCTATATGTTAAGCATTAACCTTTTGACTACAACAAGTTGACAACTTTAACTCAAATTTCTACCAAAAGGACATTCCTAAGGATACCTTATTATGTGGTAACAAGCAAATTTTCACATAAGCAATTAAGCCCATTAGCACCATTATTATCATCCGTGTTAAGTACACAATCTATGCAAATACTCAGCCAATTGTAGATCCATGTTCATTTAACAATGGTATGCACTGCGGATTCTAGCTTGGTCTACTTTGAGAGGAGCTCGGGTGTCAAATTGGTAGTGTTAAGAAAGAAACATTTGCACAAGAACAACTTTTTAAATTGATGTTAGAGTAGGAAAAATAGCTGAACAAGGCTCTTCTAACACAAGTTTAATAAGGTGCAATCCTATTGCGGTGCTAAAATACTACTTATACCTTGGTTTAAAGGGTTTAATGTTTTATTGTTAGGCAGGTAGCATCGTGGGATGAAATGAAACTTTGCCTTCTCATTGAGCCACATGTCATGATTTTAAATTCAATTTTGTGAAGGGCAAGAATATGCTCTAACATAACTGCTTTAATGGCATGTGCAACTCTTTTTGTTCTTCCTCATCTTCATGCATGTCTTTTTAAGCAATAGACCTTGACTTCACCATAGTCACCACCTCCTCCCTCTTTTGCTCACCCTCCATAGCCTCACCCTCCCTCACCTTCCCATTCCAATCCCCCTAAGCACTCTCCGATGGGGTTGAGGGAGAAAGTCAAGGTCTGTTTCTAAGCGGTGAAGAGGCAAGGGCTCCTATGAGACTACCCCTTGTATTAGATACAATGATAGTGAATTTCAAAAACAAGACCTGGAATACAAGAGTGTTCAAACATGCGTCAGAAATCTAAAGAGACCACCAAAAGCTTGTTTCAAGAGGATAGCACAAAAACGTTACTCACCTAACACAAACAGGGTGAGCAGATCAAGCAATTTGTTGCAAGTACGCTTTTGCCTTTCTGATTGCATGTTATGATGACGATAATTTGTCGTTGTGACTCCAGTTCTTTTCATTGCTTTTTTTGCTCAATTTTGATTCATTTGCTGCACCATAGCACACCCTTGTTTTTTTTCCCCCAAATCTGGCAAGTCTCTGTCACGCACATTCAAGCTGCTCCACTATAGGATTTTGTCGTCGATTTACTTGTTGACAGACCACTCCTCTAACATTGTGTACATCCTATAAAATATATGTTCTTGGCTTCTTGAACGCTTGAAATATGCAGACAGAGGCCAAGAAATACATGCGGACATTGCTAGAAGGGGTTTGAAAGAAAACTTTTTATGGCAGTACCTTGGTTGATGTATGTTGAATGTGACATTGAGTTTGAGTTGGAGTAGCATGAATGCACTGATAATAGGATATGCCGAGCATAGTTGTGGTGAGGAAGCATTAAAGTGTTTCAAACAGATGTGGCACATTTGTTTGCAGCTTGAAAGCTTGTGGCAGGATAGGGCCAAAAGTTACATGCTGAGACTTCCAAAAAGGGGTTGGAAAGATAGATTTTGATCACCAACTCCTTGGTGGATATGTATGCCAAATGTGGCTATCTTGCAAAAGCACAGGAAGTTTTGACAAGCTACTAGTTCGATCATGGATTGCACTACCTGTGGGATATGTTGAGCATGGACTTGATGAGGAATCTCTACACCATTTTGAACATATGCAATTGGAGGGATCTCTCCAAATGCTATCACATTTGTTTGCAGCTTGAAAGCTTGTGGTGGCAGCATAGGGTTCATAGACAAGGGCCAAGAAATACATGCTGAGGTTGGTGGATATGTATGCAAGTGTTGCTCTCTTGCAAAATTATGGGAAGTGTTTGACAAGCTTGCAATTCAAAACGAGTTCTTGCGCAATATGGGCTTCTTGAGGAAGCTCTTAATTGTTTTCAACAGATGTTGCTGGAAGGCATGTCTCCAAATGCAGCCACGTTTGTTCACAACTTGAAAATTTGTAGTAGGGAAGGCTCCATAGACAATGGACAAGAAATACCTGCGAGAAAGGAGTTGGAAAGAGATCTTTTGTTGCCAGCATCTTGGTGGATATGTATACCAAATGTGGCTCACTTGCAAATGTAAAGGAATTGTTTGACAAACCTCCAATGCAAAATGAGGTCTCATGGAATGCTCCAATTTCCAGATATGCTGCAAAAATTGATTTGCATGCCACAGATGGAACATGATAGTATCTCTTTGGATGCTATCACATTTGTTTGTAGCTTGAAGGCTTGTAGCAGCATAGGAGCCATAGACAAGGGTTGAGAAATACATGTTGAGATTGCGAGAAAGGTGTATGCCAAATGTGGCTCACTTGCAAAAGTATGGGAAGCGTTTGACAAACTTCCTATTCAAAATGAGGTCTTGTGAAATGCACTTGTTGTTACAGGATCTGATGTGGAGCTAACCTTAGTGAGGAAGCACTAAATTGTTTCAAATTGATGCAATTGGACCAATTGGTCACATTTGTTTGCAGCTTGTAAGCTTGTAGCAACTTAGGATCCATAAACAAGGGTCAAGAATATACACGTTGAGATTACAAAAAGGGGGTTGAAAAGAGATCTTTTCGTTGGCAATGCCTTGGTAGACATGTATGCCATCTTGCAAAAGTGCAGGAACTATTTGATAAGCTTCTAGTTCGAGATGTAGTCTTGTGGACTACACTTATGCAGGTTATGCCAAGCATTGGATTTGTTCAAACATATGCAACTTAATGGTGTCTCTCCAACTATGGTCACATTTGTTTGCGGCTTAAATGCTTGTGGTAGCCTAGGAGCCATAATAAAAGGGCCGAGAAATACATGCTAAGATTGTTAGAGAAGGTTTGGGAAGAGATCTATTTGTTGTCATCACCTTAGTGGACATGTATGCCAAATGTGGTTTGCTTGCAAAAGCACACGAAGTGTTTGACAAGCCTACAAGTTGAAATGAGGTCTCATGGACTACATTAATTGCAGGGTATGTTGATGAGGGGCTCAATGAGGAAACTTGAACAAACAGATGCCACTTGAGGGTGCAAATGCTATCACATTTGTTTGCAACTTGAAAGCTTGTGGCAAGATCAAAGCCATAGAGAAGGGCCAAGAAATACATGGTGAGATTGCAAGAAATGAGTGAATGTGTGTGTACATGTGTACTTTTGCCCTAAAAGAAGTGTGCATGTTTGCACATGTGTATACCCTCTTCAAGCTACTTGCCAAACATATAACGCCGTGTCATCCGCAAACATAGTGAATCCAATTCATGGAGAATGCGAGAGAGAAAGAGAGAGAGAGAGAGAGAGAGAGAGAGAGAGAGAGAGGGAGGGAGGGAGGGAGGGAGGGAGGGAGGGAGAGAGAGAGAGAGAGAGAGAGAGAGAGAGAGAGAGAGAGAGAGAGAGAAAGAGAGAAGATTAGATTAGAACTCCTCAAGAAGGTCCAAGAATATAAGAACAACACTTTAACATCAAACAATATATAAGAAAAGGTATTTATAAAGACAAAATGTGGTTGAATCCTAAAAAGAGAGTTGAAAAAGAAATTTTCCATGATAGAACCTTTGCACCAAACTTCAACCAGCAACACTAATATCTACCACCATCCAAAGCGCTTAAGTTATAATTACTTAAACCAGAAGGGAAGACATGTGTCATAGCACTACTGCACTTGTTATCAATGTCCACAGTAGAGCGAAAGATTAATTCAGATAAAATATATGGATTGGAAAATTCTTTTATCCTTTCACACATAAAATATCAACACACATGCACAAAAAACCTTTTTCATTTATAGAGTATAATAGCCTTATAAAGAAAAGGAAGCCATTGATTAAAAAGTAAAGGCCTACAATTCTAATATTCACAAAAAAGTGGTAAGGCTTTTCTTTTTCAAGAAATTTTTTTTTCCATAAAAAAACCCTTATATTGCTTAAATTATAATGAAGAAAAGTTAGTAAGGATTTTGAAAAAAGCCCAATGCATATAGCAACCATAAGGCACAAAAAAGGAATAAGTGGACCAATGTGTAAAAAAGGGCTCAAGGTTTGAAAACATCTTATTAGGTCATGATGTGCAAAGATCCAAATTAAAGGTCTAATGGTCCTGAGGTCCTAAAGTCTAGTTAAGAAGGTCCTAAGGTAAAACAATGACCAAAGGCTTTCAAATGGGGGCCATGAGCCCCCACATGTAACTTCAACTTGCTCCACTGGCTCAAGGTCATAGGGCCCAGTGGATGTGTGCCATGAAGGACCAGTCTGTACCTCTCCTTCGAGTAAAGGCATCATGCGTGTTTTTTGGTACCCAATTAAAAGGCACGAAAGTATATGCGTGTGCTCACACAAATAAAATATGCCATGTGTCGTGGCACTACAGCCTAAGGCTTAGTGCACACGAGAAGAGAAATGTGAGGCAAGTTGTGGTTTCCCAAGGCCGGCTCAGATTCCGAGAGAGTTTTGAAGCGCCATTGGAGTAAAGATTGGCACCTCCACTTTGGAGGTTTCCATTTGATGCATTGGAGAGCCATTTGTGCTTACCCAATCAAATGATGCCACCTACATCTCTATAGTATGCAGAGAGCTCCTGTATCTTGTTAGAAGCCATCCTCAGCTCCCTGCAACTCACATCAGATGGTTAATTTAATGCAGATCTTCATTGTTCACATGGATTTAATAGAAACTTGACTTCAGTGATGCACCAATAGCCTTGTGTGCACTAGCTCTAACTCAACTTTAATAATGCAAGGCCACCCAATACTGTGCAGCATATAGCATAGTCAGCCTCATTATTTAATGCCTCAAAGATTGCAAGGCAATAAGCTCCATGAGACCCACTACTCTGTTTCCCGACACATTGAAGCGTGTGTCTTGGACTCCATGCCGCAGCTTCTCTTCTATGAGAACTTCAATTGCAACAATCAACGATTAGTCTGGACACGTGTCCCAAGCTTGTTCATTGGGAGGAAGGTGATGAGGACGTGGCTGAGCGGCAGCTCCATGGTGGTTTTCAAAGCTTAGTCAGTCAATGAAAGCATGTGGATCTTGTTCACAACAAGTATTACTTGGATTTGCTATTGAACAAATAAGGTAGGTACTAGGTATACGTATGCTCTTACCTTGTCACGATGCCCACACGAGATAAATTGATAGCCAATCATTTTTTCCTTGATGCAGTGATTTGCAATGCCCAATATGGAAGACTATGTGGTATTTATAAAGGTGTCCTCTCCATAAATGAAGTGTCACACAAGAAATGAAGGGTCACTTTGCCTCTTCATTACCCATTCCTTTTCCCAAAAAATTAAGGATCACTTACTAATTTCTCATATCCCACAACCCTCGTGCACACATTCTTATTTTTTAATCCATAAACAAGGGTTAATTACATGCTATTGATCAATTACTTACCCTTTGTGGTTGAGTGACTTTAGTACAAATAAAGGTCATGCGCTAATTGACTTATGACATGCATTTTATGGGGTTACTTTAATTCTTTTGCCCCCCTTTTTTTCTGGCCTAGGAGCCTTATGACTCATTAAATGCCATGTACAAAAAACATTTTGTTGGAACTTGTTATGAAGAATATCCTTTCTTGAGCATAACTAAGTAGCGAGCTTTTTGACTCAGTAAATGCTATGCAAAAAATTAGCTTATAAAGTACATCCATTCTTGAACTTAATTGTTAGGAAGGTGTGTGTGTGTGTGTGTGTGTGTACTTGCCCTTACCCCATGGTGGGCACAACACTATAATTGGAGTGATGGTAGACACCCCAATATGGGAAGTGCCTACCATACTCCACAACCACAGAAAGTTCTTCATATATAATCATACCTTCAAAGAGTTCAACCAGTTCTTGTAATTTTAGAAGCACGCCAAGAAACTCCAAGGATGTTAGGAAATGTCGTATGAGGTGCACTATTTTTTTTTTTTTGAAACTGTTTTTGGTCATAACATCGACCATTTCTAAAATAGCCATAAAGGCTTTGGCATTACTATTGCATAAGTAGGGAATAGGAAAGATTTGGGAAAGGATCATTTTGTAGGCTTGGCCAATAGGTCTATTATATTGAAAGTGGATAAATATGGATATAGGAAAAGGAAGTGCTTTTGTTTTATCAAACTTATCCATTGTAAAGGTATTATCCCCCATAATTTCGATGGAGACATTCATAAAATTTGTGGATAGTGTTATTACTTTATCCAAAACACAAATGGATTTGTGAATGGTTTCTTTTATCTCAATGATAGGTAGAGGATAAATCCAAAAGGGATTATTTGGATCTCTGATAGCATTTGGATGAAGAAAATCTTTTATACCGTTATTGTTAATACATAGAATGTCATCAATGCACCTAAACATGTGCTTAAAGAGTGGTAATAAGTCGACTCTACCAAGTCTCATGAGCCTTAAAATGAAAGAAGACTCATACCAAAAGAAAGATTAATTGCACCATAATGGGAAGCATGAAAAACCCATTAGAATCCCTTTAACCTGTTTCCAAACTCTATCTCCACATTGTATAAAACAATGAGTGATAAGCCATGCTTGTATTAAAATTAATTTATTTTGGTCTAGGAAAATAGAACCTTATGCATCTGTCATAGATTTAGACCCCTTTGGTTTACCCCATGTCCCATTAGACTCATTAAAATGTGTCAAGATGAAGGGATGCATGGATAATTCACTTAAAGGTTAGAGTAACTACCTTAGCAAGTATGGTAATCAATCCATCCTCCCCATATAGAGGTAAAGATTCATAGCATTTAGCTATGTATGCACAAAAGATAGAGTTGATTTTTGCTGGTAGATTAAGAGAAACCTCAAAATATAGAGTTGAGTATCCATAATAATGAAGTATCCACCTTTAAAAAGGATTTAGCAATCAAGTTTTTGTTATGTGCCCATTCCCTCAGAACTTCCAATACAAGTGTATATACTCTCATAAGAGGTTTGGCTAGGGTAGAATAGATGCAGTTATGAGCATTGGTAATCCATCTATGAGACCCCTTGTGTGGCTTAAATATTGAACACAAGAAAGGTAGATTATCATGAGATGGTGTAATGCTTGGTAGAAGGTGAATTAAATCCTTAAAGAGATTAGAGGCAACCTTGTTTTGGGATGATCCATGTATTTCCTTCCATGCATGGGTTGAAGTCCGACCCATTAAGTCTAAGGCTGGCCATACCACGAATCTAGTCAATGCATTCGAATACCATAGTATTACAGCATTTGTTTGATCTTGAAATGCACAAGTGTGATTTTATCCATTCAATTTCATCCAATATATCTTTTTTGTCTAACGACAATCCATATTTTTTGAGTTTTTTTGTATTGAAAGTTTTAATTTGGTCAGTACAATCCTTTAAGAAAGATGACATAGCTGATTGTTTATTGACCAAATTGCATTGTGCTAATAAATCCTTCCAAAAATTATTCAGGGATTTAAGGGCTGGAGAATGTGATTTAAGCTCTTGTAAAGTGCTTGTCGAATAGTTTTTCTTTGAAAGATTTAAATATCTAATGTTTGAACATGTGATCCCATTCCCCCATCCAATTCCATAGTAAACGGTTTAAATCATTTAAAAGTAGAGCAGTTACACATAGTTTCCTCATTTTCCCATGTAAAAGTATGGAAAACTTCTTTTGAGTTAAGAAGTATCCAACTTATTGGTTTATCATACTTCCATCCAAAAATGAGATTGGAAAGTATATTAGTTGAATTGGGATAAAACTTATTAAAGCAAGATACTAAATTATCCCTAAGAGATACCCTCTCTAAAACTCAAGAGGAGTAATAAAGATGCAAGATGCTAGCGGTTTCTTTATTCAGAGAATTTTTTACCAAAACCAATCTTCCAAAAAACTCCATCAAATACCTAGAACCTGTGTCACACTGATGACTATTTGAGTTTTTTTGTTGCCAAGGTAGGAACATTATCGTTATTCTTGGTCATAGGCCTTTCGCCTCTATTGGAGCTAGAGCTTGAGGCTGGGAGTAGTATCCACAATTATTAGAACCGCACTACTAGGGGTATTAGAGGGTGGTGTGGATACATCCACAATGTCTTGGTGAGGAAAGTAGATCCACGGCCACCGCATATTGTGTGTGTGTTGTTATGGAAAAATTTGACCAAGGTAAAAGGCATAAATATATGTGTGTGCTTGTATGTGTGGCAATAGTATAATAAAATATGGTGTGCATAGGGCCTAGGGTTGAGGTGGCAGGGCATGACCATGTGCCACCCTTCCACGTAAGAGGACCCATAAGGTGTGTTGTACATAATCCATGGTAGTTATATTATAAAATGTTAAGGTGGCATGGTTCCTCCACGTGCCACCCCTCCACCTAGGCAGTCCCATGCCTACATTTAGTGAGACATAGACCAAGGACCATGGGAGAAGTTATATAAAATAGGTGGAGATGGATATTATATTGGATTATTCCCTCCATGTAGGATAGGCCCATGTGGGGGGGGTGTAGATAGTCCAAGAATGCAAGTTAAATAATGGGGAAAGTAGGATGAGGTGGCAAGATTCCTTGTGCCAACCCTCCACTTGTCCTCCTAGATGATTGAACGTATTATAAAATTGGGAAGAGACCACGGGAGTATCTTAGACTTGGGATATGGGGGTTGATATATGTGGAAAAATGAGGCCAAGGGTTGTCGCACACAATTCAGAGTGTGTAACCACCTAGCCCACATCGGAGACTTTTCCACACACACCATACATGTGGGAGGATGCATTTATTGGGAGAGACCCCCTCTCTTGGCTATAAAAGCAGGGGGCTATTCCTTGATGGGACACTCATTCTTGTAAAGCCACCTAGCTAGTACTTTGATTTCCCCCCCCCATCCTTCCTTTCCAATAAAGCATGACTCTCTTCCCTTGATGTCTCCATCTCTACATTCCACCTCCCATCATGTACATGCTCCTCTTCCCCCTCTTCCTTCCCCCTTGTGCCATAGTCCCCCTCTTCATTCCCACCCCTCTTAATCCCTCTTCCCCACCTATGTTAATGCTTCTTCCCTCACGTTCCCTTTTCTCCATGGCCCTCGAGCATCACCGTGCCTAGCGTCTAGCCTCATGCATTGATTTCTTTTCTAGTTAATAGAATTGGTGTGGCTGCTGGGATCGAAATCTCCACGGCTAGTGGTGTAAAATTCGTTACTCCTATGGCTAGGTGTAGTTCTGCATCACCTTCAGTGTGCAGTTCTCTGCTTCCGCGCTTCCAATCTGCGCGTCTTTTGCTCATAGTTCTCCGTTTCTGTGGCTGCAGAACTTCCTTCCGCCTGTGGTTCTTGTGCATCTTGTGGGTTCTTGTACGTCTTCTGGTCGACTACGCCTGCAAAATCGCTTCTGCGCATCTTCTGTGTGGTACCATGCAAAACTGCTCCTACGCATCTGCAACGTCTTTTGTGTGGCACCACGTGTCTTTTGGTTGATCGCGCCTGCAAAATTGCTTCTGCTCATCTTCTATGTGGCACCATGCAAAACTGCTCCTGTGCATCTGCAACAAACCTCGCGCCCCCCCTTCTACCTTCTTCTTCTTCTTCTTCTCTTTCTCTTCTCTTCTCCTCTCCTCTCCTCTCTTTTTATTAAGGAGTGGGAATTGAACCCAAGACCTCCCCATTCACAAAAGGAAGATTTACCAATGGACCAACAAATAGGAAGTGATGAAAATGTAATGATATTGCTTATATGGTGAAATCTCATGAACTGTAACTCTCTAACTGTAGGGAGTTTCCTCTTATTGTAAAAAGCAAAAGTACTTCATTTCATGTGCTCTACTCCTTGGATGCACGCCACACGAGGAGGGTGGATATTTATGTCACTTCTCGACAAGTTTAAGGATTTGGTACTTGGTCCTCCACTCATTACGGCTACCAATTGGCGAGATCTCTTTCTTGATCTTCATGTCAATCTTCAACAACTGATTGTACAATGCATTGTTCAAGGAGAAAACGGGTGGGATGATACACCATGGATGATTTAAGGTAAAGAACTAGTGATACACGGGGAGGACTTTGATTTCAATTCTACTCATTGTGCGGTGATCGAGCTACTTACTGCATCGAAGGTAATTAAAAGGGTGACATTCTTCGAAGGGTGGGATGCTCCCAAGCTTGGGGGGAGATTTGGCGCATCTACTTATTAATTCCTATGGATAAGCTCGTCTTGAATGATTTCTTCTCGATCTCACTACAAAGGTTTCCGGGCTCAGTTATGGTTGGTAATGTTTCCACCAAGGAATCCCTTTGTACCTAATCAACCCTTTGTGCCTCATTTTGAGCTTCAAGTTGTAATTCTTTTTAGTCTAAAGATAAACTATCAACAAAGGATTGCAAGTTTATTTGGTGCTGAATGTCTTGCTCAAGTATTGAATTCTCCCCACCCTCTCCTTCTACCTATCTTGGACTACCGAGAAACTTGGGATGTCCGGATTTTAGTCTTGGTGTGATGACATCTTGGTTCCTCCAATTTGATGGTGCATACAAAGACCAAGGCTACTGGTGTGGGTGTGAAGCTCACTTCACTAGGGGTGAGGTGTATTGTTATAGCAAGTCTACACCAGCAAGTACTTGCAACCAAGCTGAGTACTCACCACTCATTTTTGGGCTACAAAAGGCACAAGAACATCGCATCAACCAACTTGAGGTGCAAGGAGATTCTCAACTTGTGTGTGAACAAGTTAGTGGAAGGTGGAAGGTGTAGAGCGAAGGCTTGGTTCCACGACATCAACAAGCATTGGAACTTTGACAATTTGAAGAGGTAAAGATTCAACATATCCCTCGAGCTCAAAATATAGTTGCTGATTTCTTGGCACGTGAAGCTTGTACTTCAATCATGTATGAAGTGAGTGGCAAGGCAAGAAGACTATTCGGTTGTTCAGGACCTTGCTCCTCGGTCTTTGAGCATCACGCTTCCTCAACTAATATCATTAAGCCCTAAGGTGAGACGTGAGCTGTAGCAAGGGCTCTCAACAAGGAAGAGCAAGAAAAAGGGAAAGGTACAAGAGGTTTCTTCTATCTCTAAAGAAATTGATCGGCACTCGCATACAGTAGATGTCATCATAGATAAGTGCCATGTCAAAAGTGTGTGTGTTGATGGGGGAGCTGCATGTAATATCATGGTGCCTCGTATCATGAAGAAATTGAATTTGAAATGCACAAGGCATTCCTCCACTCGAATCAAGGTGGCAGATGGTCGATGACTCGCCACCTGGGGAGTCATTGAGGATTTGCCCATCACTATCAATGGGTTGACCACCACCGTCAATTTCTATGTGGTGGACATCGAAGATACAAGCAGGAGTTATCCAGCCATACTCGGTAGACCATGGTTGAGAAAGAGTGAGGAGAAGATCCCAGTGCAACCAGGTGCCACGGAACTAGAAGAAGAGGAGCAAGACAGTGATACTCTCTCATCCTGGTGTCTGAATCAATGGAAGAATCAGACGGGGGGGGGAGTTCTCAAAGGAGGAAGTTTACATGATGGGGGTGTCTCCGACCCCGCCACCTACAGAAAAGGTAACAGCTAGTCCTCAACAACTTGAATCTATGCTTTCCCTTGACCTCACTCCGAGTGAGAAAGATGAGTTCCTAGAAATGTTCAAAGATTTCCCTGACCTCTTCACAACTAGCTACCACCACCTTCGCCATGTGACTGCCATAGAACACAAGATAGAGTTGAAGCCTGCCAGTGGCTCGGAAGTATTGGAGATTAGGGCCCCTACAGACCAATGCTTTGTGCTCAGAGTTGCATAAGCTTGTAGAAGCTGGGTTTGTTGTTCCGATTCACAACATTGAATGGGTTTCATCAGTGGTAGTCACCCCAAAGAAAAACAAGTAGCGGGTCTGCATCGATTATAAGAAACTCAATGCGGCCACCAAGAGGGACCATCATCCTCTACCCTTTCAAGACCTCATTCTTAAGAAGGTAAATGGTCATGAGATATATACTTTCTGCGATGGTTACTCCAGGTTTTATCAAATCAGAATTGCTAAGGAGGATGTGCTTAAAACGACATTTGCCACACCTTGGGGGATGTTTGCATTCAAAGTAATGCCATTTGGCCTCACCAATGCTCCTGCTACCTTTCAAAGATTTATGCAGATGATGTTTGCTTCTTATTTGGGGGTTTTCTTGGAGGTCTTTTTAGATTATTTTTGTATATTCTCGGCACGTAAGGAGCACATCATGAAGGTCAAAGGGTCAATGATGCGAATGGCAGCCTCAACCCTGATAAATGCACCATTGGAGCCACTCAAGGGAGGTTACTGAGGCATATTGTCTCATCCAAGGGCGTCAAGCCTAACCCTGAGAAGGGAAAAGCTATCCTCAAGCTCTCCCCGCCAACAACCAAACGTCAGGTACGCTCATTTGTCAATCTAGCAGGATACTATTGCCGCTTCATTGATCAATATGTTGCTTTAACGTGACCCATGACTATGCTATTAAAAGATGGGGTTGATTTCTCTTGGGATGAGGATTGTGATCATGGGTTTGTACAAATCAAGAGTGCTCTGGCTTCAAAACCCATTCCATGCAATCCTGATTGGTCAAAGATTTTCTATATCAATCTTGGGTTTGGTGAGCAGGCAAGTATTCTTCTCCAACAAAGGAAGGATCGGTTCATGTATCCCATTCGATTTGCTTCTCGACAACTGCTCGAAACTGAACGATGCTACTTTGAGGCTGACAAACATGCCTTGTCTTTGGTGTTCTACATTGAGAAATTTAAGCATTATGTGGCTGGAAAGTCCTTCATTATAATCTGTAGCAATGGTCTTGCAAAGCAAGTTCTTCAATCACCAAATCCCATGGGCCAGTTGGCCAAATGGTTGGTAGTTCTACAAGAATATGATTTTTTTTCCAAAATCGTAAAGGGGGGTTGTTCCAACTTGAAGAATGCTTTGATTAATTTAGAGGAGTGCCTTGATGTAACCCTTGTAGCGGCCATAGAAGTTGGGGATCCATGGTATGGTAGTATCTATAGATTTCTGACCACTTTCTCCTTTCCTCCAGAAAGTACTAGCTATGAGAGAAAGAAGATCTATAGAGATAGGAGGCACTACACTCTCTTTGATGGGGTGTTGTACTGTCAAGGTGGATGGGATACTAAGACGGGCCATTGATGCAAATGAAGTACCTAAGGTATTGAAGCATTATCATGATGGATTTTGCGGAGGACATTATGCCATTGACTATACAGCTAAGAAGATTTTACATGCTGGGTACTACTGGCCGACCTTGTTCAATGATGTCACTATGTATTGCAAAACTTGTGAACTATGCCAATTATTTGGTAGGAAGGATTTGCGTCCTGTGCAACGTCACCTAGTGATGTTCGTCCATCCGTTTCAGAAGTGGGGAATAGATTTTTTTGGGTCCCTGCCCATGACTGCCTGCAAAAAGAAGTATCTTCTAGGAGCCACTCAATATGTTACTAAGTGGGTCGAAGCTATTGCCCTCCCTGGTGCAAATGGTAAAACAGTTTCAAATTTCATATTTGAACGTATCTGCACAAGGTTTGGGACACCCATGGAAATAGTATCTGACCATGGGAGTCCATTCTTAAATGAAGCAGTGGAGTTGCTCATGGATTGCATGGGTATTGATCATCACACTTCCAGCATCCATGGGACAAATGGAGCAGACCAATGGCCTCCTTCATAAAACCATGGGGAAAATGGCCACGAGGAATAGGAGCTAGGCATGGTTCCTCCACGTGCCACCCCTCCACCTAGGCGGTCCCATGCCTGCATTTAGTGAGACATGGACCAAGGATCATGGGAGAAGTAATATAAAATAGGTGGAGATGGATATTATATTGGATTATTCCCTCCATGTAGGATAGGCCCATGTGGGGGGGGGGGTGTAGATAGTCCAAGAATGCAAGTCAAGTAATGGGGAAAGTAGGATGAGGTGGCAAGATTCCTTGTGCCAACCCTCCACTTGTCCTCCTAGATGATTGAACGTATTATAAAATTGGGAAGAGACCAGGGGAGTATCTTAGACTTGGGATATGGGGGTTGATATACGTGGAAAAATGAAGCCAAGGGTTGTCACACACAATTGAGAGTGCGTAACCGCCTAGCCCACATGGGACACTTTTCCACACACACCATGCATGTGGAAGGATGCATTTATTCAAAGAGACCCCCTCTCTTGGCTATAAAAGGAGGGGGCTATTCCTTCATGGGACATGCTCATTCTTGTAAAGCCACCTAGCTAGTACTTTGATTTCCCCCCCCCCCCCATCCTTCCTCTCCAATAAAGCATGATTCTCTTCCCTTGATGTCTCCATCTACATGCTCCTCTTCCCCCTCTTCCTTCCCCCTTGTGCCATAGTCCCCCTCTTCATTCCCACCCCTCTTAATCCCTTTTCCCCACCTATGTTAATGCTTCTTCCCTCACGTTCCCTTTTTCTCCATGGCCCTCGAGCGTTGCCATGCCTAGCGTCTAGCCTCATGCATTGATTTCTTTTCTAGCTAATAGTGTGTGTGTGTGTCTGTTGCTTTGAAGTAGCCCTCATGTGCTTTTGTGTGCTTTCTATTGTGCTTGGAAGTATTCCTCGTGGTTACATGCGCTTTTATGTGTTTTTCATTGTGATTTGAACCCACTTTTAAGTAATCCTCATGTGTCCTTATGTGATTTTGTGTGCTTTTATATTATTCTTTAAATACATCCTCGTGTGCTCTCATGTGTGCTTTTATGTTGTGCTTTAAAGCAATCCTCATGTACTCTCATGTACTTTTACATGTATTACATTCTGCTTTAAATCAATCCTTAGGTGATTTTATATGATTTTTTGTGTGCTTTTTATGTGTTTTATATTGTCTTTGAAGCAATCCTCATATACACTCGTGTGCTTGTATGTTGCACTTTAAAGTAGTCCTAATGTGCTTTTATATGCTTTTTTGTTATGCTTTAAATCAATCCTCATGTGCTTTTGTGCATTTTATTTTGTGCCTTGCAGCAATCCTCATCTATTGTCATGTGCATTTATGTGCTTTTATATTATGCCTAAAAAAATTTGTCATGTGCTTTTTATCTGTTTTTATGTGTTGTTATGTTGTGCTTTGAAGAATTCCTCATGTGCTTTTATGTTGTGCTTTAAAATAGTCCTCATGTGCTTACATGTGCATTTATATACTTTGAAACATTGCTTTTATTTGTTTTATTGTACAGTCATATGCTTTCTTGTACTTGTATGTGCTTTCTACTCGAGTGCTTTCTATTATGCTTTAAAGCAACCCTCAGGTACTTTTATATTGTGCTTTAAAGTAGTCCTCATGTGCTCTCATGTGCTTTTATGTTGTTAAAGCAATTTTCATGTGCTTTTATCTACTTCATTAAAGAAGTCCTCACATGCTCTTGTGTGCTTTATGTGCCCAATTTTGTGGCAATTCCAAAAGTATAAATAATGTACAATACTTAATGGTCAAAACTGTCTTGACATAACTTATTGAGCACAATGTGATGCTTTTTACGTCTTCAAACTTTTGAAGAACACACGATGACATTCATAATGCAAAATTGTACAATCTAGATTTTGTCCTACATGAAAAAGTACTGCTTGCTTTTCGTTTCACATATTTAATTGTCATAAATTATTTCACACATGGCTGTTCTCTTCTTAGGCAAGATCATCTTCTTTTTGAGAGAAAGCCTAAAAAGGGTTGGTCTTATCACCTACATTCTATAAAATTGGACTATCTAGCTGGAAGGGGTGCTCTAAAAAATCTATCCACGATGCTCTTTTGACCTCATACTTCATGTATCCTTCACCCTTGAGTCCTTCGATTACTCGTCTACTCTTGCTTTATTGGTATCCACTACTTTTTAATCAAATAGGAGATGGTCTCCTTGTCTACCTCTCCCTTAATACTTCTTTAGTAGGTCTATCTTAGATTCCAAGAGAACTTGACAATCATGATTCATCCCAATTTCAAACAAATTCACCTAGTTTTCCAATGTTTTGATTTCACGTTCTCATTTTGGAGGTATACATTCCAAGACATTTTTAGAGACTTGAACATCATTTACAATCCAAATTCCATGTTTATCAGATTCCATGTGTCATGCTAGTCACATTCTATGGAATAAAATCAACAGGAAAAATGGAGTACAAACAATGTTACATGTCCAATTAAAAGAGGAAATCATGTTTCAAATCTAGATTTTGAAAGAACCCCTCACTACATGACTATTAGCCTCTTCCATACGTGTGAGAAGCTCTTACATAAAAAATTATACAAAAAACATGCTTTTGTCTCAGAATGATAGTTAATGAGGTTATCATTACAAAGATCTAGCATTGCATTGTATATAGCCTCATGAGTCTTGGGAGACAGGTAGTACATGTGAGAGTTAGTGTACATAGTCTCCATCAAAAACCTAATGGAATTTACCATATGTGAAAGAATAATTGTTGTTGGACCTTCAACCATTAGATGATGATGATGATGATGATGTTTATTATGACTTTTGTAGTACAAACCACCAACATATCAAAAGCCTTGCTTACACTTTCTTTCCCATTTATCTTTCATTGTACATGTGGCAACTTGCCGTATCTCAAAATGTAAAAGGCTACCCCTTTCATCATTGTCAAGATTTACAAGAACAACAAAGTTGTGACCTTTGTTCAACAAATGACTAATAAAGCTTTCATGGCCCTAAAAAATGAATTCATCTACTATGATTTCACTATCAGGGACATCATCGTTTATTGGTTTTAATAGTACTTGATTCCATTTCTTCACATAGTCCTTATTGACGTGTCTTTGGGCATTGCACATATAAGCATCACAAAATCAAATTAACTTCCTTTTTTTAAATTTGCATCATCTAGATATGTTTTGCAACACTCAAGAGCCACGCAATTGTGCATAGCTATACTATTTGAATATGCCTACATCGCTAACCTTATGTTTTTATCCCACTAGAATCTTTGGATTATGTTTTCCTTCTTCTTGTAAAAGGTAGTTTTTACAACATTAGTGAGTGTGTCCCTAATAAAAGCAACAACATCACTGACTTGATTTAACACAACACCATCTTCCTTGAGTTGCTCTTGAGTGATTGCTCTCTTTATGACTACACCTACACCATCATGCTTGCCTTTTTTATGTCCAAAGGCAAAAAAATTCCATGTTATGTCAAAGTTTGTGAGGTCCTAGAACCTTACAACAAAGTAAAATGGCCTAGCAAACTTGAATTGGGCTGCATACCCATGTGACCACACTAAATTCTTTTAAACTGCAAGCATTGGTCTTCCAACCATTTTGAAAGACTAATAAACAATGTTGCACAAAGAGCATATAATGGTTCTTATCAGCAAAAAAGTAGAATGATTGGATCTCCTTCTGTTGTTTGAAGAAGTAATTTCTAGAAAAAATGACGACTGATACTATCACATATTCCCAAAAATTTGTCAAACAATCCTTGGTTAGGAAGCCTAGCATTTCTACATAAAATTCTAGGTGATGAATGTTGTTGTATGCTGCTGTATTATAGTCCACAACTTTCCAAGTTCCACCAGTTTATGAGATAAAATCTTTCTCTTTTGATCTTATTCTATTCTGATCATTCCAGCATAGCTTCATGATAAATCACATTAATAACTCCCAAGTTTACAACTTTAAGTGGGCATATTATACCTTCTCTATTGGCATTGCATTGTCCACATTGTACATGTAGCATTGTAACTAATGGAATGGTCCATTTTTTTATTTGCAACAAAGACATGACGCCCATAATTTGTGATGCCACCAAAAACGTGATCAAAAGCTACATTAGAGGAGAAGTGGGGTCTCAAAAGGGCCTCATAAAGGAAAGGATTATGGGAGAGATTAAAAACTTAATCCAGTCGTATGTGGAGCGGTCATAATAGTGTAGCAATCATCATAGTGGAGCTATCATAATAGAGGCTTAGGTGGTTTTGGTAGGCTAGAGATGGTTTTGCAAGCATTTAAGCGGGAGGATTCAAAAAATCTAAGACTAACCTTTATATATACCCAAGTTTTCATCCAATGGAGTACATGATTGGCTTCTTGGCCTAGTCGCAAGGGTGTAAAGGTGGGAGCTAAGAGGTTGTGGGTTCCATGCCTGCGAACATAGAGTATTAAAGTCTTAGAGGGGGCAAGGTGGAGCAATTGCACATGTGGTGACTCGAAGCCTACATTGTACATCTGCCCATGCCACCATGCCACCATTTCCAACATACTTGGAGCTCGCCTCTTGAATCTTGGGATAGATGGCAGCATACGGTGCTCCCTCCCCACTCCTAGTGGTTTTCTTCCCCAAATTGATGGTTGTCTTTCCCCCCTTTTTCAAATCAAAACCAACATTAACCACCTATAACCTAGGCATAGTAAATGCCACATGCCACCTTAACATGGCATTGCCCCACACAAAGCAACACTCTTATTGGTACACCAAAAATCCCTCTCTAATCACTTGAATTAGGAAACGCTAATTAGAGGCCCTTTTGAGACCCACTTCTCCCCTAATGGCACATTTACCATTCTCTCTATTAGGAAAGTTGTGTAGTCCGGGAGGTGACTCAGGTGTCATGGGGATCTTGGCAAAAGGATCAGCAACAGTAGTCAGAAGAGATGCATTGCAGCACCTACTACCAGATCAAGGATTGCAGCGAAAGTACTGTTAAACTCCTCCATCTAAGTAGCCAGGGCTAAGGAAGAGCTAGCTTTCGAAAAGTCAAGCCAAGGGAAGTTGTATGCTAGATTGGGATTTGTTGCTCGCATCTTTTCAAAATTGGGCCAGCTCCATTATCGGTGCAGTGGCATGTAAGTGGGGTCGATCCTCCATTCTAATCCTGTTCACCAAAATACTGTATGCTTCAAAAATGGAATATGCCATTAAGGATGTAGACCTGCATTGGCATCTATGCGGGGTACTTGGTTGTTGTAGTTTGGCTTGCTATATTTGCCCCATGTATTCTGATCATTCTTGCATTGCCACTTTCAAAAGCTACGTTGGATGAGTTTGGTGAGAGCTTACACCATGATGTCTTTGCGGTTGAGGTGGAACCTCTATAGCTTGCCTTTCCATTTGTTGACATCTTCCACGTCCTGAATGATTCAAAATGAAGTGCTAGTATCATGCCATGTGTCATGGTCGAGAGTGGTGTCTTATGGGGCTATTGGGTCCTCTTCTTTGTGCAGATGCTGGTCAAACTCTTCTTGCCCGTCTTCTTCATATGGCCCCTCCACTTCTTAGAAGAGCATGGTCTTGAGTATGGTGTACCAATGAGTGGTATCCATGTCTTCTGGTCCCCCCTGTTCAAGAATTTGATGTTGTGTGTCCATTGTGCCATGTTGTGATGTGGAGGGATATGAGGAGGGGATTGTGCTTGTGTGGGTGCTCATGATAGTAGAGTTGGGGACTGTGCCGAGTACTGTGGCAAAAAACCTCATAGTTCTTGGCATATGGGGAAGGCATCTCTACAAGCATTTAAGGGGGGGTGAAGGGAGGGCCATGACTGAGGACTATCAGGCTTCGAGGTAAAAGTCTTGACCTTGGGGAAAGCCACATGCATCTTAGCTTCCCCATTCATGGTGGCCTGCATGTATATTGCCTTCCCCCCCCTGATGTGATTAACCCCCACTGTTGGATCGGGGGCACAGCCCAAACCTTGGAGAGGGTGTCTTGCTTAAAGCTCCTGCTACGCGGCTGATGCGTTGGTGCTGATGAGGCGACTGGCTGCACAACTGCTAGTGCTAGCTAGTTGTGTGCTGGCATGGACTACATCGAACTGCTATTGATGAAATGTGAGAGGCTAGTGAAGGGCCAACATAGGCCTAGCAGAGGACTAGCACAACACAGCGGGGGAGAGAGAGAGAGAGAGAGAGAGAGAGAGAGATCTTTCCATAGGGTCCAACCGAGTGGATAGATCACCAGGCCGGCAGTTAATTACCAGCCACCATAGTGGCCTGCAATTACTCAGCTTCCAATTATCACCACTAGGCTTGCATGCATGATTACTACGAGTGCAGTAAATTACCAGTCACCAGGCTTGCATGCTCAGGAGAGTACTAGAGTGCATGGTAATGAGGGATTAGAGGTGATTAGGCTTCATGATTTACTTCTGTGGGAATTACTCCCTGATGGTAGTGGCTATCATCAGACACATCTATCACGGTGCTATGATTCCACTGTGCCACCGCTCACCCACCACCATGCTTTAGCATGCATGATTACTACGAGTGTAGTAAAAATTACCAGTCATTGGGATCGCATGCTCAGTAGAGAACTAGAGTGCATGGTAATGAGTGATTAGACATGGTAATGAGTGATTAGATCTTCATGATTTACCTTTAATCCCTGATGGTGGTGGCTCTCATCAGCCACGTCTATTGTGCCTAAGATTCCACCACGCTGGCAGTTGATTACCAGCCACCGGAGTGGCACCACATCTTTAGGGGAGATTTGGGGTCTCAAAAGGGCCTCATAAGGAATGGATTAAGTTAATTGGAATTGAACCCCCTATGGTAACCCATGGTCTAAGGGCCCTGTAGCATTGACTCAATTGACACGGTACCTTTATTTTGAATTCGGCAAACCTTGGCCTTTGGATAGAGGAGGATGGTGGATGGATCAAAGGCCTAGGATGCTCAAAATGGTGGGAGACTTAAGGGAGGCACCTTTGGTGGGCTCCAAACTGGAAAAATTTGACAAATAGGAGGGCTATTGAAGAGGGAGAAGGCACCTTTAGTTGTGGACCATTGGATCTTGAGTAGATCTATGGTGGAGATGGGCTAGACAATTGGATCTTGAGTAGATCTATGGTGGAGATGGGCTAGACAATTGAAGGGTGGAGATGGAGGTGCATTTTGGAGGGTGGAGATGCATTTATGCAATTGGATGGCTAGGATTGAAGCGCATAATCAATGGCTCAGATTGGAGCGCATTTTTGGTACATCTCTCCCCTTGGATCTCCTTCAAATCAAATGGATGGCCCAGATTGAGGCGCCTTTTTGGTCTATCTCCTCCCTTGGATCTCTTTCAAATCAATGGCCCAGATTGAAGCGCCTTTTTATTTCATGTCCTCCCTTGCATCTCCTACAAATCAATGGCTTTATGGGCTGATTTAGTCTGCTTTCCATAAAGATAGTGCTCACCAAATTCAAAATGAGAAAAACTCAAATGTGATACATTACCCAAATGGGATAAGAGTTTCATTCCGTTCTGGCTTGTGTGCCCCAAACTGCAATGCCACAAATAAGTACTTGGCTTCTCAGTTATTGCAACAATGTGTTCAGACACCCTTGATACATGTAAGGGATACAATGTCCCACACTTGGCACCCTTTGCCAAAACCATAGAGCCCTTCTGAAGTTTCCAACTTTGAAAGCCAAAAGTGGTCTAAAAACTAGCGTCATCTAGCTGACCCACTGAAATAAGACTCTTGGTCAGTTTAGGCACATGTCTCACATTTTTCAAAACAAATGCATACCCATTTGCAAAAGAAAACATTCTGTCACCTGCTCCCATTATGTCACATACATAGTTATTTCCAAGATGCACACAACCTGCTGCCATAAGTGGAGAACCATTCCCTATGGGGAGTAACATGCAATGAAGCACCAAAATCCAAAATCCAATCCTAGGAATATGCATCATTTGAAGTGGTAAGCAAGTCTGCAGGTAGACTAGACATGAAGAGAATGTCATTGTCACTATTATCAGTGATTGCATTAGTCTCCTCGATCTTCATTTTTCCTTTGTCCTCCCTAGGACTCTCTTCCTTCTTATTTGCACCCCAATTTGCATTCTTTTTCTTATCCTTTTGCTCTCTTTTCAGCTTGTAGCAATCCTTTTTCATGTGGCCCTTCTTGCCACAGTGGTAACACTCAATGTTTTGTGCCCTATAATTGCTACGAGACTTCCCTCTTTCTTGGGACTTCCCCCTGAACTGTGATCTACCCCTTTGCACATTTAAGGCTGCATCCTACTTGTTGCCATCCATAGACTTTCGTCTAATCTCCTCGGCCAACAAGCTACCCACATCATCAAACTTCAGTACTCCACCAGGTGCATAGTTAGTGACAGCTGTACAGAAGATATCCCATGAGGATGGCAATGAACACAAGAGAAATATTACCTTAGTCTCTGCATTAAAATTCATCTTCTGAGCTTAAAGCTAGTTGAAAATAATATTGAATTCATTCAATTGAGAAGCAATGGAGACCCCTTCCTTCATCTACAGCTCAAACAACCTCTTCATGAGGTAAACTTTATTAGAGACAGTTTTCCTTCTCATAAGTGGTACATAATTTCTTCCATAAATCTTTTGTAGTATGCTCATTTACTACTGTGAAATAAACTGACTCTAAAAGATGAAGTCTAATAGTAGACTTTGCTAATGCATCCAACTTATTCCAATCATACTCACACATATATGTAGGCTTAGCTTCAATCCCTGCCAAGGGTTTAATTGGCTTCTTTTGAATAAGTACATCCCTTATCTATTCTTTCCACAAAGAAAAGTTTGTGCCATCAAACTTTTTAATGTTGAAACACTCCTTTTTAGACATGGAAGAGGATGCCATGATGCAAATGAAACAAAATCCCAAATGCCAGTACTTGCAAGAGAGAAATCACACCAAATACTAGGTGCACCCAAATATGTATGCCTTAATGAAGGATAGTGTCACCAAAACTCAAGGCTCAAAGCATCAAAATGCATCTGACTCATGTGCATATACTATGAATCCATATGAGCAAATTTGGCCCAAAAGAAAATGCCAATTGCAATGGCAAAACAATGGCAATCCCAATGCCAATAAGTGCCAAAATGCCTCAAGCATAAATGTTATCCATGAGAATATGCATCAACAAAATCTCATCCAAGAGATCATAGCACACCTGTGCATCCACACTACAATATGTCAAAGCTATCCCTCATCATAAAATAGCATCTGTGTGCTAAACGCATCAATAAAGCATCGCACAAGGCAATCTACTAGCACATCTAACAAGGATCGCAATGCATCCAAATGGCATGTAAAGCATTTGTTGCAACCCATTGCAAACCACAAATGAGTGCACATGGCACAAACTACAACTAGAGTGATCTGCATAAGGTATATATGAAAGATCACAGCCCTATAGCAATGATCACTAGTGAAAATAGAGTCTGGATGCCTCAAAACATGGGCATCATTGCATAATCGGACTCAGCAAGGAAATATACAAGTATCTCTCTTCTACCACAACTCTAAAATCCCAATCGACGGATGTGAAATTAAGAGTCAACCCTTGCAATTTACCAGTAATTAAGACCTTAGGTAACTTAGACATGTGGCACCTGTGTAGAGCTTTGGAGAAAATCTAGAATAGAGAGACGAAAATGGCAACATAGAGTTCTGTATCTCCGCGAATACTCTACCAAATCATGCAAGACTTTGCAGGTAACAGTTTTGGCCCATCTCCAATTCATCGGAACTGACAGAATCAGAAATGATGGTCTCTACGAGCCGATCCAATAGATGAGCGTTGAAACATAGAAGAGGATCAAAGAAGATGAAATGCTTGATTCAGCAACTTATTATTGCTCATACTCCTTCTGCCGGGTTGGTTGGAAGTTGAATGGAGGCTTGGAAGTGCTTTGGTAGTGGAACTTAAACTCGAGCTCACGAGTCATGAAAAACAACGTCAGTAGTAGTAGCCACTATTTACAAAAATGGGCACCTTCTTTGCTCAAGTCTTTCACAGAGCTCACTAAATGAGCAACAGAATCCAAAGCCAAGGAATGCCAGCACCCACTAGATGATTCCAAGACAAATCACTTCACTCAAGCTCAGAAAACGTCACAAGCTTCAAAACCACCCAAATATTCGTTTTTTTGCTTCAAAAACCACTCAAAGCTTGAAAAAACCACTCTAGAGACTTCCAAACCATCAATAGGCTCCCACAAGGTTCACATACCACCTGAGCAACTCAAACATGCACCCACAGGCTTTTGCAAAGCGACAAATGCCACCCACACAGATGTATGGATGCAGAATGACCTCTTGGGCTCAACTAGACCACTCACAAGTGTCAGATAGACCACCCGAGCTCTCATATCATGTTGTTGAGAGTGGTCTCAATGGAAGCGGAACAGAAGAGTGTGAGAGAGAGGGAGAGCAATAAGAGAATCACACATGTTTTGGTGGGTGCAGAATACCCTAATCTTCTATGTCATCCATATATATATGTGTTTGAGTATTGTACATAAGTGGGGTTAAGGTACAATGGCCTTTAACCCCCATAGATATCATTACATACTTTGACTTTTCCAAACTTTAAAGGGTTAATGGAGTGGCTTTCACCTTCATAAACTCTTTCACATTTAGAGGTTGATAGGGGGAGGGGCCAACATATTGCAATTATGAATTCTAGAGTGTAATGAAGATGTAGGGTGATTACTCACAAGCCTTGGTATGCATATAAACGTTTTGATAGCTCCCAAATACATGGGATCCACAAGTACATGGGAAAATGGAAGGTTTTGCTCCTACTGAACTATGGATATGCAATGCTTGCTTAAAGGACTATGGATTGGCAATTCTAGCTTTAAGGACTATGGTTGAGTATTCCTTTATTATGGACTTCAATTAATATCTTATTTGGTGAGGTATGATTTGAACACTTGGTATGAAAGGTTTTGGACAACTACTATGGTATTAAACACACCATATTTACTTTGACTATGAAAAGGATGGCGACCACAAAAAAATCTACTAGCTTTGTGAACTCAATGACAATAACCGAGGCTCGGTGGGATACTCATATTGCTTCCCTAGCGGTCATACAACCACACAAATATTAATAATCATACATGCCTCTTGAAATACATGTAGGATCTCTTGGTAAGTAGGATTGTTATGGAACATTAAAAGGCATGACTCAAACATTGAGCTGACCCATAGAGTACATCTTGCTAAGGCTACATATTTGATTTATTTTGATGTGTATAATTGCACATTGATATTGTGACATCGATAATAAGTGGATCACATTGAAGCCTATAGTCCCACAATAAGAGGTTTTTGTTCTCACATATCTATTTTAGTGCATGGATGTAGATGAGTGGAGCTCCTTCAATATATCATGTCTTACATTTTTTGTCATGTCTGTGCAAGTGAAAGAAAGTGTGTCAAAATTAACCTTGCAAAACTCACACCAAACAGATGGAGAAGGGAGGTTTCCTTGTCTATTGCCATCCATGGCAAAACTTTCTTTCCTTGCTTTCCTTTCAAATATAGGGTGCACTCCGTAATAAAGTGGTCTAATCCATATTGCAGGAATGTTATCTACATTTTCTTATGGTCTAATCTAAATAATTGAGAAAGTTACTATCCAATACAGTGGATAAGATTATAATGAGTCAATAATTCCCTACACTTGGGAATAGATCCAACATTGAAAAGAACATATCAAAAAAATCCACATGTCCTAAAAAAGCTATAAGAAGGCACTTTTTTGAAGCCTTTGTATTGAAGAATGAAAATAGTTACGTGATATCTTATGAAATGGTAACAAACCATTACCTCCCTTTATGTGATATGTGGGTATACATGACTTAAGACTTGATGGTGGTAATAATAGAGATAATGGCACTATGATTTATTATCTCTATTTTTGCATGTGGTGCACCCACATGCACACACACGCATGCACGCATGCACACACACACACACACACTTTCAAACACATAATAATTTCGGTTCCCCCCCCCCTCCCTTTTGCACTACCTAATAATTTAGGTTGTCCCCTCCTCCCTTTTGCATTGCCTAACAATTTATCTTGGTTTGTTAATTTTACACGAGATTCTATACATTTTAATTAACTTTTATAGAATATTATGGGGTATGAATTATAAATACCTTTATGGGATATTATGAGGTTTTTAGAAAATAGGAAGAGTGAGTCATATAAAGAGGTGGGAGGAGGTGCAATGTTTCCCCGAAACCTATCCATCCGACCCAATCATCCCATTTAAACTCCTCGATATATATATCAGTTCATGTCATGTTGAGCCGCAAGATCTTCTTTCAACAATGTATCACTCTTCTCTTTGGTGCAGACCAACTTGCTGAGATTATGGCCTCCATTGATCCTTTCCTTCTCCTTATACTTGAGTACAACATCACTTGGGATGTTACCATCTTCATTCTCATCTAAGGGAGGATAGTATGGGGTGGTCTCTTGGTATAAAAGCTTCTTTTTAATGTCTCCTTCCCAATGATGAATATCTCTATCACTCAGTTCGAAAGCAGTAGGAAGTGAAGAGGTGAGTGAAGTTTATTACCCCCAACTTCATGTCACAACACACACACACTTTCTAACACACAATAATTTCAGTTTCCCCCCCCTCCCTTTCGCACTACCTAATAATTTAGGTTGTCTCCCCCTCCCTTTTGCATTGCCTAATAATTTATCTTGGTTTGCTAATTTTACACAAGGTTCTATACATTTTAATTAACTTTTATGGCTAATCCAATCGTGGCATTATTCTATTTAAAATTTCCTAAATCCGCTAACCCCTATTTCTTCTCTTTTGTTTTTTCTTCCCCCTCTTATTTGTTAATGACTTGAAACATTCAAATAAATCCAACCTGTTCGTCCATTTTTGCTTTGCCTTTTCCTTCCACCTCTGTGCCTTCCCGCCATTCCGATGTTACCTCTAAATCATTAGAAAAAAATGTTCAAAGACATAGCCACATACTAAATATGATCTTGTCTCTCTTTACTATTGAAATTTTTTTCTTCCTCCTTGCCTAATATGAATTTGTGATGGAATACTTACAAAATGCACTATGAGAGCACCCTAATTACCAACCCAAATCAATCTTTGTGGTAATGATAATCTATAGCTTAATTTTTGTCAATTGAAAACAAAGAAAGATTTAACTTCAATTAAAACAAATAAATATTTAACTTTAGTAGAAAGCCAGTGCCTCTTTCTTAACATACACAACATTATTAATTTCTCTAGTACAAGGAAGGGAATCTTTCTCCTCAACCTGATTTTCAAAGAGATCAAACAAACTGTCAAACACACAAGACTAGTAAAATCGAGGTCTAGAGAATGAAGTAGGGGCCATTTGGGGGGCATGAAAGAGGCCTGTAAGAACAAGTAAGTCACGACAAGCACGGAATCGAGGTCAAGAGAAGTGATAAAACATGTCTTATAGGCAAGGAATTTGACAAGGAAGAGATATTAAAACACATCCATTGAGAGATGTAGAAGAGTAGAACCATAGGAGAGAGGAGCCGTGCTACCATGAATCTTGCAAAGTCATAGATCTTCACAACAACTTGGTCGACCATGAATTTACTCCCTTTGACAACAAAGCAATGGTGTGATGAAGAATTGAACACTTGTTTGTGCGCAGATACCCAGGGAGCTGGATATTCTTATGATATACTAATGGCATACCTTCAATCATATCAGCCAATAGAGACATAAGTATCACAACAATCCCACATCAAGACCAAAGCTGTATAAGACCAAGCAATCCTTACATATGTCAAAGTTTTGCAAAAGAATTGCAATAAAATAAAAATATTCAACAAAAGTGCATGCTAACATCAACATCATCATTCAAAGACATCAAGTGCTAGACATTGTGTAGAAATGTCAATCTTTCAAGAGCCTGTGTTTTCAATGGTTTGGCTTGTCAAAATCCTACCAAAACTAGGCATGGGAGAGAAATTTGAAATTTTTACATCTCTATAAAATTCCCTCAACGTAGAAATTGCCTTTTTTAACCCTCATAGAGCATCTGCGTGCCCGCAGACGATCAGGGACCTACATGAAAGGTCATTGAAAACGGACATATTCCATTTGAAATTTTTTAACTCATGGAAAATGCCCTTATTTACCCCTTAGAGCATCTGCACGGTTGGGGAGCTAGCATATTTTTTCTTCTTGGAAGAAACCTTAGAAAGGTTATTAGCTCCCTCCCATACAAAATAAAAGAGCATGAACCTTGGGCTGCTTGGGCGTCTGCGCGCCCGCAAACGGATTGTTGGTCTGATTTTCTAGTATCTTTGGTCCACGAACAGCTTCTCCACCAGCAGCAGCTATGGGTGCAGGAGAGGGGAAGAATAAGAGGCGAGGCTGCTTGGGTGTCTGCGTGCACACAGATGGATTGTTAGCCTGTATCTTTGGTCCATGAACAACTTCACCAGTAGCAACTATAGGTGGAGGAGAGGGGGTGAATAAGAGGCAAGGCTGCAAGAACCAAGGTAGGGCACGAGAGAGGAGAAGAAGGAAGAAAGGGGGGGTGTGAAGTAGAAGGTGCTGCTGCTGCTACTTGTAACGTTGATGCTTACGGTCAGCAGTGCCCCTTTCGCCCATCACAGGGAATTGCATCGTTTGCCTAGCAGAGTGCAGATTCCTGCACTCTCTGAAGGCTCTCAACCATGAGAAGATGCCAATGGGAAGCTTTGTCTGTCTCTGCGCATTGTGGGCACGCAGGGTAGGAGCAGCTACGTCGACCTCTCGTGTTGCTCAAGCATTTGAGGAATGGAGTAGAGGGTGATGAGAATTCTGCCCTTAGTAATTCATCTTCTTGGAAGAATTTCTACGCTACAAGGCTACGTTGCTACAGTTTGCCCTTGCTCATTTACCAGCACCAGCTTGCAGGTGGTACTCACGTTAAGAGACTAGTTCACCTACGTAGCCATGCTGCTTTGGATGCAGCTACATGCCACGGTGCCCTGAATAGTACTACAGTTCCTTGAAGCGATGCATGGAAGAGCCTCAGAGCCAGCAGCAATCCCATCACGGATAGGTAGCAACGGACGTTTATCTGCGTGTCATAGGAATTAATTGCATCGAAAAAAAGCTGTTGTGGAGCAAGGTTGTAAGTAAAGGGAGTGGGCTGATAGATAAGTCGTGAGACGTGTAGGTAGAGTGTGAATAGATAAGTCGTGTGAGGTAAAGAGGTCATGTGATAGGTAGAGAGCATAGAGAGTGTAGAGCGTAGAGAGGTAGAAAGGTAGACAGGGTAGAGCGTAGAGAGAAAGAGACATGTAGAGAGGTAGAGAGCATAGAACTTACTAGGTAGAGAGTGAGAGAGAGGTAGTGAGCATCGAGGGTAGAATGTAGGTAGAGAGGTAGAGCGAGAGAGAAAGAGAGCATAGAGCGTAGAGAGGAAGAGAGCATAGAGCGTAGAGATCATAGAAAGTAGGTAGGGATAGAAGGTTAAAGCGATAGAGAGGCAGACATCGAGATAGAGCAAATAGACTCACCTTAGAAAAATTGGCACTGAGCATAGAGAAATAGAACGTTAGAGAGCAATAGAGAGGCAGACATCGTAGAGAACAAGAGGTAGAGAGCGTAGAAAGTAGGTAGGTAGGTAGACCGAGAGAGAGAGGTTGCAAAACAGCTCCAAAGAATGAAGGAGTCATTCATGCATTGCAAATCGTCCACCAAAAACTGCACCGCAGGCTTAAGATTGCCTGCAACATGTCTAGAGATGACCATCAAACCATTGTTGCATTCCATTCATGATTCAGCACTTACCAAAAGTTGGTGGCAAGACAAATGCAATAGTCCCATTATACTCCCGAGGAATCTTAGTAACCTCAATAGGTCCTTGACTTTCTCATAGAAGAGTGTTCAAGTTGTTTGCTCCTAGGCTTTCTAAAATCCAAGGCACAATTTCCTTTACCTCCTTTTCAATAGTTTCTAAGTCATCAGCACCACCTTCTCCATCCAAGTCGATAAATTTTGTACTTGTACCCTCGCGCAAAGCTTGAGAAGACCTAAGGATAAAGTCATCTGAGGAGGATTCATTGGAAGTAGACATAGCAAAATTAACAATAGGTACATTCTTTGTATCTTTGTCATTGATCTTGCCAGTAGTTGACAAAGTATTCTCAGTGTCACTTATATAGGATGAGGCTTCACAATAAACTATTTTATACTTGCAAGAAAGGGAAGCATCGAGCAAAAAATGTTCATCTTTGTGTAGTAAAACATAGCAACATTTTATGTAATTTTTTTTTATTTTCTTGTGAGACTCCTCTCGATGTGTATAGGGAACCATGAGCCCTTGGGAGAGGGCACACATACCAAATACCACCTTGTCTGAGAGTGTCCATGATAGTTGGTTGGTAGGGGAGGGTGAAAAGAGAAGAATATCACTCTATGATGCTTGTGTTACAGATCTAATCAACTCCTATGTTCAATGCTCTAAAAAATTAGCTTACTTAGCTGGAAGATACAAAGGAAATGGCCCATACATGGAAACTCTTCTTAATAGAGTCTCTGCAAGGAATACACCTACTTCGGGATTCATTACTCGAGCAGTACAAGATGCAGTAATAGGTACTCCTATGTATGAGGATCAAGTTCTCAATGGTGACAAAGAGATAGTTCAAAGAAAAAGGAAGTCATCTAAAGATTGTAGCTCCCATAGACCTGGATATGTAATGGAGTCAAGACAATGAAAACAAAGGGGTCGACCCTATAAAATAAGATTTCAGAGACCAAACGCAGACGCATCTTGCATCAACATGCAAGATGGAGTTAATTTGGGGGTTCAAGAAACAAGTAATGAGATGAGCACTACAGTCCTAGAAGAGGATATCAGCACTATAGTCCTAGAAGATGGAGTTAATTTGGGGGTTCAAGAAACAAGTAATGAGATTAGCACTATAGTCCTATGCACATGTCATTGTGGGCCATCAGAAGAATGCCTATTCATTTGCAAAAGAAAATGTTTTGGGTTATTTGAGAAGAAGAGATGTACAAATGTTATGGAAAGTAGATCACTTGCTTTGGTTGCTCCTTGCTTTTGGTCAAAAAGGGTATATCAAGTTAAGATGATACCTCAATGGATTTCATGATGTGGAGCATACATGACATGTCGATAAACAAGTTAAATATGTACCAAAAATACCCTCTACTTGGCCAATTGATCATGGGACAAGCATCTCCAATGAAAAAATGCTATGTCTCAAGAAGGCAAGCCTCACTTTCAAGTAGCACATTTTGCCAATAACCCCTCAAGTACGACCACAACAGGGTGGGAAGGAACCTTCAAGTGGGCATACTTTGTAAAGTGGGAAAAGAAGTAAAAAGTGGAGGCATGGGATATCTAAAGATGCTGAGAAGAATATTGCTTTGGCTAAAGAATTGGATGCAGAGTTTGTGAAAGAGACAATAGTAATACCAAGGGCTAATGTCATCATTTATTTGTTAACAAATAACTTATATCAAGTGCACATCAAGGGTGATCCATCTTGCTCTTGCCCTGATTTTCAAAGGAGGGATGTAGAGAATAAGCCTTATCTAGCATGTAAGCACATCTATTATGTGTACATGCAATTGTTGGGATTGCACAAGAATCAACACATGTTAATTCATCAGCTGACACTCAGCATGAGAGATCTAAGCTTTTTTCTCAATCATGAGAGATCTAAGCTTTTTTCTCAATCAACGTCAGCTTAAAAAGCCCACCACCGTGGCATAAGAAAAGTGTTCATGCAATGCAATACAAATCATGTCACAAGGGATGGTGATATGCTCTAAATTTTAAGGATTGAAGGATTTGGTTTGATACAAATGAGGTGACAAAGCCATAATCTTCATGATTGTGGTATTAATAAAGTTTTGAGAAAGCTCCTAAAATAAGAGCAAGTGTTGAAAAAGATCCAAACCAAAGGCTCACTAAATCATCACACTCTAAATAAAGTGGTTCAAGTGGACTACATGGTTTAAGTGGACTAAGTGGTATAAGTGATTTAAGTGGTTTCAGTGGATTAGGTGGACTTATAAAGTTAATGCAAAAATGTTGAAATATATCAACATGAATTAGTGCACATGATAGGTAGATAAACCCTTGTGACTTGAAAATATAAACTTTGATTGCACATATTTGATTGTTCTCCCCTTTTTCTCGATGTTGCCTTGAAAGTATTTGCAAGTCACAAGGTTGGATCTAGCTATTATGTATACCAAATCATCCACAATCTGAATAATTACAACACAACAACATAACTTGTAGCCCACAAGGTTCTAGCTTTCAAGTATAAAATGAGACAAGATGGATATGAGCATATGTGTTCTTCCATTGCTTTCACATATTCTCCCATCCATCCCCTTACATACAACATACCATCCTACATATTTAGCTTCATCAATCGCTTCCATGTATAACACAACAACATAACTTGTAGCCCACAAGGTTCTAGTTTTAAGTACAAAATGAGACGAGATGGATATGAGCATATGCGCTCTTCCATTGCTTAACAGATTCTCCCATCCATCCCCTCACATACAACATACCATCCTACATATTTAGAGCTTCATCCACCACTTCCAAGTACAGAATGAGATGAGATGGATATGGGCATATGACTCTTCCCTCACCTATCATATTCTCCTATCCGTCCCCTCATGTGTAACATACAACACTCTATATTGCATTTAGCATAGGTACAATATCATCTATCTCTTTGACTTCACTTGCTGTCACTAAGTAGCTCAAGCTCGTCTTCTTCTTCGCTAAATGCACCCTCGGCAACTAATTCTACAATTGTCCAACAATTCTCATTATAGCAGCTTCACTTACTGCCCTAGTCGCAACATTAAACCCTTTCAACAATCATAGATTCCCAAAGAAAAATACTAAATTTGTAGCTCTTGATGGCTTTAAATGATTGCATCTCTTAGAATGAATAAAATCGTATGCACTCCAATTTCGCTCACATGCACCCGATGATGCAGTAATAGAGAGAGCAAAAGTTGCAACATGTTGCAACTCCAATGTCTCTCCACCATATTCCTTCCACCAAGTAGGTGCAATCGTCATCTTAATAGCATCAAGATTCCAGGGATCTCCAAAAGAGCCTTCGCAATTCGTATACCTCACTTGTTGTTGGTAGGCCAATTTGCCTTGATCTCCCAGAAGCAAGTTCTTACAAACCTCTTGAAAGTTACTTATGACTTCTAGATTCTGTGATTGAGCATACATTTGATATTGTGGATGTATTGCAAACGTAGCTCCATGCAAAGGAGTGTGCATTTTCTTCCATCTCTTATCAGCCAAATATACCACTTGTTGCTTTTCCTTAAGTGCAAAGCGCATGAATTCTTTAACTTGTCATATTGCTTCTGACATTTTCCAATACACTTTACCCATAACAAAGGCATCAGCATCGACCATCCTCAATACTGTCACAAATGGCTCCACACCTTCTTTTATTCTTTCTACATTTTTCTAGAATAATGATGATTGTACAAGATGTCACATTTATTGCCTGGCATTGCGTACTGTGTCTTTTTCTTGAGCCAATTCTCCCATCGTCTATCAGCTACAGTCTCGACTAAAGCTTGATGCACTTCCAACAATCTAGCAAGAACTAGAAAAGAAGTGGCAAATCTAGTTTGACAAAATTGTCTTAGTTGCTTCATAGATTGCTCTCTGAATACTTCATGCAAGTATTGATGGCTCTTTATAAAACTCACAATGGTGTTAGCATCTTGTAGCACTGGTTGCACATATGGCAATTATCCAATATCCTTCAACAATAAGTTGAGAGTATGAGCACCACATGGCACCTATACTTTGCCATGACCATCTCACCTGCAGTCTTGTAATTCAATGCATTATCTGTTACTAATGCAGTAAAATTTTCACTGCCACCAACTTTACGAATTGCTCTTTCGTATATTTTTACAATATATGCTAAAGTTTTTTCTTTTAGAGATGTATCGATACTCTCCAAAAACATTGTTCCCTTGGGAGTAATGCACATTACATTTATCAAGGGTCTGGCCTACTTGCTGGTCCATCCATCAAAAGCAAGAGTGCACCCATATGTAGGAATAGAATCCAATATCTTTTTTTTCAAGCAATCCACCACAGTTTGTTTAACTCTATCAAGATGATCCGTATGCATTTTATTATAATCCGGCAAAACAAATCCTGGTCTAGCACATGACTTCAAGGCATTACGAAACGTCTCATGAATCTCTCATGACATTGAATGGTATACCATTTTTTACAAATGCTTCTATCCATCTTAAGTGCTCTTTATGCACTTGTTGTCAAAGAGATTCATCCTCCATAGATGATTGTTCTCCCTTTTTTCTCTTCTTTACCTGACAGACATTAGTCGCATCAAAACTCACCTGTGACTCGCTTGTTAGCAAATCTACATCACCTTCATGTATTGATACACCCCTCGCATTTATTGGTGCTTCTCCTTCAACCGTCTCATCAACCTCAGTGCTCACATCTTGTTGACTTGGACGATTCCTTAACCAATTTCTTCACTTTCTCTAAATACAATTTGCATAACGGAAGAACATTAAATAAAGTGCACGAGCAAGCTTCAATGTCACTACCAATTCCAAGAAAATGTTGCTTGATGCGAGTAGAACCGCCCGTGAACTTGTGTCCACAATATTTACACTGCACGAAAGAGACCCAGGCATGCACTTTTCATATCTCCATCACATATGACCAAATCGTGCCGCACACCATGCTTTTGAAGTTGCAAAAACAAAAAAAATCCAAAAATATTAACTTGCGTATGCAATAGAAACATACTGCAATGCACATTTTGTCAAAGGCAACACATATACTTTAAAAAACACTTTCAAGAATGCAATATATTAATTGTCATTCATTCAAATTCTTTGTATCTCCATCACATATGACCAAATCGTGCTGCGCACCATGCTTTTGAAGTTGCAAAGAAAACAAAATTCAAAAATATTAATTTGCGTATGCAACAGAAACATACTGCAATGCACATTTTGTCAAAAGCAACACATATACTTTAAAAAACACTTTCAAGAATGCTATATATTAATTGTCATTCATTCACACTCTATTGAAAGAATATTAAATATTCATTCAAAAAAAAGTGTAAGAACGAGTAATGAAAATTAAGAGACATGGGATATTGAAAGAATATTATTTATTCATTTAGAAGAAAGTGTAAGAATGAGTAATAAAAATTAGGAGACATGGATTCATTTCTAATGAAAGAATACCCTCAAACTGTAAATCATTCATTCACATTCTATTGAAAGAATATTAAATATTCATTCAGAAGAAAGTGTAAGAATGACTAATGAAAATTGGAAGACATGGATTCATTTCTAATGAAAGAATACGCTTTAACTGTAAAGCATTCATTCACATTGTATTGAAACAATATTAAATATTCATTCAAAAGAAACTATAAGAATGACTAATGAAAATTGAGACATGGATTCATTTCTATTGAAAGAATATACTCAAACAGAAAATCATTCATTCACATTCTATTGAAAGAATATTACGTATTCATTCAAAAGAAAGTGTAAGAATGAGTTATAAAAATTGAGACACATGGATTCATTTCTACAGAAAGAATATACTCAAATTGAAAATCATTCATTCACATTCTATTGAAAGAATATTACATATTCATTCAAAAGAAAGTGTAAGAATGAGTAATAAAAATTGAGAGGCATGGATTCATTTTTATTCAAAGAATATACTAAAATTGAAAATCATTCATTCACATTCTATTGAAAATCATTCATTCACATTCTATTGAAAGAATATTAAATATTCATTCAAAAGGAAGTGTAAGAATGAGACAAGTGTTCCAATAACCTTTAAAACTTTTAATTCATACACCTTTAAAACTCCTTGTATTCTTTCACATTCTATTGAAAGAATATTAAATATTCATTCAAAGAAAGTGTGAGAATACAAACACAAAATAAAATCATATTTCTCACAAGCGATCCAAGGAACTCAAGAAGGAGATCCTAGAACTCCCACAAACAAATTTCATAGTCTAACACAAAAACAACAAAAGCACATTTTTCACAAGAGATCTAAGGAACTCAACAAAGAGATCCTAGAACTCCCATAAACAAATTTCATAGACACAAAAATACCAAAAACACATTTCTCACAAGAGATCTAAGGAACTCAACAAGGAGATCCTAAAACTCCCACAAACAAATTTCATAGACACAAAAACACCAAAAGCACTTTTCTCACAAGAGATCGAAGGAACTCAACAAAGAGGACCTAGAACTCCCACAAACGAAGACACAAAGACCAAAACCACAAATCTCACAAGAGATCTTAGGAACTCAAATAGAGATCCTAAAGCTCCCACAAACAAAATCCATCTTATTTTAGACCTTCTAGATTGCTTTCACAATCTTGAAGGACCTTTCTTCTTTCTTTTCCTTGTTTGATCTCTTATGCTCGGCTAGGGAACCAAGCGTGAGATAAGAGAAACTGGAAAACCGTGACCTTATATATAGGAACATAGCCACATATTCATCCTAATATAGGTTTATTTGTACAAATAAGTTATTCATAAATACCTATTTGTACGACTAAGTTATTCATATGAATATCTATTCATATGAATAGAATCTATTCATACGAATATGAATGGATGACGTGTTGATTTATGTAAAAACTGTGATGTGTCACCACCTTTTTACTCGATTTTTTCCTTCATTCAAATCATTCGAGCGATGTTTACACATTTTTTGAATCATGAATTTGAATTTTCCTACTTAGGTAGCACGTTCTGCATGTACATATGCTTTTTTGGACTTGGAATCACCTTGATTAGAACTCATACAATCTTCTATCAGTTTGTGTATCTTCCTATTTTAACTTGTATCTTTGATGCTCAAAATCACTATAGGTAGGCAAATAAACATGGCAAAGACATAAAGTCACAAGCAATTACGAATTAGAAGGAGCCACAAGATTTATTTGTTTCAAACTCTAGTGCAGTTATTGGTAGTTAGTCGCTGATGATATTTGAAAGTGGATTTATCACTTATATAAGGTGGGGGATATTCTTTGGGTTCAAGTGCCCTCCCCTAGTCTAGGAGAAGGAATCTCCATGTGACTTAGAGGAAAGAAACAAGATGAGTATACAAATTAGGAATCTTTTTCTTCTTAGAAGGAAAATTTCTTGTAGTATTAGGTTTGGAATTGGATCTTGATGAGTAGAAGTTTTCCCTTTACAAAAGGAAAATTGGAGTACTAAAGGACTCTATTATTGTTTACTAGGGGACCATATTTGCTTCTCACTAAAATGTATATGAAAAGAGCAATTGTCATGAAGGGATCCTTATTTCTTGTGGATATTTATGGAAAAGAACTTTCATAATGTAGTTTTTTCTTAAGTTTGGAATTTATGATGCAGTTTTTGACTTCTAAAATAGAGTTGTTTGGAACAACATTATTTCAAATTTATTCACCAGCAGAAATTTTGCCATTTATATGTAGAGAATTGGAGAACCTAGGGACTCTACTATTGCTTAGCTGGGGGAGTGACATAGATAACAATTATGGGTTCGCATTGAAGCTTGCAATCCCACAAATATGATGCATGTTCTAACATGGATTTTTTGTGGATGGACACAGGTGAGTTGACCTATCTTCTCAATAGTTTTGCAACAATGATAGGTCTTTGGCATATTTTTTGGTGGCAAAAATGAAGGGAGTTGGTTTCTCCAACAAGTACTTCTTTACTTTGGATATGATAATGACGAAAGGATCATGTGTATTCCATGGTTCTCATAAGAAATTATATTTAGGAGTAATGTTAACTTAGAGATAGTTGCATTGTATGAGACCATTTTGATAGGATCTATGATCTGACCCTTTAAAAGAGGATGGGAATCTTTTTCTAGGTGATCTTGTTCTTGCCCATGGTTATATAAGGGAGTATTTTGATTCATTTTTGGAGGTAGGAAGTACCTAAATTGAAATGTACTACCAGTAGTGAAATGTATGGAGAGTGAGTTTGATCACTCTAATGGAGACTAGCTTATGGCCTCTACTATGGATTGAGAAATCATTGTCATTTATGTCCTATTATGAACTGCGAATGGATTAGTTATAAAAATTGGATGACTCATGTTTCATAATGAAAAGGGCAAAAATATGATTTTCTACTCTACTACACTTGGTTATAGGGTTCAAACTTTGAATGATTTTATCATTAAGTGAAGGTAGGGATGTAGTTAGCTAGGCAAAACATGCACATGTTTGATCGAGATGAGTTGGCACAAGCAGAATTACATGTGCTTTAATTGTTCCTAAGAAGTTAGGTGATCTTTGTATGAATGAAGATGATGCATCAATGAGTACAAGTACTTGATGGAAGAATGCAAGGGTACATACGCTTACATCAGAGCTGTATTTTTTATAAATGGTTCATGATCAAATGTGATAGAATTTGATGCAATTTAAACATAATAAATTGCAAATTCTTTATTAAGAAAAGCATGCTTAACCAAAACAAAGGGTTACCTTTTCTTAAAACCATGAAAATACAAAATTGGAAAATGACTTGCCACAAACAACACTTGCGCCAATTGCAAAAATCCACTATGTCAATTGCAGTACCTTTGACGATGAATTACCCAACCAAGTTGGGCCATGAACTCCAAATATATATATACAAACTACCATTGCTCTACTTGCATCACCATCGTGAGCTTACATAGGCTTGACATGCTTCCGTGCTAGCATAACTTCAATGAATTGCTATCAGAAGCATACATAGGCCTACATCACTATCGAGTTTTGAGCATACATACATTTTTTTTGCTAGCTATTTAATCCTCACCATATTTTGCTATCATCTCTCAGAATTCCATTAAGGTCCATGAAGATGAAGACTTAGATCTATGGAGGCAAAGGCGAGCTATATGAAACGGTCAATCACTTATGTGAAGGTGAATAATATTTAAGAGCCCACTGAGGTATGACTAGTACTATATGCCAGGTTTTTTATCACTTCATGTACACTAGATATGGGTGGGTCACCTTTCTTCTTAAGATCAATATAATGAGTAAAAAACTATGAAACATGGATGGCCTAATAGTAGCAACATAGGTCATATATATAAGGGTTATTGTGAGGATACAATTGGTCATTTGTTCAGCAAGACTTGGCAATATGCTTTCCATATGGCTTTACTTTGGATAGCGATCGTACTCTTCCACTTAATGTTTATGTACAATCTAATGTCTCTAGGGAAGCTTTGTCTATTTGGAGTTGATTTTCAAATATTTTTGGGGTCTAGAATTGATCTAGGACCTTTTTCATGTTCTCAAAAAGCTTTTATTTTCCTTTCCCACTCAGTTGTCTCACTTTGAGGAGGGGGAGGAATCTTTCACAAGCCTTCAATAGGGAGGAGATCCTCTCTCTTTAGTAGCAAGTCTATCCTTTCTTTCTTGGAGAAGTAAGTAGCATGAAGTCACATCCCTCCCTCTCCTTGAGTCATCCCATCTTTTCAAGTGGCCTTCTTAGCTCTCCACATTCTTCGGTTCCTTACTTTGCATGGGCTTTCCTCCCTTGTCACATGGATCATTAGTCCAAACACATGTGGGTTTCTTAATTAATCTTGACTTTTGTACTTTTAGTTAAAGCAAACCACAACGATTAGTATGTTCTCAAAAATTAGTGATTCAAATGAGAAATAATTAATTCCAAACTCACCATACTCATCTCTTTCTTTCATTTCTTATTCCCAATCATCTTGTGTTAGACTCTCTCTCTTTCTCTTACTTGGGGTAGGTCCAAAATATGTTACATTCGCCCCCTCTTACAAATGACGATGTCCTCATCCTTCAAATGTAGGAAATTTCCTTTTTGATTCATCTTCCATTAGCCATGTAACTTCTTCGCTAGGTACTTCTTCCATTTGATTAAATATTCCCATATTACCCAATTGCTTAGGCCTGATTATTATTAGGAACATAGTACCTGTTCAATGGGATCATGTATAAAACACAGCATGAATCTTATAGCCACTAGGTAGCTCTAGATAGTAGGCCTAATCCCAAATTCTAGTCTATTGAAAAAGGTCCATAGTACCTAGGATTCAATATATTCTTTCCCTTAAATTTAATGGAATACAATCGGGGTTTCACTCTTACGAAAACCCATTCTCCCAATTTGAATTCTCTCTCAATTCTACTTCTATGAGCATATGTCTTTTCGGAGGTGTTCCTTGATCTTTAAGGTTTGTGTGTCTCTTGAGATTTTTATCTTAGGTGACAGGTGAAAAGCATTCTTGTCCATAGAGGTCTCTAAAAGGGTTCATTTTGATGGAGCCTTGGAATGTACTATTAAAAGCATATTCCACCAGGTGAACACATTCCACCAAGTAGAGCTTAAGTTAAGGTGGGTACCATCAGCATGGAATAAAGCTTTCTGAAATTTAGAAGTGAATTTGCTCTCTCTATCAAAAATTCTTTTCTTCAGGAGACCATGCAATCTGAGTATTTTTTTTATAAATACCACAGTTATGTTTAAAGAAGTATCTATAGTTTTGATAGGAATAAAACAATCTACCTTGGTCTACCACCACAAATATGGATTCATGATTGAATCTAAGCTTTGGTAGTCTACTAATTTAAAGCCCATGGTCACACATTCCCACTTCATTTTGGGAATGCCTAGGGGACTAAGCATTGTAGGGGTCTTTACATGTCCCAATTTGACCTTCTCGTAGGATAGGCATTTAAGCAAATGATCCCTTATTTCTTTCTTCATCCCCGAATAAATAGAAATGGATCTTTATTACTCCATAAGTTTTCAAATGAAATCCTGGATGGGCAACAATATGTAGGAAGGTGTTCTTTATTTGGTCTATATTTGGAATACGCACCCTTTCTTTGTAAAATAACATCCCATGTTGTTGTTTAGCTTAGGGTCAAGAGAGGTCCAAAATATGGATCTTCCCTTATCTTGTAAGTTGTCTTGTATTTGTTGGACCCAACGGTTCTCTACCATAGAAATGGTATAGAGTTGGGGGTTTCAACTAAGAGCATGAGCCACAACATTATCCATATCTGCCTTATACTTGATGTCAAAGTCATTTTCTTGGATGGTGATATTCCCTGTCCTTTTCCAAGCATTTAATTTAGGTTGGGTAAAGATCCACTTAAGGCTTCGATGCTCAGTGAATAGATTAAGCATCCTTCTAGTTTTTTCTATTAAGCTTTCTCCCCAGATAGGCTTTAAATCTTCCCAATAAAAAGATCCACTTAAATGGGAAGTCATTCTTTTTACAAACCCTTCTATTCCTTAGTTTATCAGTCACAATCTTTCTTAAACAAACCTATGTATCTACTTGTCGCATCTGACATCTCTTTTCATTTCACTCAATAAGGAGACTAAACTATCACGACTTATTCTATATTCCTTTTGGGTTTTCATTTCCAATTGTCTGGAACTCTTGAATGCCAACTCTAGCGATTCCATGTGTGGTATTACTAGAGCCAAAACCTTCTACCTTCTAGTAATTTAATTCACAAGAATGCAACCTCTCGGTGATTACTATGCCAATTCTTTAACTCCATAATCAGTAATGTCATTAGTTATTTTTGTGAAGATTACTATGGGGGATTAGAGGGGGTTTGTGAAAGCAATTATTATAGTTCAAGCCCTCAGTCATTCTAAGCTAAGTAACCTTTCATGGATTTTGGAGCTAGGCGACCTTTATTTCACCCAATACTTACATAATGGTCACACATTCCTTTCCTTTATAAAAATTTGGTCCAAGGGATGAACTACTAGAATAATTTTTCAACCATTAGGGTCCTACTTTCCTAGATCCCTTTATTAGAGGTGTTGATCAAAGGGCTATTGTGGGGTTAAAGGTCACTGTGCCTTAACCCCAGTTATGTACAATACTCAAACACATATATAAATGAATGAAAAAGAAGATTAGGGTGGTTCTGCACCCACCAAACTTGTGTGGCTCTCTGTCTCTCTCTCTCCTTCTTACATTCTTGCTTCCGTTGAGAGCACTCTCAACTGGTATCAGAGCCCGGGTGATCTAGCTGAGCGTGCGTGAATGCTTAAAGCTCAACAGCTCTGTGGGAGGAAGGAGAAGCTCTGTGGGAAGCTTTGTGGGCGACTTTACTTGCATCTGAGTGTGCAGAGACCTTGAAGGGACCTTTGTAAAAGTCACTTTGGCTTTGCGAAGTGGTTTTGAGAGCCTGTTAAGAGTTTTCAAAGAAAAACTCGTTTTTTGAGCTTCTCCCTGTTCCGTTCGATGACAGAGACTCCGTATTGACTTGTAGAAGAAACTATTGCTTGCTTTTGGTGTCCACATTACTTTAGGAGCCTGAAAACACCTTCATTCCCGAATCTGGGATCATTTCATTGGATTTCTAAGTCACTGTGTCAGTTCCTGCGTTTTTTGCCCGGGTGTTGGAACTCAAGTTTGGAGCAACCATTTGCAGATCTGTCAGTTCCGATGGACTCAGGAGGTCCTAAAACTTCTATGTTGCTCATCATTCGCACTCCGGTGGAGATTACAGATAGCTCTGTTTCCAAAAACGTTTTTCAGTCCGTGTGTTGGACCCAGTGATTGAGACCACAGTTTCTAAAACCGTCTGTCCCATTGCATTCCGGACGCCCAAAAACCCCTACCTATCAGTTCTTGCGTGATTCGATGGAGGATTTTCAGAGTTATAAATCTCTGTGTATTCGATTTCGTCTCTCTGTTATGCATTTTTCATACTAAGGTTTTGAAACCTTAGATTTATGCCACATGGCAGTGGATAAGTGTTGACTCCCATTTCTCACTCATCAATTGGGATTTTGGAGTTCTGGTAGAAGAGAGATATTTGCAGATTTTCTTGCTGAGTCCGATTATGCAATGGCGCCCATGTTTTAAAGCATCTCAGGTTCTATTTTCAGTAGCGCTCATTACCGTGGGACTATGATTTCTTGAGCATACCTTATGCTAATCACTCTGGTTGCAGTTTGAGCAGTGTGTGCGCTCATTCGTGGTGTGCATTGGGTTGCAGTGGATGATTTATAGGCCATTTGGATGCATTGCGGTCCTTATTGGATGCGCTGATAGGCCCAAATTGCCTTGTGGGATGCTATTTTTATGGACGCTTTGCACATGGATGCTATTTTATGCTGAGGGACAGCTTTGACACATTGCAAGTGATGCACTGATAGTGCTATGCTCTCTTGGATGAGATATTATTGATGCATATGCCAGTGGACGGTGTTTATGCTTGAGTCATTTGGCACTTATTGGCATTTCCTTTTGGGCCAGATTTGCTCATATGGATGCATAGTATATGCACATGAGTCAGATGCATCTTTTGATGCTTTGAGCTTTGAGTTTTTTGTGATATTTCAGTCTATTGTGGCATACACATTTGGGTGCACCTAGTATTTGGTGTGATTCTCTCTTGCAGGCACTAGCATTTGGGATTTTGTTTCATTTGCATCATGGCATCCTCTTCCATGCCTGAAAAGGAGTTTTTCAGCATTAAAAAGTTTGATGGGACAAACTTTTCTTTGTGGAAAGAACAAATAAGGGATGTGCTTATTCAAAAGAAGCAGATTAAACCCTTGGCAGGGATTGAAGCTAAGCCTGCAAATATGTCTGAGGATGATTGGAATGAGTTGGATGCATTAGCAAAGTCTACTATTAGACTTCATCTTGCAGAGTCAGTTTATTTCACAGTAGTAAATGAGCAGACTACGGAAGATTTGTGGAAGAAACTGTGTGCCACTTATGAGAAGGAAACTGCCTCTAATAAAGTTTTCCTCATGAAGAGGTTGTTTGAGCTGCAGATGAAGGAAGGGGTCTCCATTGCTTCTCACTTGAATGAATTCAATATTATTTTCAGCCAGCAGCTTCAGGCTCAGAAGATGAATTTTGATGCGGAGACTAAGGCAATATTTCTCTTATGTTCATTGCCATCCTCATGGGATACCTTCCATACAGCTGTCAGTAACTCTGCACCTGGTGGAGTACTGAAATTTGATGATGTTGTGGGTAGCTTGTTGGCCGAGGAGATTAGACGGAAGTCTATGGATGGCAACAAGCAGGATGCAGCCTTAAATGTGCAAAGGGGCAGATCACAGTTCAGGGGGAAGTCCCAAGAAAGAGGGAAGTCTCATAGCAAATCCAGGGCACGGAACATTGAGTGTTACCATTGTGGCAAGAAGGGCCATATGAAAAAGGATTGCTACAAGCTGAAAAGAGAGCAAAAGGATAAGAAAAAGAATGCAAATTGGGGTGCAAATCAAAAGGAAGAGAGTCCAAGGGAGGACAAAGGAAAAGTGAAGATCGAGGAGATCAATGCAGTCACACATGATAGTGACAATGATGTTCTCTTCATGTCTAGTTTATCTGCAGAGTTGCTTACCACTTCAGATGATGCATATTCCCAGGATTGGATTTTGGATTCTGGTGCTTCATTTCATGTTACTCCCCATAGGGAATGGTTCTCCACTTATGATAGTAGAAAGACAGGTTGTGTGCATCTTGGAAATGACTATGCATGTGACATAATGGGAGCAGGTGACATAAAGTTTTCTTTTGCAAATGGGTCTTCATTTGTTTTAAAACATGTGAGACATGTGCCTAAGCTGACCAAGAGTCTTATTTCAGTGGGTCAGCTAGATGATGCTGGTTTTCACACCACTTTTGGCTTTCAGAGTTGGAAAATTCAGAAGGGCTCTATGCTTTTGGCTAGGGGTGCCAAGTGTGGGACTTTGTATCCCTTACATGTATCAGGGGTATTTGATCATGTTGTTGCAATAACCGAGCAGCCAAGCACTTCTTTGTGGCATTGCAGGTTGGGGCACATGAGCCAGAATGGAATGAAACTCTTATGCCGTTTGGGTTATGTACCGCATTTGAGTTTCTCTGATTTTGAATTTTGTGAGCATTGTCTCTATGGGAAGCAGACTAAATCAGCCCATAAAAGAAGGGGAAAGAAAGAGTTTGAAATGCTTGATTTGGTGCCAAACGTATGTGGTCCCATGCCTACACGGTCATTAGGCAGGGCTGAATACTATGTGACATTCATTGATGATGCAACTAGGAAAGTGTGGGCTTATGCTATAGCTCGGAAGAGTGATGTGTTCTGGACAGGTATTTCAGAAATGGCTGGCCTTGGTTGAGAATCAGTCAGGTAGAACGCTTAAATGCCTACGGACTGACAATGGTGGAGAGTATCTCTCTCATGACTTTCAGCATTTTTGTGATACACGTGGGATTAAGAGAGAGCTCACATCCCGTCGTACTCCAGAGCAAAATCCAGTTGCAGAAAAGATGAACCGTACCATTCAAGAAAGGTTGCAATGCATGCTTTCCAATGCAAGTCTTTCTGGTGGTTTTTGGGCTAAGGCAATGAAGACTGTAGTGCATGTGATCAATAGATCACCTAGTAAGAGTTTGGATGGTGGTATTCCTGAAGAGGCATGGAGTGGAAAGAAGCCCTCTTACTCTCATTTGCGTATATTTGGGTGTGAGGCATATGCACATGTGCCAAAAGAGCTTCGAAAGAAGCTAGATCCTAAGTCTAGGAAATGCATCTTTCTAGGTTATGGTGTTCAAAGTGGAGAGATGGGCTATCGTCTCTGGGATCCAGAAGCAAAGAAGATCATACGCAGCCATGATGTGGTCTTCAATGAGAAGAAGATGCATAAGGCACCCATGAGGGATGTGGAAATGAGGAGAATCACTTTCCTGGATCTGAATCCACCTGCCTATGTTGATAGACAGCAAGCTGTCCATGCACCAAATGTGCAAGAAATGGTACCACCAAGTACTCCCACAGGTATACAATCAAGGGTAGATGATGGATCATCTATTGGTGGAAATGATGAGCCAAATGTGGCTGATATGCAAGTGGGAGAGCAAGCTGAAATGCCCTTGACAAGATCATCTAGAGTGTCTAGACCGCCTGATAGGTTTGTTCCAGGGGTAGACTATGTGATGCTTACTGATTGCGGGGAGCCTTCTTGCTATAGAGAGGCTATGATGCGTGAGGATCAACGCAAGTGGGAGTATGCTATGCAATCAGAGATGAGTTCACTTATGAAGAATAAGACTTGGGACTTGGTTTCTTTGCCACATGGAAAGAAAGCATTGCCATGTAAATGGGTCTACAAAATGAAGGTCACAGGTGATGATGTGCCTAGGTACAAGGCCCGTTTGGTTGCTAAAGGGTTCAAGCAAGAGAAGGGTGTGTTGATGAGATATTCTCTCCAGTTGTAAAGATGACCACACTTAGATGCATGCTTGGACTAGTGGCAATAGAGGATATGGAGCTTATGCAGATGGATGTCAAGACAGCTTTCTTGCATGGGGATTTGCATGAGGAAATTTACATGGTTCAGCCGGAAGGCTTTGAAGAAAAGGGCAAAGAGCATTTAGTTTGCAAGCTGAAGAAGAGTCTCTATGGTCTTAAGCAAGCACCTAGAGAATGGTATCAGAAGTTTGATGCTTTCATTCGGTCCCAGGGTTTTAGAAGGAGTGAAATTGATCACTGCCTCTACACTAAAAGGGCTAAGGATAATAGCCTGATAATCTTGGCACTATATGTGGATGATATGCTATTGGCTAGCAAGAATACTTATGAGCTAGATGCTTTAAAGGCCAAGTTGCATGAGGCCTTTGATATGAAGGATTTGGGACTTGGAGGTCATATTCTTGGTATGCGCATCACGCGTGAGTAGGAAACTCCTTTGGCTTTCACAAAAAGAGTATGTTACAAAAGTATTGCAGCATTTCAATATGGAGGGGGGGAAGGCAGAGAGTACTCCATTGCCTCCATATGTGAAACTGAGTCATACAGATAGTCCCAAATCAAATGAGAAGAGGGCCATGATGGCCAAGGTTCCTTATGCATCAGCAATTGGGAGTCTTATGTATGCTATGATAGCTACTAGACCAGACATTGCATTTGCAGTGGGAGTTGTTAGCCGGTATATGGCTAATCCAGGTAAGAGGCATTGGGAGGCAGTTAAGTGCATCATGAGGTACATGAAGGGTACCAAGGAGATGTGCATTTGCTTTGGTAAAGGAGACATGCGTGTACTTGGGTACACAGATTAAGACTATGCAGGGCATGTGGATAGTAGGAGATCCACTTCTGGTTATGTGTTCACCTTTACAGGTGGTGCAGTGTCGTGGATGTCTCGCGCACAGAAGTGCGTTGCTTTGTCTACCACAGAGGCTGAGTATGTTGCAGCCACAGAGGGTTGCAAGGAGGCTATATGGATTGATCGACTAGTGGGAGATTTGGGGATTCATACAAGTGTACCGACATTGCATAGTGATTCCATGAGTGCTATTCAGCTAGCACGGAATCCGGTCTTTCATGCAAAGACCAAACACATTGAGGTCAGGTACCATTTCATTAGGGAGGTACTTGAGGACAAGCGCATAGAGCTTGTCAAGGTTCATACAGATGATAACCCTGCAGATATGCTGACGAAGAGTCTACCTAGTCAGCGGTTTGAGTATTGTCGTGTATTGATGGGCATTGGATAGTATGCTCACTGGTTGTTCTCCCTTAAAGGCACATTGTCCTTTAAGTGGGAGGTTGTGGGGTTAAAGGTCACTGTGCCTTAACCCCAGTTATGTACAATACTCAAACACATATATAAATGAATGAAAAAGAAGATTAGGGTGTAACTGCACCCACCAAACTTGTGTGGCTCTCTGTCTCTCTCACTCCTTCTTCCATTCTTGCTTCCGTTGAGAGCACTCTCAGCTATGCCTCATGGCATGTTTGTAGGCTCCTCTCTTCTCCTTGCCCTTCTATGCGACATGGCAAAAGGTTGGCCCCTGGCTTACTAGGCTGCACAATGAGCTACACACATCACCATAGCAAAAGGTTGGACTGCATACATTGCGAGCTTGGAGCATCATGAACATGGGTCCCTAGACTGATCAGGCTACTCGTGTACCTCATTAGTTGAGGTACCTTGTCTTACTGGATTGCCAGACGATATCTAAGCTTTTTAACTTTTGCATGGTATCTTGGTTCTAAGGCACTTGAAACTCAAACACTTGCATTGGATTCTAAGGGTGGTTGCACACCTCCCATTGCGTGTGCCTAAGCGATGTGTTTACACACCAAGTGGACAGAATATGAAGGCTTTTATCGAAAAATAACGTGGTTGTTGAGGCTTTCAATCGGAGGTTGCGTGTGAGACTTTGGGCGGGGGGTGGCATCCTTTTGGCACGTTTGACATGGCCTCTTCACTACATTGGGCAAGCGTGAGTGTGTAAAAATAAGGTTGGTTACACACCGCCCAAGCCCGCCAAAGTGTGGGCGAGGTGAGGTGGACATAAAGATGGGCGGGCGTAGATGTGTAAGAGCACCAGTGTGGAACTAGATGATCCATGTCAGCTTGGCCCAGAAAACGACCTTAAAAAGCTTTAAGCGAAAGAAACTAAAAGCTTTGAGCAAGCGTTTTCTTTGGCCCAGATTACTTCCTAGTGCATGACTCCTGTACTTAGTCGGGGAGGGGTGTAAATGCTGCATAGATTATGGGTAACCTTTCTTATGCACATGTCATAGAAGGTCTTCTCAATAGCAAGCAACAATAGATGAAATAGAGATTGCTCCGATTTATCGAGGAGTTAGGGGAACGTTGCCAATATTGTGAACTTCGTGATGCTCAGGGTCGTTTTCTTTTGCTGAGAGTGCAGTAATCTGCAAGCCAAACTCCTCGAAAGTGGCCAATATTGTGAACTCCATGATGCTCAGGGTGATTTTCTTTGGCTGATTACTGCAGTAGTAAGCCAAACTCCTCGAAATGTGGCCAATATTGCGAACTCCTCAAAACGTGGCCAATATTGCGAGTTTGGCTCATAGAAACGTGGCCAATATTGCAAACTCCGTGATGCTCAGGGTCGTTTATTCTTTGGCTGCAGTAATAAACGACCCTGAGCATCACGGAGTTTGCAATATTGGCCAGTTTATCACGGAGTTTGCAATATTGGCCAGTAATAAACGACCCTGAGCATCACGGAGTTCGTAATATTGGCCACGTTTCAAGGAGTTTGGCTTGCAGATTACTGCACTCTCAGCCAAAGAAAACGACCCTGAGCATCACGGAGTTCGCAATATTGGCCACGTTTCCCTAACTCCTCGACAAATCGCAGCACAGCCGGACGATGCCTCCCCTTTGCTGGTTCCCTCAACACGCCAACACTAATGTGGCAACTGGAAATGTGACAGATGAAAGCGGAACGTTGTGACTTATATCATTCGGTTCTGGGAGCGAATTCCAACGTGTGCTCCATGGATTTGCTACATTTCATGATCAGGCATTTGGACGAGTTGTTGAAGAAGAACGTGAGAGATCGTCACCAGTAGCAGCAGCCAGGTTCAATTGTCCAAGCTTTAGTGGAAGCCAAGCTCGATCGCCCCTTCGACTCCACAAACGGCAATAGTATCTGTCATTCTACACTGTTGTTATTCACGGATCTTTTGTCCAACAAGGACACTCCAGAAGCAAAATTGTACTTGGATTTGCTCTCAGAAGCAGAAGAAGAATTGCTGCGAGCTCTCAAGGCATCCGAAACACCTTACACGACGGAGGAATTTCAAGTTTTTTCTTTAGCATTAGGCCTGGAGCTTCTGGTATTCCTCACCGGTTCGGAGAAGAAGGAACGGGATGTGGCTTCTCACGTTTTTGGAGATTTGATTTACACGGACTACAAAAATCCTTTGAAAGATCAGCAACTTTGTAACAATTTACCATTCGCCGCATATAGGTAAATCTAGAGCGCTAGGTTCCCAATTAACTTCCCGTTACCTCAAAGTTCTGAGCACATTTACGCCTCTTTAATGTGTTTTATAATACCTTCATAGCTTTTGAAGGTTCGGAGAATTGCATACTGGATCTAGCGTTGAGAGTGCACTGCTAAGCTCGTCTAGATAGGCGTTCTTTCTCATCCGAGCCTTCATATAAAAAAACGTGAGATCTTCTTGAAAATTTTGGGGTGATTCGACTTTAGAGATGGTAAAAATTCATAGATGTTAACCTATGCTTCAAGAGCAAATTAATCGATGGTTTAAGGGAGCTCTCACGCCAAAAGCATATGGGATGAGATGATTTGACGGGCGTTGATTTCGATGAACGCTCCAGAAGCTGCTCGTGGTGGCGATACTTTCCAGGGGGATTGTATATACGAGAGAGAGAGAGTTGTCATTCTATTTAGCGACCTACTCCAAGCGTTGTTCGTCATCTGGACTTTATTTGAGATGTCAAGTTTGGGACTATTGCTTGGAAATTCAGTTTATGCAAGCGCTGTCATTCTATTCAGTGACCCATTCCAGGCGTTGTTCATCATCTGCAGTTTATTTGAGATGTCGGGTTTGGGAACTGTTGTATATTACTTCAAAATTCAGTTTATGCAAGCGCGGTCGTTCTGTTTAGCGACCTACTCGGAAATTCAATTTATGCAGTCTGAAGAGAATATTGTCATGAAACAATCCAAGTATAGAAAAGGCTGCCACACAAGTTCAGAATGCAGAATTATAGCCTGATTTCAACCTTGGTTGGACCTGGGCTTACGTTGTCAATGTATGATGGCAATGAATCTTTTGATGCCACTCTATACACAAGCTGTTGGCTGCCTCATTTACCTATGCAACACTCGTCGTGACATTCAGTTTGGGGTATCACAGGTGAGTAGACATATGCATAGCACTTATAAGACCACATGTTGGCATGCATTTTCAGATACTTGCAGGGCACCTGGCATCTTGGATTGTTCTATGCCAAGGGGGGGTGACATTACGTTTCATGCATTCAGTGATTGGATTGGTCTAGTGACGATAATGGTAGGCAGTCCACAAGTGGAAACTATTTCTTTCTTTGCAACTTATGCATACCTTGGTTGAGCAAGAAGCAACTCTTGGACTCCATTTTGGCCTCAATTTTCTTTGATACTTTATCACCTTAGCATGAGTATTTTTTAATCCCTCAAGAACCTTTTAAGAGCTGAATTCTCTTACATTATGGCATCTAGTGCATTGGCATAGGAGGTGCCTCCCCCAAGAGTTCTTCCACTTCCAACTCAAGTTCTTTAGGATTGCGCCTCCACTGCTTTTTGTGCTTTGTTAAAGCCTCTTGCCTTTCATTGAAGCTATCCATTCTTTCCATACTCGCTACTGTACATCCGCTCAACTTTGTATTGAAGTCTCAAATTACATTAGTTTGTCCTCCTATAGGGGCAATTTTTCAACGCATCTTTGCCGTCACAAACCCTCCCCATTTTGCAGATTGTGTCATCTTGGGTAGAAAAGTGTGCTCCCAACTTTGCAATTCAAATTGTACCTTGCTATTTTTCCTTTTTTGTCACAAAAAACATCAATGTCAACGGTGGATAGAAATCCAAAGTTTTGTCAATTTTTCTTGATTGAATATCATCAGAGCTTGTCAAGTGCAAATTTTTGTGTCATCGTTGTGGGTTCTCTTGCCACTTCAATGGAAAGGGGCTATTCAAAAACCTTGACTTTCTAGGAGAGACTCTTCCCCTTTAATGCATATGGCCAAAATTGCCAAAAATAATGTCCAAAACTGTTATAAGATTATAGTTTGGCAAATGTCCCAAAAATATCCAAAATGGATATAAAATGGATTTAGAATGTGTTTTATACGTATGTATGTACACACACATTTTGTGTGTATTGAATAACCTGTCATCAAGAAGTATGTACATTCACAGCTGTCTCAAAGAGAAACAACTACTATTCAAAGTAGAGAAAGATCAAAAGTAGAGAGATGAGTACTCCAGGAAGGACTCGTAAGGAGCAGATACTACAACCAAACTAAAAGCAATGAAAGAGCACATCCAACTAGTTGGAATGAAGATCACCCATGAAATGCACATCCCGGAGAGAGCAATGCAGAGAGGAATGGAAGAAATGATAGATATCCACAAGAGAGCGTCCATGAATGTAAGAATTACACACACACACACACACACACACATGCACACAAGTTTGAATTGAATCAATGGGAATTATACAAGTATAAAAGCCTAGTAATTCCTCTTGAAGTGTTTATGATAATTATTCACTGATCTTGGTTTTCCCATGGACTCGAATTGTGCTGTTCACAACAAGCAAATATATAGCTTTATTCCTATGAGTCTGAGTTCATGTAAAATTTAATCAATTCTTAGGCTAGCCAATCATTCTTTAAACCCAGCCAATTGAGGCAGGTCAAGTTGGTTTGTGGATAGTTAGTTGCTTGCCATTGATTGGACTTTGCAAAAGGGTCTTATCCATGAAGATGATCATCTTTGGATGGGGAGACCTCCAAAATAGGTAAAGTACTCCACTCCTTTGGTCTAAAGGAGCCATGATGAGGAGTTACTCTTTCACCTAAGAACTTCTGAGATCTACAAAGCCAGATGTAGCTTATGCTTGGGTACGGGTGAGAACATAAGCATTAGCCTCTCTTTTGGCCCTTTTAGCTTTGTGCCCTTCTAATCCCCTATGTGGGTGTAGAAGCCCCAACAGCTACAAAAAATTTAACTTTACCTCAACAAAAAGCTGAATCTATATGATTGCATGTATTCTAGTGTTACAATGGTATATTGAATATATTCTAGATTTGACATAGAACTATGGATTGAATGATAAAGCTCCATTTATGTTTTCTTGTAGACTTCGACTCATACACTTTGAGGTCTCCCATTGACGTTCATTGTCTCCATGGTTACAATTACATTTTTATAACTGTTGTCTTTCAAGATGGCCTTTGAAAGGCATGCACAATAGAATGATTACACTGATAACAATGGTGTTTACATTGCCTTTGCACCTAGTCTTTGTTCTGATACAATTGATGTCAAGGGAATTTTTAGATGTTTCAATTACTCGATGAGAACATCATTGTTGCATATTTTCTTAATAATTATTGATTCGTAAAACTTGATAAATTTGGTAAAGAGTTATGTACCCACAAAAATATACAAAGCAAACTGTTGATGTAACCCTATGCATAGAGTCGGTCTAATTTAAGGCTTATTACATTAGTGTGGATAGTCAACCTTATTAGGCACCATTACGTGTGTGCACAAAACACATTTTTTTAGTCTCTTTTTTGTTCCTGCTTCTTGGTAGATAGTACACCGTCGATCGTATATAACCTAACCTAATAGGCTCTTATTGGGATTGTTTGAAAGAGAGCTATGTTAATGCACACTAAATTCCTCAAGGTCTTATGAGACCAAAAAAGATGCTCAAGTAACATGAGAGTTGGTTTTTTTTTTTTTACATAAGAGTTGGTTATGTGTATGATTAGATGCTCCTAAAAGAAGAGAAAGGTTCAGAATATCCTCTCTAGACCCACTGATAGGTTGTGCCTTATTGCCCAAGCACCCACCCTAGGTTGTGGCGATGAGGAAGTCTCATCACTGTTGCCCCTCCCTTTGTCTCTTTTTCTTCCCTCATTGCGGAGCCACTTCTCTCCCCTCCCTCTACATCTTTTAAAGAATCATTCTCATATCTCTTGGTTTTTATGTTGCTACTTAGGGCTCATGTTTTTGTCGATTCAATATTGACTTGTTAGGGGAAGAAGTATCATCTTTTTTGAGGTGTTAAGGAGTTCCTTTGGCTTCCACCATGACCTTTAGGCAGGGACCTCTCCTTAGCATTCCTTTTCCTCTAGAATTATTTTCAGTTGTGGGCATAGTTTGAATAGTATTGGAAGCCTTTGCATTCCCACCATGTGAGCTAAAACTTGGGATGGTGAGCAAGGTTTCTTTATGTTTGTCATGGAGTAGTGTTTGTAATATTCTTATTTTGTAATTGCCCTGGTAGTTTAGTAAGAGTTAAGTCCTCTATAATTGCCTAAAAGGCCATGCGATCTCTCTGGACATTTGTCCCTAGGAACCATCTCCCCTTTAGAGGTTTTTGGTTGAAATTGCTCCTAAGTAACTCTCTTTTGTTCTCCTTGCATTTTGGACATGGGAAGCTCTATATCTAATTTTCCAAGATTTTTCCTTCTTCTTTTTGGGGGGAGATGGTCCGTTTATATACCAAGAAAAAAGGGGAAAAGGAGACAAAAAGTGTATAATCTTATGTATCAAAGAAATCTCTAGATGTGCCAATGGTCAGATAATTGCTATATCATCGTATTCATCTCAAATAATATAGAATGCAGCTCCTTGAGATTGGAGAGGTGTGCCTTGTCTAGCTTTCTATTTGTGTCTCACATTTGGCAATGTGGAGCCTTTGCTCTACTGTGGCTAGTTGTCATCAGTCTTCTAGATGTATCCACAGAAGACTTTTGGAGCTAAAATGGAGATTAATGAGAAGAGTGCGGCTGCTTATTCCCATCTATCAGCAAATCCTATAAAAATTATTGGATGTCTCTTTGTACGATTGCTAGAACAGTTAGTTTGCTAATGTTACCCAAATAGATTGTACGTTGAGATTGGACTACTCTTTGTTACCCACATAGGATAAGTATAGAACTTGGTGCAAGCTAAAGATGTCTCAAGGGGGGGATTTTGCTCCAACTATGCATACTTATCGGACTCTTAATTTGGGGGAGTCTAGGACTAGGGGTTGCATAATGGCATCAGTTAGTGGCAGCCAAATACAATAGTGCTACCATCACGTGGGAGTCTACAATTTATGCCAAGCTAGTTTAGAGGGTTTTTTATTGTAAGCACTTGAAAGCGAGCGACTAGGCACAATGAAAAGTTGTGACATATCTATCATAGATTAAGGATCTAATCAAGGGCTTAAAAAATATAGATGTTGGTCGGGAATACGTGCCTAATATGTGAAGGTTTCTCTCTCAAACTTTGTGTGGTAGGATGGCAGGTTGAGGATTCAAAGGAGTGCTAGTAGGCATTGATAAAAAAACTATTCTATCTGCAGCAATATGAGATATCATCAATACGTGGTATTTAGATAGATTTATCATGCTTTTTAATCTAATTTATTAACACATTTGGATCAAGGATACGAAGATGATCCATTAAGATGTACACTCCTATATCTTTGATGACAACAGATCATGATACCATTCTGTCAAGAATGCTTTATGATCTACCATGAATGGGTAGTAAGGTCCGGGTGAACCCAAAGGGCATTAGGTTTAGTTAGATGATATTGCATCATACTTCAAGAATCAAAGGCTCCATGGGGTTACAATGGGGATGTACAATTTCTAGAATTTTAAGAGGCAAATCTAGGGGGACACTCATGAGGGCCAACCTTGGCTCTTTTCCTTTTAGCACTCTCCCTCTCTTTACATTAAAACACTCTTGGGCCCATAGGGTGCAAAGGCATATTGCTATTCTTTCCATCTCTCCCTACTAGCAGAAATTCTTTGGGAAAGTTGTACTTTTGAAAATTGTACAATATATTAGGGTCCTTTTGCTATAGCTCTCCGAATTTTTCCCAAGTCCATCGTCGTTCCAGTGGCATATACAGGGGGTGGATCCAGTGATCGACATGGGCACTGCGGTAGTACCACCAAAATGGCTCCAACTTTAGAAAAGGAATGTGCCAATGAGGTTGTAGACCACCGACCGCCAGCATCTGCATCAGTCCATGGGACTGAAGCAATGGGGGCGAGGTTGTATCCTCTTCTTGTGTGCTTTGGATGCATGCATCGCTAGTCATCAAAATACTAGGTGATGAATTGTGTGAGGGGGTGCACCTCTAAGATTTCATATAGATGGAGGTGGGAGCCCTCGATGGTCTAGGAAAGGATCATGCACAGTTCCGAACATCCATTGCTGTCCGTGAAAAATTTCGTGATTTTGAGGAGTTGTTTACTCTTCTAATTTCTAAAGAGCAGAGAAATGGTGGTGCATCTTCTTCAGGAGGAACTTCAAAAGAAACTGTCTTCTACTCAAATGCTGGAAGAGGTAGAGGCAGAGTGAGAGGAAGCCGATTTGGAGGCCGTGATAGAAATTAGAATATGCAGCAAACTCAAGAAAACCAGTCCTATGGAGGAGGACGTGGTAACTGTAGAGGCAGGGGGAGCCAAAGAGGTCATGGTGGATGGCAGAGAGGCCAAAATGTAAACGACAATGTTGAATGCTACTATTGTGGTAAAATGGGTCATATGGCTAAAGACTGCTACAAAAAGCAGAATGACATTATGAATGCAAAAGTGCAGCAAGGCAATTATGCATCCTCTAGTAGACAGGGTGATGACAGAAATGAGCATTTGTTTATGGTGCAACACATGACCAATTCTGTGACAACTACAGAAGACAGTAATGATGTGTGGTATGTTGACTCAGATGCATCAAACCACATGACAGGTCATGCAGAATGGATGCAAGATGCAAGGAAAATGGAAAGACCAAGATTTGTGGAGACTAGTGATGATACTGCACATCCTATTGTGTAGATTGGTAAAATTCCTTTGTCTATGCAGGATGGGAAAAAGAAATACCTGTTTGATGTATTTCATGTCCCGAATATCACCAAGAACCTAGTTTCTGTTGGTCAAATGGTTGAGCAAGGCTTGCAGGTCAGATTTAATACTCATGGATGCTTTGTTGAGGATATGAAAAATAACGGTCGCTTGATAGCAAAAGGAAAGAAGAAGGGTAGGATGTTTACATTGGATGTGGACATGCCTAAATTGAGTGCAGCAATGTTTGCACATGGGACCGGTGTAGTTGCAGATATTGATATCTGGCATAAACGCATTGCTCATGTTAATGTACAGTGACTTAAATCAATGCAGGCCCAAAATATTGTTGTAGGATTGCCTAAATTCAAGGTTGCCGAAATGCATAATGTATGTGAAGCCTGTCGATTTGGAAAACAGGCAAGGAAATCATTTCCTAGACATGTTCAAGAGAGTAAGAAGCCATTGGAATTAATCCACTCTGATGTGTGGACTATAAAGCTGCATCTATTGGAGGCTGTCATTTCTTTGTCACTTTTATTGATGACTACAATAGAAAAGTTTGGGTGCATTTTATGAAAAAGAAAAGTGAAGTGTTTGGGCATTTCAAAGCTTTTAAAGCTATCATTGAAAAAGAAACAGGCCTGCAAATAAAATGACTAAGGTCAGATGGAGGGGAAGAGTACCTCTTAAATGAGTTTGCAAGGTTCCTATAGAAGCATTGCATAAAGCAACAATATTCATGCAGTCATACCCCACAGCAAAATGGACTTGCAAAAAGGAAAAATAGGCATATTGCAGAGGTATCTCGGGCCATGCTAAATGAAAAAGACCTACCAGATTATTATTGGGCTGAAGCAGTTGCTATAGTAGTTTACATAATGAATAGGACTCCCACTGCAACAATACATGGCATGATGCTAAAGGAGATGTATACTGGTAGGAAACCAAATATTTCTCATTTGAAAATTTTTGGTTGCATTGCCTATGTTCATGTGCTAGATGAGTTGAGGTCCAAGTTGGATCCAAAAGCTGAGAAGTGCATCTTTATTGGTTATTCTCTGCAGCAGAAAGGGTATAGATTCGATAACCCTTCTACTCATAAGTTTATAGTGAGCAAAGATGTTGTTTTTGATGAGATGAGTAGCTGGTATAAACCACCAGTAAATGTGATTGATGATGTAGATGCACAAAATGGTAATGCTGCACAGAATTCACAGCAACAATCACAAAATATTAGTGGACCTACAATGTCCTCTAGTAGTGGTTCACATACTTCACCATGGACAGGCAGATTGAGATCAAGAGAATCTCCTCAAAGCAATGCAGATACTGGTATACAGGTATCACAAAAAGGAAAAGAGAAGGTAGATCAGCCCATGTTTGATGTGAATGCAGGTCACTCTTATGTGGATGGTGAATGCAGTGGCTCAAAACAGAGCATTGATGATGAGTTGGGTATTCCTTCTATTGTTACACCTAGAGTAAGGAAGACATGGGATGTTTTGAGAGCACCTAGAAGTGAGCCTACTTTGTGCAGGTCTACCAAAGCTAGGTATCCTGTGGATAGGCTGAAATATGATGGATTTATAGCCATTCACTATGCCTATATGGTCAAAGTGATACAAGAACCAGAACCCACTTCTTTTGAGCAAGCCATGGGAAAAGAAAAATGGGAGAAAGCCATGGATGAAGAAATGGATGCCTTGAAAGCAAATGCTACATGGGAATTGGTGCCTTTGCCTAAAGACAAGAATGCAATTAGCTGTAAGTGGGTTTATAAGGTGAAGCACAATGCAGATGGTTCTGTGAATAGATACAAGGCAAGATTAGTTGTCAAGGGGTATGCACAGACATATGGCATTGATTATGAAGAAACATTCAGTCCGGTTGCAAGGATGGCAACCATAAGAGCAGTCATTGCTATGGCTACATCAAAGGGATGGTCTTTACATTAGATGGATGTAAAGAATGCCTTCTTGCATGGTGATTTGCAAGAAGAGGTCTTTATGGCACAGCCACCAGGTTATGTTCATGTTGTTCATCCTGAGTTTGTTTGCCAGTTGAAGAAAGCGTTGTATGGCTTGAAGCAAGCACCGAGAGCATGGTCTAACAAGATAGGACAGTATCTTGTCACTATTGGCTTTCAGATTTCCAAGGCAGATTTCTCACTTTATGTGAGAAAAACAAAGAAAGGTATTATGCTGCTTGTCATTTATGTTGATGATTTGATCATCACAGGTGATAGTGATGAAGATATCCTTCATGTGAAAATGCTATTGCAGCAGAAGTTTGAGATGAAGGATTTGGGAGAGCTGCATTATTTCTTGGGCATTGAGGTGATTAGATCACCAAGTGGGATACGACTCTTGCAGAGGCAGTATGGATTGGACATGCTGTCCAAATATGGGATGATAGGCTGTAAGCCTATTTCAGTTCCTTTGGAGCAGAATGTGAAGCTGAGCACAGATGCAGGTGAGCTTGTGGAAAACCCTACTATGTACAGGCGCATAGTAGGAAGTTTGATTTATATGACTATTACCAGGCCAAACTTGAGCTATGCAATTGGATTGGCAAGTCAGTTTATGCAGGCTCCAAGGAAACTGCATTTGGATGCGGCTAGATGCATACTCAGGTATGTGAAGTCCACATTGCAGTATGGACTATTTTATGAGGCTGGGATCTAGATACAATTGCATGGATACATTGATGCTGATTGGGCTAGTAGTATTTCTGATAGACGATCTACCAGTGGATATATGTTCTCTTTTGGGAGTGCTACAGTCACTTGAAGTAGCAAGAAACAGCCTACAGTTGCCTTGTCGAGCACAGAGGCTGAGTATAGGGGTGTAGCAATGGTTGCATGTGAGGTAGCTTGGTTGCATAAGCTACTTTATGATATGCATCAGTCTACAGATGGGCCAGTTGTCATTTATTGTGACAACATGAGCAGTATACACTTGGCAAATAACCTAGTCTATCATGCTAGAACAAAGCACATTGAGGTACATTATCACTATGTGTGGGAGAAGGTTTTACTAGGTCTTATTGATCTAGTTTATGTCAACACAGAGGATCAGGTAGCTGACATATTCACGAAGGCATTGGGTGCAGAGAAGCTGTGCAAGTTCAGAGACCTGCTTGGTGTGCAAGAATTGGGATTGAGCTTGAGGGGGAGTGTTGAGATATCGAGCTCCACTCGTGATATGCCAAGGTGACCGTTGTGCATTTATGTCACCGACTTGTTAGCTACAGATGCGGTTGGTACACCGCCCATAAATAATAGCTAGATGACAGCTATCCTTATGTACTCTAGTTCGTGGCTCACTTAGTATGCCACCTTAATTAGCTAAGTTTGGTTTGAGACCCACATATAGGGTTCTTCTATTTCTTTGTACTTGAGTTCTTTTGGCTTTCACAACTAAGAAGAGGAAAACTGTTTTTAGCCTCCACCTTTGTGTGTATTCCCCCATTGTGTATGTGAGGATTCCGCAAGTGAGACTCCTTCCTTCTCTCCCACTATCTTCACACTTCCCTCTTCCTTGCATGAAACCACACTACAACAATCCGGAGGCCCTTTGAGTGACACTTGCGGATAGCTCGTGCTATGCATTTCTCCCACAAGGAGTAGCTAGGACTAGAGGCTCCATCACTGCTGAGACCCACTACATTTTGGCACCGCGGCCGGGGATAAAAGGTATGCTTTTGCATTTTCACTTGTCTCCCTTCAATATATTCCCATTGCACTTTTTTCAAGCTTACCTTGGAGCTTGTTAGTGGAGTTGTAGGAGAGAAAAGAGGTGTAAAGAGAGAGAGAGAGAGAGGACGAAAATCTATTTTTTCATGTAGGAATGCCATTTGTGAGCATGGAAGCTTGTTTTGGATGCTTTTTGGTGTTTCAAGTTGATAGGAACTTAGTATGCTTGATTGCTAAGTTGTGTGTGTGATCTAATCACCTCAAAAAACAACAAAACTAAGGATTTTTGTTAAGTTTATAAGTAGCTTCATGTTCTAGAACTCCCCTTTTCTGAGTTTTTGCATTTTGGCTTTCAAAAAGTGTTTGTTTTCAAGTTTTTTTCATTGAGTAGGTAGAATAGGTAGTGTAGCACCCCCCCATCACAAAAAATCATGAACAAAAACTACAAAATCCTCAAAAATCATCAAATCTTAGTCAGTGAAATTGTGTATGACTATCTCGTCGAGTCGTTTTTGTAGCGTATCACACCAACCAGATTCCCCGTCGACCGACGTGTTAGCTAGATCCCATCGGTCAACCTGCATTGACCCGATGCCATAGCACTTCCCCGTCGACCTAAACTCTAACTACGATTTACCCCACCATGCAAAGTTAATGCGTGTCAAAGTTACTTCCACACCGATCTGACAAGTTGTTGATCGATACTGTAGTGGTTCGCGACCAACCGTTGCTATCTTACTATCCCACCGCCAGCATGGTAAACGTGGCCACCCCCATGCCTGTACTCATAATCGTTCCCCTCTGCCCACTACGCTACTTCCATCACACTGCCCATCGCTATGTTTCTCCATCGTCCGATGTTTTACGCTTACCCCACCATCGTTGCTATATCTGTAGCCCACCGGCCGACGCATTAGTAAGATTTTGCCACTTCCCTATCCTGCTGCCTTCTGTTATCCGCCGATATCCCTACACCAGGGGAATATCCTTTCCAACCAATCCATGAGAATGGACCTACACACCTACAAGGCCCACCCATTGCAACACCTCCGTAAAGCTATTCCAACCCTGTGACAAGGAAGAGGATGAGAAGGAGTCTGATGACTTCTGGTATGCACCTCTTCTTGAGCCAGAATTCTCGCAAAATTGGATGCACATCTTAGCCAACATAGATGTCCTAGAAAGAGTAGGGTTTCAGATCACCACCCTAGAGCTCAAGGGTCTGACCCCAGTGGTTCCCCTAAGGATGTTCAATATGCTCAAACCTCGAGAGGTAAGCAAGGGAACTGTAAGGGTAAATTCATATCTTCACTGGCTGTCCTACGTAGGCACCATGACTGCCCACCATGAGTTCTCCTCTAACTAGGGAAACAGGATAAGTAAGGTAACCACCCCCGTCAGCTCTGTAAGTACAAGGGAAGAGCCCCCTTCAGGTCCCGAATCCCCTGTATCCAAAGGCAAGGCTAAGACCAAAAAGTCCACTGCTCCGACAGAAAAAGAGAAGAAGATCGAGGATAAAGAAGACCTATGACAAGTACCAACCCACTACAAGGCCTATACTATTTAGGATCGTAAGATCTTATCCCAACAGGCCAAAAGATCTCGAGAGGATGGTTGTTTTCAAGGATATGATGGACTGGCCCTGGTCAAGGAAGTAAACCTAGCCCCGAAAGGGCAAGACCCACAACCTGTGTTTGTCACTGATGACCTCATTCCCAGTGAGGAGAATGCCTTAATAGCTCTCCTATGGGAATATAAGAACTACATGGCCTAGAAATACACGGACATGCCGCAGTAGTGTAGCATACAATCCCCATGATGAATGATGCTAGGCCAGTATGGCAATGCCTCTATCCTATGAATCCTAAATACTCACTCATAGTGAGGGAAGAAATCTAGAAACTCATAGATGCAGGATTCATCTATGAGATCAAGCATACAAAATGGGTATCACCCATTGGGATAGTCCTAAAGAAAAATGGAAAAATCAGAGTATGCGTGGATTTGAAGAAGGTTAATGTGGCCACGAGACGTGACCACTACCCCTTGCCATTCACGAAACATGTTTTAGAAAGGGTAGCCATAGAGGAAGCATATAGCTTCCTAGATGGATTTTCAGGTTACAACCAAGTCTCAATTGCCCCCCAAGATCAACACAAGACCGCGTTTGCAACCGAATGGGGTGTATATGCAACCAAGGTTATGATATTTGGATTAACCAATGCCCCATCTACCTTCCAACGAATGATGATCATGGTATTCAAGTAATACCTAAGGGTCTTTATGGAAGTCTTCTTGGATGATATGTGTGTGAACTCGAAATGGGATAACCACTTGAAGTATCTCAGGCTCGTCCTCGAGAAGTGCCGCTTATACCGCATATCCCTCAACCCCCTTAAGTGCCAGTTTTGGGTCAAACATGGTGTCATCCTGCATCACATATTGTCCCAGAATGGAATCTCTATAGACCACAAAAAAATTAAACTCATCTTGGAGTTACCGCCTCCCACCAACGCTAAGGGAGTCCAACGATTTACTAGCCATATGGGCTATTATCAGAGGTTTATCTTGTTCTACACCAACATAGCCCACCCATTATACAAAGTGCGAGTATCTTTTGAGTGAACTGAGGAATGCCAAACATCCTTTGAAACCCTCAAGCTAGCTCTGGCCACTGGCCTGATATTGAGGTCTCTCGACTAAAATTTAATATTCCACATCCACATTGATGCCTCTAACTTTGCCATTGGATAACGCCCAGCCCAGGGAGCATAATTTGGATTGCCCGCTATACTTTGCGAGCCGTCAACTAAATGAGGCCGAAGTTAACTACACCACCACACAGAGAGAGCGTCTCACCATGGTCTATGTAGTTAAGAAGTTCAGGCACTACTTGTTAGGTAACAAGTTTGTCTTCTTTGTGGGCCATCAAGCATTGTTGTACTTGGTCAACAAACCCTGTATGATGAGATGCATTATGAGGTGGATGCTGATCTTGCTAGAATTCGGCTTCACAATCGTTGTGTGTAAGGGCAAAACCCACGTTCTAGCCAACCACCTATCAAGGATCCCAAACGGCAAAGCTCCAACAGGAGTAGCAAATGATCTCCCCGACGCTTCCCTCTTCTTCCTCGATGTCATTCTAGAATGGGCTGCCATAATCGGCCACTACTTGGCCAACAAACTACCCCTACGCCAAGACCTCAAGAAGGATAGAGCCCATAAACTCATTAAGGATGCACCATATCAGCTAATAGCAGGCCAACTCTACCGTGTGGGTAAGGATGGCTTACTCTACGAAGATGTGTATGTGAACACAAATACATAAAGGTGCTTGAAGAAGCCCACTGAAGAATCACAAGAGGCCATTTTGCCACCGAGGTTACAGCATGTAAAGTGTTGCAAGCTGGTCTCTAGTGGCCAACACTCTTCGGAGACACGGTTGAATTTGTCAAATGATGTGACCCCTGCCAATGCATCCAAATCCCACACAGGGCAAACATGATGCCCCTAATCAGGATCCTGGCTGACCAACCCTTCGAGAAATGGGGCATCGATTTCATTGGTCCCATAAGCCTAGCTGCTAAGGGGACCGAGGCACGATACATCATCCTAGCCACCGACTACTTCACCAAGTGGGTGGAAGGAAGAGCCACGACAGTAAAGGCTAATGCAAGATCCACCACCAAGTTCTTATATGAACAAGTCATCACGTGGTTTGGATGCCCATTGGAGTTAGTCAGTGACCAAGGAACTCACTTCCTCAATGAAACCATAGCAATCCTAACGAGCGAGTTTATGATCATTCATAGGAAGTCAACGCCATACTACCCCAGAGCAAGTGGCTTGGCCAAAAGCTCCAACAAAAGTTGCTATAAGATTATCACATGTATGGTAGAAGCCAGTCATACCGATTGGGTGCATAAGCTCATAGCAGCGTTATGGGTCTACAAGACCTCCTACAAAGTGGCAATGCATTGCACCCCCTTCAAGTTAGCCTTTGGGGTAGAGGCAGTAATGCCAATGGAGTATGTAGTGTCTAGCCTCTACCTTGCCGTAAAAGAAAGACTTGTGGAAAATGCGCTAGCCAAAAGGCTAGTCGACCTCGAAAAGCTAGAAGAGACAAGGTTGCGAGCAGCCTACTCTCTCTGAGTAGAAAAGGCCCAACATAAAAAGTGGTTCGAGTGCAGCCTCAAGAACAAGGACCTGGCAAAAGGAGACTTGGCACTCCTGTACAGTGTCTGCAACACCAAATGTAAGCTTAAATACCAAGGTATGGGTCCCTACCGCATAGTTGAGATCACTCCGTGCTAAATAGCCACCCTTGATGGAACAAAAATGGATGGCTACCTAAATGGAAGTAAGTTGAAAAGATACTATGGACCACTCACTATCTCCACCCTTCAAGTCGTGTATAGAGAAAAAGAACTTAAGGCAGAGGTGGCTAGGATGAAGCGCTAGTCCATCGAGGAAGCCAGAATCTGTAATGCTAAGATCCAATAGCATAGACAAATGACCCTGCTTCAAGCAACGATTGAACAAATGCAACTAACGGATGAGCTAACAATAGAGCCATCTAGGTGGCTTGTTCAGATACAGGTACTGTGCATGCACATCAAAGCAGGACCCAAGAGTGAGCCACAATTTCATCTCCCGAGAGGTATGAGAAAAGCTACAGGTACCCCTAACCCTCAGTATTGCCTCAAGAATATATTTTTATTGAATTGATTTAAGTCTATTATGCCAAAGTAGATAAAACAATATCTATCTGCACATTAGACCACATATAATGATAATCATAACAATAGCTAAAAATTCACAATTAACAATTGAATTTTCATTTTGTAATGTAAAGCAATCTCTTACTAGACTACACATATTGAGTGCAATGTTTGATGCATATCCTATCAAAGATAGATGCAAAACAAAAATCACAGCAAACTATCAGCCACAATTCACAATGCAAGTAGTGTCCTCAAATCTTCTTAGACCATATCATTAAGAACATCATGATCTATACCTATCTTCTTGAATAATGTGTATCATAATTGAATTTCACATAAGAAGCTACTGAATGCTATTCATCCTAAAGCATGGCAAATGACTTCTACATGGATAATAGTAGAATTTTACTTCATATTCCAATAAATATCATTTATTGATTCTATTATTTATGAAATATCACATCAATGCATATATACATGAATCATATGGGTGTTTGAAAGACTAAATAGTATACTCATTACCATCCTAATCAACAAGATCAAATCAAGCTCTCTTGGAACTAGCAACTTACACAAGTGTCTTGACAACACTACCCACAATCAAAGTATCATTATCAAAAGAGAAGCATATATGCCCATTTGTCAAGAATTCTTTGATGAGAGGTACAATATCGTATCCCATGTCCATTCATAAGCCACCTAGAGGATCAAAATACATTCGATAAAACTAGTGGATCCCTTAATGCTTATTGGAAATGCTTGGTGGATCATGCTCCTTGCTTCTTCTGTACCTCAAGCCTGATAAATGAGTCCACAAGTTACTCATTTTTGTATATTCAACTTCTCAAAGGTACGTTTAATGTGTACACTAAATATTGGAGGTGTATGGCATAATTGCATCATAAACACAAGCACTGAGGAATCATTTGCAACATGGAGGAAGGTATATCAAATACATTTTGCCTCTTACATCGCACAATGATTCAAAGGAAGGAGATTTCTAAACAACATATCTTCTCTTTCTTGTTTACGTAACCATGTAGAATTTTATCTAAAACAACATGCAATGATCCACTCCAATGCAAACATATCATTCCATCTATGTAATGCATTCTCATTCATAGGAAAATTATACAATAGTCACATAGATAAAGAGAATCCATGCTTAAATTCTTAAAAAGTATAGAACTAAAATAAAGTATTTCCTATCACTAATGGGAAAATAAGGATCATACCACCATCCGATCATCCAATATTGTTGCAATCACGATTATGCCACACCTTAAGTGATCCTTTGAGATATGGTACCATGTAGGTATACCATCTTCACACATCTCAAAGCTAGGGGGGAAGTCAAGAAGTGCATTACTTGCATGTAAGTAGCAGGGTGAAAGCATGGTAAGGTGGAATGCTATCTTAGCTATGTAGCATAAAAATAAAACACAATATCTAGATTTAGAAATCAAAATCTTTGACTTTATTGTGCATTGTATAAAGTAAAGATACTATAGAGTCTAAAAATCACCTCTTTGGATTGGAAAATTACTAAAGACTCTAGATATTAGTGCCTTACTACTCAACTAGCATGTGTCTGAGACATGCTATTTCTAGCCACCTTATGATGTTTTCATCCAGCAAGCTTTTTTTCACTAGAAAATTCCAATCCCATGGCAATGTAATCCCCAATTCTCAATTATTTCTACATGACACACGATAATATCCATAGGTGAAAAAGTATAAAATACATAAATTGTGGTCTCTTCCACAACAACTTTCACTCCTATGATATTAGTAACAAAAATGTAAGTTAATCTCACAATATTAGAAATAAACAATCATCATTATTTTGAAATCATAAATATCCCAACAAAAAGGAGAAATTCCTTAATGATCATGATTGGTTCTCTCCTCATTTTATTTATTTACATAAGGTGGACTCTCACCCAAAAATGACAAAATGAATCCAAACCTTTAAACAATCAAGAGTATTAAGTGGTCCAAATTTAACAACGAATCCTTTTTCCATGCATCATAAAGTTTAGGGTTAATGATGTTGAGAGCCTAAGCTCCCTAAGCACAACCAAAAAACTATGATAAGTTCCATTAAAGAGCATAAAACGGAATAAGGAAAAACTAGATTGCTTGGCCAGCTGGGCTCTTAATGAATACTTCTATCTTTTGCTATCTTGTTGAGGTTCACATGAGTGACATTGTCAGAAATGATGCAGAAGATTGATGTTCAATTGCATGCAACCTTTTCTAGAGATTTCGTTATCATCCAGTCCTGCTTGCACTTGATGTTGTTCATGTCGACAGTAAAACGTAGTTTTTCTTTTTTTCGGAGGAAGACAAATTCCTATTCTTTGCACTGTAAGCAAATCTATTGTCATTCCGCTTCGAGCGAATGATGGGGAGATGTATTTCAGAAATGTATAAATAATAAATGAAAACCAAATTGAGACAGAAGCATGCAACCGTGACAGGAATAATCCAAACCCAAAGCTACATTGCATGTACGACAAAAGTTCCAGCACCATTTGCAACTTCATTGGATCCCTTTTTTCGAAGGCACAAATGTTTATTTTTTGGGTATGTTCCTACGCTTTAGGAAATAGTACTTCTGCGCTCTAGCCGGATGGCCCTCGAGCGTGTTGTAACCTAATGGACCTACTGTGTTGTGGCTCCTTATGTAGTACTGCTCTAAAGTTCGTGCTTTGTCTACAGTGTCTGTTGTTTCCAAAACTTTGATTTCGAAATTTTCTTTGAAGGGCTTGTAACGCTGCAAGTCCTCTTTCATTTTCGCTGGTGGTTTTTTATTGTGCTGTTTGATCCTCCGCGGCAGGTCCGTCGTGCTCCCTATGTATTTTCTATTGTTGGGCTTGCACGTGATGCAGTAGACGACGAGGCTCGCACGAATCCCTTGCGCGGGCGCTTCAGTGGAGGCTCCTCCTTCATCTGGAGGCTCGCGTCTTTCAATGTCGTACCTGTGTAAACATTGACAATTACGTTAGTCATCGAGGTTTTTGGTCTTTTTTTTTTCATTTGAGGTCCATAATAGAATGCATTTATTTACTTGCCCTGGTTTTTCTTTGTTGGCGTTAAAGGATCGTTTCCAATACCGAAGCGCTCCTCGTATAAGTCCTTGTCGAAAATATACGTAAGCTTCTCCATTGTCATCACCGGGTGCGTCGCGTCGTGCGTCCCTCCAAATTGTTCCATGAATTGTTTGAGTATAGTGTTCCTTGATCGCGCGTCGTGTCCCTCAGCAACTCCAAGGATACGCTGTATCCGTAATGCAGCAGCTCGCACGCATACGCTGTGATCCCTTTCGTCTTCGTGTCTAGTAGCTTCTGCCCCTCCAAAATTTCCATCATCCTATCGGTCTCATCGAACTCAATGTCAAGCTCGACAAGGATCTCTTTGAGGAGTCCTGCAGGAGAAGTGCAATCCATGATGAGTTTGTTGTTCTTGCAACTCGTTCATTCATTTTCTCAATTGTTGCAGTTTTTTTTAATTTTCGGAAGCATTACGTACCATTTGCGAATCTCAAGCCTCCCGGCTCTCTTTTAGCTGGCAAACGCCTATTGCAGTTGTCAATGAAGTCGCGTAGTTCCGCATACGTGTTGAAGCCATTGATGTAAGCTCCCGGACGTTCTCCTGCATTGTTTGCTAGCCGGAATTGCTTTGTGGTTAGGAAGAACTCCTCTTTGCTAGTGGAGGTTTTGTTGCCTTCGCGTTGCTTTTGTATAGCTCAAATAGCTGCTTGCAGGCACGACTTATTACACCGTCTTTTCAAATGAGCTGTCTTTTTAAATCTTCAAGAAAAAAAGATTCTTTCATGCTGGTGGAATTTACCTTGTCTGTGTCCATGTCTTATGCTGCAATGTCCCGAGCTTTCTGATTCTCTGCACCTGTTCTCGACAACAAACAAGATATTAAAACCATTTTCCTTGCACGCATGTTTGACGTAACATATTCATGACTTGCCTCTACCTTTTTCAATCTCTGGTAGTGAATACCTTTATGCGCGTGGTTGTGTTGTCGGCTGTGAGAACTCTCATGGAATTGGTCTAAATATGTCTGGATGTGGGCAATGTAGTATGCACAGCCTCGTTCTCTCAGTCACTCTAGACAACATCACGTATGCTAGGCCAGGGGCAAACACTCCTCGAAATATGAGCAGCGCTTTGTTGGATATGGTTGCGCCTTAGGATTTGTGTCCCGTGATAGCGTATGCTAGGGTTAGTGGAAATGTGGACTTGTGGAACCATTTTGCATTTATTGCCTTTCGCTGATGCTTCGAGCGTCGTAATGTGAGCACGGCCGCTGTTGTGTCCACGACGACAGTGATACCGTTGATTTCTCCCCTGCTAGTTGCATTGATGCTCTTGATTTTGCACATTGCTCCATTTACGGCACCTATTGCGAGGTCGATGTTTTCCGTTATCATTGCCTTCGCCCCCATGCAAATTTTTCCTATCTCGTTGAAGCTTTTGTCCTCCAACCATTCTTTGAGAGCTGGTTCGCTCGCGGCGTTACTATGTATTTGAACATGCACAATCATCTCGGGAGTGTTGAATTTCTCCACAAGCTCATCGTTGAAGGTAGCGACATCGACTCTGTGCGTGCAAATGATGGTTGTTTCGGCATCGATGAAGTGGCATGCACCTTCCTTGTCGACAATGCACTGCCCCAAATAGTCGGAAATCTCGTCAGTTGTGGGCGTCCTGAGTCTTATGGTATGCAAGAATGCCAGGAATGGCATGTCTCATGCATGCCGCACCGAGAGTTGCATGTCGTACATTTTCGCTTGAACCCAGTGCACGGAGGACGTGATGTGGCACGGCTCGCAGAGATCCTCGCGGTGTTTGCAAACTGGCAGTAATTGCGCCAGGTCACCAAAAATTATGAGCATTTTGTTTCTGAATGGCTCATGCAATGTGCCATTAGTCACATTGACGATTTGTCTTACCACGAGATCAAAACTCATCCTTGTTAGCATGGACATCTCGTCAATGATGATCGCATTGGCTTCCTTGATTGCAAGGTGTCGCTCATCCGTCTCATGGATGTTCAGTGGGTACTGACTGCCGCGCATAGGGATCTTGAATTGGTAGTGTACAATGGTTGCAATCCCGCTCAGCCGCGTCGCAGCCACCCCTGTTGATGCACAGAGTATTGCCGTTTTGTTTTGCGCTACCAGATGCGAAACATAGTACCGTATCAAGAAGCTTTTGCCGCTACCTGGTGTTCCACAGACAACGCGTAGCCCCGAGCTTGTTGAAGCCAGGCTTTCGAAGACTCTTTGTTGTTCTACTGTCAATGCGACATTGGCAACGGTGCGAAACTCGGCCATTTTTTCCAACATCCTCGCACGTGTTGGCCCTTCGATGGTTTTCTGGTCGATGTTAGGCACTTCCATCGGGCAGTCTCGGATGATCGCAACCTTTTGCAATATCATATTGATCAACTGGTCTGTGTGGTCAGTCGCTAGCAAGTTCCTTTGCGTATTCGATCACATACATCTCAAGGTCCTCGTTGCTCAATATGAGGCCGCGCATTTGGCATTCGACAAAGTAGGATCCAGCTGTGTTGGCAAGTGATATGAGCTCCGTTTCATTCCTGAAGCTGAGTTTTCGCAAGAGCACGTTGTAGAAGTACCCTCTGGTTGATGTCCAGGGTGGTAGTCAGTGAATCTGACTACTCGCTCACATTTTGCGATCCTGTTGCCTAAGAGGTCAAGATCGACCATTCCACGTTGCGTTTCATTGGGCTTTCGGATCACATATTGCCTATGGTAATCGTAGAACGTGCTATCCTCGATGGCACTCGATCTCCCGCAGTATATGTCAACCGGGTGCAGGGTGACGTTGTTGTTTCGCGAGATGATGCGTTGTCTTAGAGATGGTGGCGAGGAGTCGACATAGTGAACGGTCTCGCTCCTTGTGATTGTTGGTAATCTGCATGCAGTTTAGCGCGGCCTCTATTGGAGAGGTTGGTTTTGATAGGAGGCTCGCGGCGATGAGTTTCAGCTTTACTTCGTCGAGATGTTGCAACCCCAAGCGCGAGGCGTCTTCTGAATGGATGTTCAGTTTGCCCATTGGTTCACATTTCATCACGTACTTGAGGAGGTAGTGAGAGATTGAAGAGTTTGTCACCCGCTATATGTTCATGTGTGCAGCCCACAACAGTAACACGGAAGGGTGGTAAGGGACGACGTTTCGGTGCTCATGTCCCGGCCCGGTAATACAACCAACGTTGCGTCAGAGGGTCGAGGATGGGTTCATATTCTGGCTGTGTTGCGAAAGGGAAGCCGTGCTTGTTGCCAAAGGGAAGCCGTGCTTGCAACTGTGGTGTGACGGTCCGACGTAGCACGCTTTCCTGCATACGTGCAACTGCTTCCTGAGAACTAGTTCTCGCAGCCTTGTGTTTCGAGGATCCAGGGCCTCATCCCTGGGGACGTAAGCCGCAATCTCATTTGCAATTCGCTGATGGTCATCATGGTGGACCCACAATATGACGTGGGCGTGTAGGGAGCCCCTGTTTTGTATCTCATAACGAACGACATGGTGTTGTATTCGGCCAAGCAGACCGTCGGATGAAAGCAAATGCTTGCGCATGAACATGTGGAAGCGTGCGTGGAAAAGTGCCACGCATTCAACAGGACAGTCCTTCCAAGTGAATTGCGCATTATAATGTGTTGCGATGCTCTCGATCACATTAATTTTGTGCCACCGTGTATCGAGGACCTCGTCTGCAGTGAATGTCAGAAAGAAATCTGGGAGGCCCCAAGCATCGACCATCGTTATGAGGTCCTTCAGTTGCCGTCGATGCCACGATGGGGACCCCGGCATTGTTGATGGCATGCTGTAGTGAAGCACGTGTCTCATTGCGTCTTCATCGGTCGTGGCAGGGTTTGCTTTCCTATATTGGTTGATGTCTCGTTGCAAGCATGTAGAGTTGCTTGAATTGGCAATCATCACTGCCTGTTTTAACTGGAACATGATCAACAAGTACGGCTTGTAGAGCGTGTAGATAGAGAATAAGGTGCATATTCTCATTTTCACATAGTTGCTGAACTGTATGCAGCCATCATAGTAGCCCCGTCCGAAAGGGAACAGGAAGGGGAACACTGCTGACTCCATGGTTATGTCAATGCATGCACTGCCAGCTGCTGCTACTCCATCGACGTGGAATGAAGCGACCCTCTCTGAAAGCATTTCTGTACCCCGTAGCTGTATGGAGGCAAACTCATGCTTGTCCCTTGCATCAAAGGCGCGACGGTTCGCGGGGTCCACCATGTTTTGCAAAAGCAGGAGCTCAGGCTGAGATTCCACTATTGACATTAACTCGAAGGGAGCTGTCTCATCGTGTAGTTCCAAGATACCTGCAATGGTTTGAGGATCCAAGATGCACATACCCATCTTGATGTCCGCACGCTCTGCTAAAGAATTGTACTTGCGCAATATTGGATTGTTCTCGATGTTGTATGCGAGCACACCTGACAGCTCGTTCGTCAGATTTCTTGAGCCGACCTTAGTGGGACGTTTCGCCAAGATATCAGAGGATTGTCTAGAAGTGACCTTCGATCGAGTGTGCCACGAGCAATCGCATTTGCAGTCGTGGTAACTGAAATGGATATATCTATGATGCTTAGCAGTTGCGTGTGGAGGTGGTTTGTTTTAAGCAACTGCCGAGAGTACTGTGGCATCAACCACACAATGTATCTGCTCTGCTGGGCATCTCGTGTGCAACTTTGGCATTTCCAGTAAGTCACTTGCATGCCCATATTCTCGCAGGCATCCAAAAGTATCATGTTTCCGAGTGCGGCACTGTGGCTCGATATGCCTATGCCTTGTGAAGAAATGATCCTTTGGTTTGCAGACAGTAGCGTGGTTATGCCACAGACACCGCAGATTTGAAGGCTAGAGAAAATAGCCGCGCAATTACTAACCCATTGCTTGTATCTATATGCGATAGTCAACCACGATGACGTAGCTGGCCTCAAGGACATCTTTCTTGATGTTATATCAAGTTGAATAGCTCGACCTCTGGCTGCTCTGAGCGTTGACGAGTGGTGATGTTTGAAGGAGTTTCCGGTGGTCATTTGTACATCGTGACATGAATCGATGTCTTATGTTCGGGTTTAAACACCTACAGGGATTAATAATAAAAACCATCCGAAACTTTGCTACAATTTCACTCACGTGGTTTTGTCTAAACGCAACAAGAAAAACAAAATGGACTGAACCTCTATCTTTAGAAGGTGAAAGAATTGATAAAATAACTTGAATCAAGCAAATACATTTTGTTGTGCGTACCTTTAGGAGAAGACACTCGTTTGGAGGCTGCAAACATCTCGAAAACAGAAGTGTTGCAGACATGATTAGTATGTTGGTCGAACCAAGCAAATGTAATGTTCCCTTGCAGAAACAGAATGTGCGAAGAAGTGTGCATGCTCAAGATGAGGAGTTTTAAAAAAAAAACCATACGTAATGTATGGTGGAGAGCCGGCACATGTCTCTCCAAAAATTATATATCATAGGGGAACGTGCCATCCCCCCGTTTCGAATAGTCACCTCCAGTGTTGGAGGTGTAGTGCATTAATGCAGACCAGAGCAACAGACGGTGCAGAAACATTTCAAAATTGAAATGACCGTACATTCTACTTACATGGAGTATCCTTTGTGACGTCCACAGCTCGACGAGAAGTCGCCTATTTCTTTGTTGGAATGTTGGAATCTGAAAAACAATCATGATTAGTCAATATGCATTCCTCATGTTCTGCATGTTTGGATATGTTGGTTAGCATATATGCAATTTCCTAAAGATGATAAATTCAAGCACAAAAGCTATACACAATCCAACGATCAAAGATGTTCAAACCATCAAGGTAATCATCTTCACACATCTTCGAGCAGTTGTAGTTACAATTTTACGGAATGAACTGGGTGAATAAAGCGCTGAAGCCGAATGTATATCTGTAGTGATCGATGTATATACAAAAATAGATAGAAATATATATATACAACGGAAAGGTGAGGGGCTACGCGGAGGAAAAGCATCCACGTAGCTCTGAATTATAGGATCAAATTACAAAGTGAGCCCATCGTCCCCGCAGTGCAACTACTTCTCGCCCCACCTCATGGGACTCTGTTATTCAATTCGATTGGCAAGGATGGGTATCTGTTATATGGATGAGGAATTGGATGCTGCTCGCCTTGAATCGCTATGCCTAAAAGCGAAAGCCACGGCTTCTGTTTGTGTCCAACGGATCTGTTATCACACAGGGTGATCCCAGTGTCATCACCGTCAATGCTTGAGAACAGGCAGGATCTGAGGGGGCTCGATGCTGAAAACTGAGACTGAAAACAGGCTGGAAACTGGAGGAGATAGAGCTGAATCGTTGGCTACGAGAAGCGGTGCGAATCAGGGTTGAGATCTGAGGCAGAGACGCCGATGGGGAGGGGGGAGAAGAAGAAGACCAGGGAGGCACCGTCATCAACCAAAACGGTTGATTTTGGTGATCTTAGAGACGCTGAAAGAAAAGAGATGAAGAAAGATGCATTCATCGATTGGGTGAAGCAGGAAAAGGTACTATGTTTCAACCCTGACCCTTAAAATCCGTCTCTCTTGTTTTCGGGAAGCACTGCGGTCATGTGGTGGCCAGATGTTTCTGAAGTTGCTGGGTCGAGTTTGAGTTTGTCTGCATCGATATGCCATCCCCTAAATACAATGAGTGAAGGGTTGCTTTGTTGCCCGATGCACATGAAGAACGGACAGTAGGAGGAGAAGAAAAAGCCACAACATCAGGAGACGAGCCAGAGGTTCGAAAATAAAAACTGCACCAGGCGACAGGAGATGAACCAGCGCCTCAAAACGAAGAACTGCATGAGAGGTTTGTGAAGAAAAACTGCACGAGGCAACAGGAGATGAACCAGCGCCTCAAAACGAAGACCTGCATGAGGAAAGAGGAGTCGAACCAATGCTGGAAAAAGAACAATTGCATGAGGCAGCAGGAGAACGAGTGCTTCAGAAAGAACTGCCGTGGAGCAAGCAGCATCACCGATTCTCTTCTCCGAGGCCAAAACACTGGCAGGATAAGAAGCAACCTTCCTCCTCAAAGGTGCCTGAAGACGGGGACAAGGGCAAGGCGCTCGAAGTGATCAATGTGAGCAAGGATTTCGTTTGTCCGTTTCACCTATATTTAAAGGTTTTGCCTTGGCTTTTTACGTAGTTGGCTTTTTACACAACTTTTCAAAAGCTTTCAAAGCTTTTGGGCTTTCAGAATTTAAAAAATCTAAGGGTGTATATTGTGCCATGTGGAAGCACAGGATTTCAGAATTTGAAAAAACGTCCTAGTGCTAGCCAAGTAAAGATTTTCACATGCCATTCCCATTTTATCTACATAATTGTTGTATCCTTATGCATAACCAAAAATATATGCTAATTGTTAAAATTTGACCTTTGAAGTTGTAGAAGAGCTTGAGTACTACAATTTTGGTTTACACATCATCTTGCTTGAAGGTCTGTAGCAAAAGTTATGGCCTCTGCAAGCGGAGATTCTAAGCATTTTGGGACCATTCTGCACCATGTATTAATACGCGGACTCCATCACCCCTTAAGCTTTGTGATGAAATCTGACCTTAGAATGGTTTTCATGAGCTTGAATATTACAATTTTGGTTTTTAAATCATCTCGATTAGAGATCTGTAGCAAAAGTTATGGCCTTTGCAAGCAAGATTTTGGACCTTCTAGGAACATTCTGCACCATGGATTAATACATGGTCTCTACCACCCCTCAAGCTTAATGTTGAAATACAACCTTGGAATGGTTTATATGAGCTTGAGTACTATAACTTTGGTAGTTACATCATCTCGATCAGAGGTCTGTAGCAAGAGTTATGGCCTCTGCAAGAAGCAGAGATTTTGAGCCTTCTAGGACCATCTCTGCACAACATATTAATGTGCTATCTTTATGAACCCTCAAGCTTCATGTTGAAAGTTGACCTTGAAATGGTGTAGATGATAAGGTGTACATGACTATGAATGCTAAGTCATTTTTTTAAAAATTGGATATACTTAAAATAATGCAACAAAATTCCCTCTATTTTTTATTTAATTTATGATGCAAAAGACAAAAGAAAAATGTCTTTTTAGAGTCATGCAAAGTTGGGGTAAAAAGAGAAGAGGTTAGTAAAACATCAAGAAATCAAGAATTTTGGTGCCACCATTTATTCTAAATGAGGAATAGGTGTAAGGAAATAGAGATTCCACTATTAGAGGTAAGAGGTGATAAAGAAAGCTAGCCACAATGGGCAATAGGAGGCCAGGAGGCAAGAGAGGTGCCGGTAACTTTCAATAAAGATTTTATATGTTTGAGCAAAGGAGTAAAGTTAGACTTTCTTATTAGATTAATTAAGCTTCAATTAAATTTATGAATTGATAATGTCTATATAATCGATGGTTTGCTCGTTTTGTTTCTCACTTTAATTACTTTGCTTGGTTCTTCTCGCTCACTTTTTAGGTAATCCTCCCTCCTCCCCCTCCCTTCTCCTCCTTCCTCCTCCTCCCTCTCCTTCTCCCTTCTCCTTTCTCTCCATCCTGTTGAGATATCAAGCTCCACTCGTGATATGCATTGTGCATTTATGTCACCGACTTATTAGGTGCAGATGCAGTTGGTACACCGCCCATGAATAATAGCTGGATGACAACTATCTTTATGTACTCTAGTTAGTAGCTCAGTTAGTATGCCACCTAGGTTAGCTAAGTTTGGTTTGAGACCCACATATAGGGTTCATCTATTCCTTTTGTACTAAGAGAGAGTTCTTTTGGCTTTCACAACTAAGAAGAGGAAAATTGTTTTCGACGTCCACCTTTGTGTGTATTCCCTTATTGTGTATGTGAGAAAGCTGCAAGTAAGACTCCTTACTTCTCTCCCACTCTCTTCACATGGTATCAGAGCTTGGTTCGTGGTAAGGAGCTTAAGAAAGCAAACCAAGTTCGTGGTGTCTTGGTAAGAGGATCAATGTTGCTTGCATTTTCGAGTTTCAAAACAAATCTCTGCAGGTTGCACAACTGAAAAGTACAAGAGTACATTGTCTTAGATTGGGACGCCCTTCGCGATGCGACGAGAGGGCATTATTTTTTTGATTCAAGGCCATTTCAAGGCCCGTTTTGGTAGCCGAAGATTTTCACTGACACTCAAAAAAGTGCCCTATTTTTGCTATGCGACCACTGTTCTGAGGTCGATGAAAAGTTATCGTAAAAATTGCATCGTACGCCTATGCATAGAGATATTGGGAGTGACAGACTCATTCTTATTACCTGTTCATGCAAAATCGTCAATCATCTTGAGCCCATCTAGATCCAAGGCACAATGGAGATACCATCATCCAACCAAATGACACTACCAACCAATGTGATTAACACCTCTCTACTTGGGTATTGTGCTAAGGATTCACCAAGGCTTATCATCCATCCAACACAACCTAACTAGAGTAGTCACACCTCCACATTTTTCTTAGAAAGAGGTCTTCAAGCATAAAGCAAGATATTTGCTCAATCCAAAGCATGGCACATGGGTTTGCTGACAATGAATCATTAGCTTTTGTGGAAAAAGGGTCCTCCTACCTTTCCCCCCCTTTGTGAAATAAATAGCTCAAGAATAAAAAAGTCTTGATGTGTGAGACCTATGCAATTGTTCTTATCTTGCAATGATTCGAGCAACATCTTTGCAATTTATAAATATTCTTTTTCACAATTTTGGCACCTAATACGATCCAATCCATTTAGTTAAAAATTTCTTAAGCAAACTTTCTTTTTGATCAGGTGATTAGATTGCCACTTAAAAATGCATAGGTTTGTATCTCGTGTACAAGAATCTCTGTCAAATTTGAGCTTTCCAAAGATGGGCTATGGCATTTTGTCAAATAAGACAATGCATCTGTTAAAGAACTAGCTCACTATTGAATTTCTATGTGCTTGAATTTCTCTCTCAATCATTCCTATTTTAAGAGGAAAATGGCATCATAGAGTGCTTCAAATGGACTAAGCCTTATACATTCATGTATGGATGTATTGTAGGCTACAACTACATATGGGAGTAGTTTGAGTGTTGTGAATCCACATACATTGCCTACATGTTCTTGATGGTGGATTAACTCTCCATGAGCTCATTGCAATGGCATGGGCATGCAAGCTATTGTTCTTTCAACATGCCTACCACCATCCACACATCTTCATATTTGAAATTGCTTCCTTAATCTAACAACAATTGTTCGAGAGAACCATGAGATGTTGCATCAAAAAATCTTGTACTTGAAAGACCAATGCAATCTTTAAAGAATGTGTGATTAACCATTGATCAAAACATCCATGAGAACTTTAATGTACTTATTTCCAATTGTGAAGTGAACAAAGTATTTCTAATTTTGTTAAATGCTACTTGACATTCATGAATCCAAATGAACTTGATGTTTTAAAGAAACAAATGCAAGCAATGTAGAAAAGTCAAGCATAAACCTTTTGATAGATCCTATCATGCCTAGAAACCTTATTTTACACTAAGGTACACAATAACTTTGCACTATTTTTGTTCTTTATAGGATCCAATCAGCTGCGATGATGAAACCTATTTCAATTTAGATTGTGCCCACTTATATTTATGAGGATACAACGTGAGATTATACTATTGCAAAAGCTAGAGCACTTGGAGAAAATTTCTATATGTGCTTCCCAAAAAGTTATGTAGATCAAAGCATCATCTAAATAGACTAAAGCCTTGGTTAGTCAAATCGTGCAAAACAAAATTCATGAGGCAAATGTACCAGGAGCACTATTAAGACCTAACGTTGAATTACCAAATCCAGTGCAAAATGTGGTCTTAGTTCAATCTTCATGCTGGACAAGGATCTGCCAATAACCAGACTTGAGATCGTAAGTAGTGAAATACTGAGAATGAGCAATGGAATTCAAGATGTCATCTAGCCCTTTCCTCTCTCATTCCCCTCTACTTCCACCCTTGCCTCTCATCCCATTTCACCCTCTCCTTCCTCCCAAATATAGATGGCTTTGCCACCTTATTATCCCTCATTCACAGTGGACCACCCCGTCCCCCGCCCCAGAACAATCCTCAACTTCCTCAGGCATATATCTAAAGATTATGAGATTTCCAGAGTTTATTTCACACACTATGCCCTTGCAGATCCGGACAGCCGCTGTTATCAAATGGTCAAGAAACGGTTACCAATAATCAATCTTTAAATATCTGAAATAATTTGGAATAGCTAAGCACGTGGTACAATGTAACCACAAAATGGCATTTTATAGAGATTAGGGGTCCAGACAGCACCCAAGAAAAGCCTGCAAAATATGATCAAGTCGACAAACAAGTACGCAAAAGTTTTGTGAGTTTTTCAAGTGAGGCAACTTATAGTTTCCATCAATTTAACCTTTGAAGAATATTTAAACAATGAAGGGAAGAAGACTGTCCAAAATAAATAAATAAATATTCAATGGCATGAAATATAGGTCTAAACGATTAAGATGTTCCATGCTTTACATCTCTTTAGAGCTCACTCAAAACAATATGCCAATAATTTGGAATACTGAAACAAATAAGTATACAAAGGAGGCATTGCACATTAGACTTGTTATTCATAGCCAAATTGACTCATTTAAACTGTGATAGAAGATACATTGGATCACTTCTATCATAGTACACTCATGCTTTGTATGTAGTTAGCATGTTGGTCTTTATCAATAGCTATAATAGGCTACATTCTCAAGATGTAAACGACCCATTACAATGTATCTAAATACAAATACATGAACGATGGACATCAGAAAGCCATACCATCATTAACAAAGAGATTGCTTAAGGCCTTGATTGGACCTGTATACTTGGCAAGCAGTATATTTCATCCTTGGAAGGAAACGCTTCTAACAACAGTATGTCTGGATGATCATCCAATTCATCCACAAAGCCAAACCAATAAATTACCATCCCTGATCCAAACCTGTTCACATACCTAGCAAAACAAAACCAAATTGTCACGACACAAGCCAAGCTCTTCTTAAAAAACGTGGCAAAATGAAGACTCTACTGCAATACCTTTGACTAGTCAAGCTCTTCTCAGAAAACACAATTACAACCTAAGTAGCCTTTCTTGAATTTTGACATGCAATCAGCTACTTTGTCGTCTTTTTGTTTAAAGGCAACCAAAAATGCTACTATAACACGACAAAATATATTTAAAAAGAACATGGTTGTTGACAATCTTTAAAATAAGACATATAAGATACTATAGAAATGTATGTGTCTTTATGACACACCTAAGACACTTATACAAGCCTCCAAACCAGCTGACTGGCCAGCCAATATGGCCGACCAGTCTGTTGGAATAGGGTTGGTCACCTCCCCATCTGTACGCCCCCATATGAGGAGAGCAAAGGGGCCATGTACCATTGGATGATGTGACTGCCACATGGGTGTTTCCTTTTTGTGTTTCATCATGGTGTGGCTGCCATGTGGGCAACATGCTCACAACAAAATACACAGCAAAAGGAATGCACATGGGGCTGCCACACGGGCAGCACATGAGCTGCCATGTGGGCAGCAAGACCAGAAGGTACCTGGCTGTGATGATGTGGACTTGCACAATGCAGATGACATCAGCAACAGTACAGCTATGCCACATGGCTGCCAACAATTGACTGGAGCAGATCTGCACAGGGATTACGTGGCAGATGACGTCAGCATCAATGCAGGCCAGTACGGAACTGTACAACAGGCTGTACGAAGGCTTTGGAGGGGATCCAGAGCCTGGAAGAGGCCTGAACATAGGCAGAAACAGTGCAGCAGGGGTGCACCTGTTAGGAGAAGGTTTTGGGGGCCAGAAAAGCCCTGAATCAGATCGGGGTAGGGCTGCAGGCCATGGGCCAGTGGCTGCCTGCTACCCGGTCAAGAAAGGCCACCCCAACCTTAATTTATGTGCTCTCACCAGGGGGGATTTACAGACCTGCAGGTTGGTGGGGGGTAGACTGCTTGGCTCAGCCCAAATCTCACTACCAGGTCAGTCCATAGGGGGGGCATCCAAACCCTATAAAAGGGAGGACTAGGGGCCTCATTCATCATCATGTGGAGCAACAAACAGCAAGCAGACTGGAGCATCAGATCAGCACTCCTTGGACCTTCATCCAGAAGGACAAAAAGGGGCACAAGAATTGTAGACAGAGCTGAGAAGGAAGCTGCCCACCTAGGCTGACATTCAGGGCAGCAAGGTGGAGAGACCACAGCACAGAGACTGAGTCTACATAAGCTCAATGAGAAGCACATGGGCTCAAGGATCTAGAAGTACCAAGGAGGTAGTAGGACAACTTCTAGAGGAACAAGGTTTGGTGGGACTCTGGACCTCTCTTTTGTCTTGTGTCCATTTGAGGATAGAAATATATCTTTTCTTGGTGCTATATTTCTCTTGAAGCATTTCTATTTACTGGCTTGCACATGCAAGCGCACACACACACACACGTTTGTGGAGTACACACAAGTAAAGAAGTTTTGGATTCCATAGTTAAACACTTTCCGTGTGAATTCCTCGGACACACTATCAGCTCTTCCGCCTGCGAGATACCCTAAGTCTGGTTCATTTCTAACACAGTCAAGTTTGGTTGGCCGACTTGGTTGGCAGACTGGTACGGCCAGCTAATGCCAGCCCTACTGGACAACTATGGGGGCGGCTGAGGCTGCCTATAAAAGGTGCCTATTCCAGCCCCTCTTCTAAGTCATTAGGCCAGCCTTTGGGTGCCCTTTTGGGGCTCCTATCCTAGGCTATGACCATACAAAAGTAATGCCATGTGTGGCGATATGTGCGGACTCAGCATAGGTTGGCACTCAATATCAGTTTGCCTTACTCTTGCACCAAGCGATTATTCAATCCAAGATGGATGGTTATTCTACAAGCATAGACTTTGTGTGCTCAAAGACAAGCAGCAAGCTCAGCTCCATGACACCCATGACACCCTCACAAGGGCCATAGAGACATCAATAGTACATTAGAGAAACTACAGCGATACTTTTACTGGCCCAAACTGTGGAAGGATGTTTATAGGTATGTGCAGAGATGCCAAATCTGCCACGAGGTAAAAGTGTCCCATCAGAAGGCTGCAAGATTGCTTCAGCCCTTGCTGATCCCCAATGATTCTTACCCATGGATTTTGTGGGACCCCTTTCCGCATCTACAAGTACGCGAACACTCAATGTCTTACCATTGTTGATCATTTTAGCAAATTTTGCATGCTTATTCCATGCAAGCAAACAACCAATACAAAAGACGTAGCCCACTTATTTATCAGGTATCGGTACCCGATTGAAGGATTGTTTGCCACAGAGCATTGCCACAAACAAGGACTCCAAATTCGTCTCACATCTATGGAGGGCTTTGTTCAAAAAATTTGATACCAAGCTTTAGATGTTTAGTGCTTTTCATCCGCAAACCAACAACCAATCAGAGGTATATAATCAATTGGCTTTTGATGTACTAAAATCTTATTGTCATGATGCGCACTCAAAGTGGAAGCCAGGCCATGTTGAATCATGAATGATACATATTCATCAAGCATGGGTTGTACCCCGTATGAAGCAGCTCTTGGCAAGAGGTTCTCTCCACTCCTCACCATGATGATATCTCTCGAAACCAATAAAACTACAAAATCTAAGGCCAAGATTACAAAGTCAGTTAAAGACCACCTCGCCAAAGCACAAGCAACGTACACGCACCAAGCCAACAAGTCTCATCAAGATGTAAAGTATAAAGAGGGTGATTGGGTTATCTGAGGATTATAAAGCAAAGGTTACAAGCAAATGAGCAAGCAATGCCCTAAGTTATCCTCCAAAAGTTTCGAACCATTCCCCATCATTAAAAAAATCAATGTCTCTATGAAGCTACGGTTACTAGACAATCGGACGATGAATAACGTCTTTCATGTGGCATGGTTGAAGCTTTATACTGGCCCAGCACTTAGTAATATCACATAGGAGCAACAACTTTGCCTAACATCCACCAACCAAGTCCTTCTACTTGGGCTTTGTTCTGGACCCGCTCTTGCCCCAAAGGCCTTGCTATAGATCCATACATCCTCTTCCAACCTTCTGTACATACCCGTACATAGGCGCTTATATTATATAAAGTCTCTAGCAAGCTCTCTAAATGATGATGTCGCCTACCTTAGATAGCTACGCAAATCTGCTCCCCATCTAGTCCCGAACTAGCATGTGGCCTCTCCATAGCCTGTCCACCAAGGTGCCAAGTACATATCTGAATGTGCTGCCCACACAGAAGCCTATATGCTGCTTATGTGGCATCCCCATGTTCATGCTTTTCTTTGAAAGTATATGCTGCCCACATGGAAGCCAGTGTGTTGGTCCATGTGGCAATCCTATCCTATCATGGTCCCACCTCCCCCATGCTCCTCATATGGGGGCTTACAAATGGGGTGACCAGCTATATTCCAACCCTAAAGGTGCCAAAAGATAGGGGCCTCCTTCTCCTAAGCCTCATCATCATGGCCTTGGGCCTCATTCTCAAAAGCATCATCTATTGCATCACTATCATCACCCTTGTCAAGTTGAAATCCAATATATGATTCAAGAGTACACTCTGCCCTAACTTCTAAAGCAAATATCTAGATGAATCCAAGAACATGCCCAAACTCATCCTCTAAAAACACAACATAGTGTAGTTTCAATCTCATGATATTCAATCATAAGGTTGAGACTCCATCACGCATAGTAGGGACTCCACGCACAGGCGGTCAATGATAACTATCTCACCGATGGTTGTTCTCAGAGGCTCTCCTTACGGTGAAGGTTTTCTCATTGATGTGGAGCCTTTTTTAGGGTGTGGCAGAGATTGGCAAGGAGACTCATCTAGGCCCCACCTCGTTGTAGAGAAGAGTTCTAGCGTCAACTCCTTATTTGACACTTGAAGGTTCGAGATCAAGACGGTTGTATGCTCGAGCAACAAACACATATAGGTTGGGCTCAATGGGACAACCACGGCCCAACCAACTCCTTTGAGACATGGAGTAGGCTCCCTTGAGATCCCCTTGGATATAGAGGTGAGATAGAGAGCTCTCTCCTATCTTCAAGTGAGACCATGTACCACTAGCTCGCTCAGAAGGTGCATCTCTAGATTGATAATGCCCAAGGCTCCTCATGCCAATGGCATGATCACTATCTACCAAGTAGCTTGGGATGTTCTTTTCCTCGTGCCATCCAAACCGGCCCAGAGGAAGTTATGCACCAGCTGCCCCATGCAGCCTCTATGAGAACACAAGCAAGAGGCTATGTACCAAGCCGTAACTAAAAGAACCTGGTCGACCCCTAGGACCCTGTTTGCTAGGAAGAGTTTGATTGAGCTCCAATACAAAAGCTTCCGCCCGACACTCTCCACAATCGGGACAATCTACTAGTTTGTTGAAATGTCAATCCCTACCTAGCATCCCAAGAATCGCACTGTCTGTCCCGTGGAATCCACTGAAAACCAAAGACAACTCCCTAATCTCAAACCTCTTACATCTCCTCTGCCCCTATGACGAAGTCAATCAATTTAGTCCAATTGATCCTAGCCTCAAAGGCCTAGCAATAAAAGGTCAAGGCTGCCTCAAGGCTCGCTACTAATCCCTCCACTTAGAGGGCCATGCCATCTGTGAAGCTATTTTTGGGTGCCTTACCTCAATTGGAGAATGTCAAAGTCTTGGTACAAATTTTCACATGTTATGAACTTGGATATCTACATATATAAGTATTCTTTTGGCTATATATCTGATTATTTGTATCGTCCAAATCTAATGCGTTTTCTATATATACATACGCTTAGTTGTTTCATGTGACGTTGCATGATCTTGGAAAAGTCTTCCTTTGCATGCAATTGACCATAGCAAGCAAGCTCTTGTTTGAACACGGTATCCAAACCTTGTGTGATAGTGGATGCATGATCTTACACAATCCTTGTGATCACTTATTTTTAAAGCAATAATGCAGCCTTAACTTGTATCCAAGGACTTGGCTTAGGACACATTTGATGTTGTGCCGCCCTTATAAAAGATTTAGATGTGCATAGATTGGAGTCCTATGACTAAATAAGGACCCTATTATAGCCACAATAGGATAGATACTGTGACATGAAGTTGGGGGTAATAAACTTCACGCACCTCTTCACTTTCTACTTCTTTCGAACTGAGTGACAAAGATCTTTATCAATGGGAAAGGGAAAATAAACAAAGCTTTCATGCCAAGAGACCACATCATACTTTCTAACCTTAGATGAGAATGAAGATGATAACATCCCAAGTGATGTTGTACTCTAGCATAAGTAGAAGAAAAGAATCGACGGAGGCCATAATCTCCGCAAGCCGGTCTACGCCAAAGAATAGAGTGACATGTTGTTGAAAGAAGATCTTGCGACTCAACAAGACATGAACTAATATATATCGAGGAGTCTGAAGGAAATGATTGGATCCAATGGATAGGTTCTAGGAAAACATTACACCTCCTTCATAGATACCTTTACAAGTAGCTCAAAACACCCTGCAAACTATCATCAGACACAGAAGCCTATAACTTCTAGCAAAGAGATGATACCAAAGATTTAAACACATATAGTGATGCACCTTCAAATGGGCTCGTAAGAAACAGAGAAGCAGTTAAAACGTTATGGGCATTTTACTGGAAGGGAGATAAAAATTATCTAGAAAAGAATCACACACAGAGAGTCAGATTTTTTGTCTATTATCTGATACAAAAAATAAAAACACAACATGACACTCCTTGAAAAGAGCTTTGGCTAATATAAGTTTCATAAAAATCAGAGCATCGAGTAGAAAGTTATAAGCAAAATACTAACAGGAAGTTAAACAATCATGAAAAACACCTACTTCTTCTACTAATGCCGACTTGGGAGAATACTCCCTCCATGCTCGAACTTCATCAACGATCTAAGTCCCATAGAGATCGCCTAGGAGGAAAGGAAGAGCTCTCTTCGTGGCTTGGAAAATGGATAAACCATGTATGCATAATAAGCGGCCAAATAGACAACACTTTTGAACACTTTAGAAGAGAGAGCAATGAAAAAAGAAAAGAGATACTCAAGAGAGAGAACCTGAAGTGACCTTAATTACCAACAGAGTGAGATTGCACTTAAAAGCAGCTCAAAATACTAAAACACAAGGAAGAAAAGAGATTTCATACATACAAGAGAAAGTGAGAGCTCCAAGACTACTCATAGAAAGAGACTGAACTAGAGAGACATGGACCTAAGAGCCTACATAAGAGGATATCTACAAGAGGAGAAGAGAAGGCTCATGAAAGAGGCTTGAAAAGACTAGAGCTATAGCAGCATGATACTCAATTATGTAAGAGATGTCGAACAAGAGAGAGGAGGGCTCCTTTTATAGAGATTTTGTCACCCTCCTTTACCCATTTATAATTGGTGCCTATAGATTCATTTTCCCATCAATCAAATAAGCCCGTATGTCATCATCCATGTCCTTTTTGGCTACTCTTGCCATGTGTCTCATCAAAAGATGCTCAAGTCTCTTAAAATATTGAGAAAGTCAAAGAGTCTCCCCACATGGAATCCATAGGAACTCTCTCTTTTCCATATGTCCACATCCTTCTTATTCCACATAGGAATTCTAGAAAGATTCCTTCTGACTTCACACTCTTTCATATGCCTTTTACACGCTTGGCATGTAATCTCTCTTATATTATTAAAGCACATGGACATAAGACCCACTTCTTTATGTGACTCACTCTCCTTATTTTCTAAAAACCCCATAATATCCCATACACAAATAACTCTCATCCCATACCAAGGAATTTATCATTCATACATCATCCCATACCAAGGTATTTATCATTCATACACATGGTATTTACAATGATTTTATTCCACTCATCCTCGCAATCCCATACAATATCTTAGAAAATAGAAATAAGTGAGAGCCACTAAGCTATCACTTGATACTCACACTCTTATCAAACATGAGAAAAGCAATACCAATGCCCAATAAAACATATCAATTTTTTTGCATCACAATACATTTGACATTGAGTCAAAGAAGCCTTGGAAAATGAAACCATTTATTGTGAATGTTACATGAAGATTGCAACTCCTTAACACATTCAACCCAACATATAGATCATCACCTAAGTTCTCTCTTTTTGTATGTAGCCCATCAAACATGCCTAACCCAAACTCGATATGCTAGTATAGTCCTTCCTCACGACTACTCAATAAAATTAAACAAAAAATCCCTCCCACGGTCCTAAAAATTTTTATTATAATAAGAATAGAAAGCTACAATTTCACAAGCAATTGATACATGTAAACTCCCTTTGCTGGCAAGGTCAAAAACTAGCTGCAATTGAAATTTTACTAAGCTATAACTCCAAACAGCTTTCTATGAGCTATGATATCATATTTGAGTGTTTTGTGTAACAAATGGATACAAAGAGAAGAAGAAAACAACTAGCTTGCATTAATACTTTCACAATCAACAATGGTCAACATATATATGTGTGTTAAAAATTTACACAATCATCAATAAGTCTAAACCTATGTAGTATAAAATTAGAGTGTCCACAATCCTAGATGACATGGCAATGCCACATGGCAAGCCAAATTTAAAGATCTAATATATAGTAAAACTATCCTACTGGAGTTTAATTGATGTCAAAATTAACTCTCTATCCTCCGCCTCTTCTACCTTGATTTCCAACCCTCGGTTTCATCTATTTTCCCGCTCCTAAAGTACTGAAGATTGAAGTTGCCATTTCCCAAGGTACACAATGAGTTCTTCAAACTCATTACTCGTGGAGAAGTTTAAGGGGGAAGGATTCCCCTATTTCCCTACTTGGCAAACGAAGGTTCTATTGCTTCTCATGAAACAAAATATATGGGATGCTATTAAGGATGACGCTCCCACAACAGATCCTCAACAACTCAAGACATGGAAGCAACACAACTCAAAATCTATTGCTATCATCAAACTTTGCCTCGATGATACTTTGATTCATCACATCAACTTCAAATCAACGGCCAAGGCGATATGGACGCGTCTCAAGAATCTTTTTTGTAGCAAAATTACAAACTCGAAGGTTTTCTTGAAGTTGATTTTATAAATTAAAAATGGATGATAATGATACCTTGAGTGCACATTTAGCAAAAATGCAATCTCTTACGCGACAACTTTCCAACCTAAAGTGTTTCCCAAACAACGAGGACAAAATGGATGTCCTCATGAAGAGTATGAAAGGAGTCACTCATCTTGAGCATACTCTTAAAATACTTAGGCTTGCCACGACTACCTTTAATGATATGGTGTCTCCAATCTCTTCTTCAAATACTACAGAGGCCCTTGCCTCCACTAGCAAATGGAAACCTAGGTGCTTACTTGTCTCTAAGTTAGCATGGGAGCCATGTCTAGTTCTAGACCGTCACTGCACAGTTCGATGACCATCATTGTCATGTTCTTGGTTCCATTCTAGTAGTCACTCACCTTTCCTCCATGGAGGGGTGTTAGAAAATGGAGTCTAGATGAATCAGTTTAGTGTGTTCTAGTGTGAGTTCTAGTATAGTGTGCGACATGTCACATTGCGAGTTATACCATATGCATTGGTGTTCATATGTGTGTGTATGCTCTATATAAGAGCTGTACTGGTCTAGTGTCAAATCAATCAAGTATCAAGGATACAAGCTCTTTGGTCTACATGTGAGTACTTTCATTTTGTTCATTGCTCTTGCTATTTCATTTTCATTTCATTATGTCTCCTTGAGTATTATTATCTCTCTCCCTAGCCTACCCTCTCTCTCCCTCTCCACCATGCACCTTCAATTATAAGGAACTAATCAAAGGCAACTGTAAGTCCAATTTTATCTTTGCATCAAGTGAATTGGGAGTTGTTAATTGGAGTTATGGAAACAACTTGGCTTTTTTCATTATATAACTAGTAAAATGCCAATGCCAACTCAAAGGTGGCTATTGAGGGCCATGTAAGAGATTTCTTCAAAGCCACTAGAAGCCAAATGTCAGCCCCTATTTGGGGCACAAGAGGAGGTGACGCGAACTACTCTTTCACATATGGGGCCAGGATAGCACTCCCAACATAGAGAAGCTAGTAGAGAGGCATGCCGCAATAGGAGTTAGTGGCAAATATAAGGCAGCATGTGTATTTTGGAGCACCAATATACACAACATTTCAGCTATCTAGTTGGCATCATTCTCCAGAGTCAGGACTCTATAATCCATGGTGTACATGTGTGCAAATGTTGAGCTTGAGTGTTATATGATCCTAGGAACATACCGTTGCAAGGGTTAGGCTGCAAGAAGTTTCCATTATTCTAAAATGATATCAAAGACCTCAAGCTCGAAATTGATGAGCTTCTAAACAAATGACGAACAAGGCCTAATGCCCAAATGATATTCATCTACTTTGTTGTTCTTCTGCAACTCCTTTAATACTCAAGCAGTAACCTCAACAAAAATCTGTCATCACAGTGATTTCGAAATCCAAGGTGACAACCCACCAATATTTTAAAGTTAATGCTCAAACTCTTGAGCAACGTTGAAACCTGGTTTTCCTCAGCCACTAGAGCTCCTACAGCAGCCACTCATCAATCATTGGACATACCTTTTCGATGTGCTTGAGAGCTGATTCTCCATTGCACATCTTTCACAAGTTCCAATTTTTACTGCCTCCTTACAACTGCCGAATCCTTTTATAAATGGTATTCATCTTTGTTCTCACCTCATGTGATACTTGCATGAATTTGATTGGCAGGCTCATCCCTACTGGCTCGTGGTAGAAGTGACAAAACAGGTCGAGGAACTCTCAATCCTCCTTACAAAGGGCATTCAAAACAAAGGCAACCTCAAGATCACAGTAATTAATCACTTTGGACCTTACAACTCTTTGAGATGCATCTCCACTCTCCATTTACACATCTGGAAATCAGAACCATCAAACTGCCTGACTGTTTTAGAATCCATCACAAACACGAGACAAGAAGCTTACTTGCACAAAGAACAACAAAGCCAAAACTGCTTTAATACCATGTAGAGAAAAAGCAACAATTAAAACAAGAGAGCAACCTTACATAGTATGCAAAGTGTGTTAGATTCAACCCAACATTGCCACCGCCTTTGCATCAATCTAGATCCTAAAAGTCAGGTACCAAAAATAGCAATCAACTCCTAGTAATTCCTACTAGCCGAACCTGATGTCCGTTGTATTTGATTCGTCTTCAAAACATACCAGAAAATTCACATTCTTTAGAGAGAGAGTGAGACGTGAGACACAGAGGTTGGCCAATAGAGGATAGAGAGAGATGGAGAGCTTCTCCAATAAAGTATGAGAAGGCTTACCTCTGGAACTGCTGGTCAGCTTGAGTCTTGTGGCTATACTCATCCCCGAATGAAGCCTTGCTGTCAATCCAATTGACAACTCTGCCTCGCACACTGATGGGTACTTCCAGTTTCACATCAGGAGTCTTGCTAAAACCTGCGGCACGTAATGCTTTTTCTGTTTGGAAGGCTATCCCAAGGCCTTGTAGCTGCCTGCAAAGATAGGCCTCGTACCTGTGTAGGATGGAAAAGCAGAAAGGTTGGAAGAAAAGAGAAGCCTATTTACATAACCTTGATCGCGTGACGCTTGAACTTCAGAGTCTCATGTAATCCAAAACTTACTCGATTCCGGCGACTCGCCTGATCATCTCCACGTACGGCGATGTAACATCATCATTGTCCATACATTCATACAGATCCGCCTGTAGCTTTGTCCAGGACACGTGTACAAGACGGTGTTCTGAATTTGAGCCAGCGCAAGTTCTTGTCGTCCGATCAACTTTGTCGGACAAATGGGGGTACAACTCATGGAAGTTGCAAGAGACTTCATCGATTCGATCTATTGGGAGGCGGCCAGGATCCCTCAAGCATTCGGAAATCTGCTGCTTGTTCAAGCCAAACAAATGCTCCAACAAGAATCGAGCCAGAAGGCAAGGAGATATCTCGAATCGAGTGCTGATACTCATGATGTCTTCCCCGTTGACATATCTGCGAGCAAGGAAGCTGGGTGAGGCAAGTTGCCGAACCAATCAATCTTTCTCCCTCTCACGCTCTTCCTAGTCCGTCATCGCGCGCACGCACAAACACCCAAAATGAGCATTGCAAGGAAGAAATCAAAACACGCAAGGTGAGCATTGCAAGGAAGAAAAGAAGCATTGCCTGACGATGTATTCTTGAAGGAGGAGGGAATGGCGAAGCTTGTGATGATGGAGACGGAGACGGCGAGGTTCCTGGGAGTGGATAGCGAGCAAGGTATCAAAGGGGACAAGGGGGAAGGAGGAGTGAGCGAGGTCGATGCCATTGTTAGCCAGCACTCCAACCACCTCTGCGTACAAGCTCCCCTTCATTTTTCCCGCACTTCCCTCCCTTCACACTTGCCTTGCCTCTCTTCTGCTTCAAAATTTCAAAATCCTGCTAGTTTCACGCCCAAAACTTTAATGAACAAATTCAAACTGCCATTCATGGATCTCTCACAGCTTCATTCCAGGCAATGCTCAAAGCCAGATGGTACCTGCAGATTGCTTGGAAGAGAAATGGCGCATTGATTTGAGCATCCATGGCGCTCCAATTGTGCCTTGAAATTTGAAGCCCCTCACAAGCCGCCAACCCGATAAAACTGCGCAACGAGCTCCAGGGTGCTTGTCTCATGCTATAAGTATGCATATAGCATAGAATGACATGCATTCGAGTTCATGGTGCATTCGAGTTGATGGTGTAGGGAATCGCCAACGGGAGGTGATTCGCGAGAGGAAACCAGCAGCGCCGGCCGGTCGGCCGTAGGCTAGAAGCCGGTTGCACTAGTTTTCGATCAAAAATCAGCGAACCGTCGGCAATTCTCAGCCGTCAACAGATGCGGGGAGGCGGATGGTGCAAAACGTGGTGAGGCGGCAAATGGCGGGACACGTGGAGGTAGGTGAGTGGATGGTTCGTGTAGGGAGGCGAGGTGTGTGACGCGTGGTGGATGCGGGGAGGTGGATTGCGCGAAGCGTGGCGGTAGGTGAGTTTGCACGTGGTTGGGTGTGTGGTCTGGGCTACATGTAGGTTTTTAATTGGTGTATTTGTTTTGTTTAGGGATTTTAGGTTTCGTTCGTTGGATTTGTTTTGATCTGACGGTTGTTGTATGTTAAATGACACATGTTGCATGTGGGTGTGTGTTGACGTGTGATTTTGTGGTTGGTTGGTTGTGTGTATTCTGGATTTTTGTTTGTGATTGTTGGATTGTGTCTAATGTACGGCTGGATTTTCATGAGGTTTTGGTTAAACCCTTTTGTTGTGTTTTGTTCAGTTTTGTTTTCTACGATGGGGGTTTGAGTCTGCACGATGTGAAGGGGTTTGGTGGTCTTGTTGGATGAATCTGTGCACTACGGAGGGGTTTGGCGCTACTCGAGTTAAATGGCTTGTAGTCGTGCTGGGGTTGTGTTTGTGAGCTATTGCGGTCGTGTTTCTGATGGGTGGTCTTTATATATCGGTGCTTCACTGCGTTGGAAGCATTGGGGCATGGAAGCTCTTGACAGTCATTCTTTTTCGTTGGGCCTTTCTCAGATTGGGGTTTCTAGTTCGTCCGATGTGGTGGTAGTTGAGGATTGTTCAGTTTAATGGGGTGGATGTTTGGGTTTCGGTTTCTTCTTCGAGTGTGCCTTTTCTACCTATCGATGAGAACGAGGAGAGGGTCATCAAGGAGGGGAGTTCTAACCATAGTGTTGTCAAAGATGAATGGGCTCGTAGGCGTTTTGATCTGTGGAGGAGAGTTAATGGGCTTGATACGAAGGTGAGGTTGGAGTGTTTGGATTACAAGGAGCTCAATAGCATGCTTACTCATTTTCTTTTGCAAGTTGTTAAGGTGGATGGGAGGTTGTATCCACCGTGTACGTTGGTAGGAATGTTCCGATGTTTTGGTAGGATGTTGAGGAGGGAGTAGGAAGTGAGTGTAGCAGCTTCCGAAGTGGTTGAGGTTCCATTCGATATTGGGAAGAATCCGATCTTCAAATTTAGCCAAGTTGCTCTTGAAACGGCAATGAACTGATCTATTAAGGGGGGGGAAGATCTTCACTGTGTTCTGAGGTGAGACTTCGTTCGCAATACCAACGAGCTTGGAGATTATGTGGAGTAAGTCGTCGGTTTTGTTTTGGTTTTTGTAATTGTTGATTGTGTCTTTGTCTTGTACTTATGTGTGTATTGTTTTGTAGGTACAACGAAAGGATTAGCAAGAATTATGTTGGTACTATAAACCGATATCAGAAGACTGATTTTCGCACAGTTGTTTGGGTGCATGAGCCGGACGTGATTTTGATATACGAGCAGTTAGTGTGAAATTTGCCTGCTATTCAGGATGGGGTCCCTAATTCGAAGTATCTCTTTCTGCAAGTTATAGATAATTTTGCTACTAAGTTGGGTTGCTTGTTGGTATTCTGTGTATTGAGATCGTTGTTTGCATGTATTCTCTATGTTTATAACGGTGTATGAGTGATGTCTGTGTTTAGATTTGGGAGCATGTTACAGTAGGTAGGGAATGCTAATAGCGTCATTTTGTAGGTTTGGTTCAACACAAACCGTGTCAGCGAGAAGGGGTTGAGCAACTTGATCCGTTCCATGTTGGGTACTGTTAAGTGTGATAATGCAGTGAGGAGGACTAACAAGAGCAATTGTGCGCATACATTTGCGGGCAAGCTCAAAAACCTTTTCTCAGGTCAAAAAGGCAAACTCTTTGAAAAAATATACTCATGGTGGTCTTAAAACTTTGATATTTGGTGAAATTTGTAGCTTAGTTCACCCATGGTTATGCAATAACACTTGTCGACTATTGTGTCTTTCAAGACAACCTCAACAAAAGCTCCTTTAGTACTTCTTATGATAGCCTTCACTTTTGTCATTTTGATAAGTGAAGTTGCCTTATTACACACCAAGCAAAAACATATTCACGGTCCCTTGAGATTTTGTTCACTTTGCAAAGAGAACATGCAGACTCATACAGAGCAACATTCACTCCTGTAACAATGAGTGTGCCAACCACCTGCAGCAAAATTAAATGTGAGAGCAAGCCTTTGCTATTTGCAAACAATACCAACAATTTAAGATCACTTTGATGCAAGTTGTTCCTGAGCTATGACCTAGTTTCCATAACCAATTTGTTGAATGTGTGTGCTGAACCCTTTAAAGATAAATGATGAGACTTGGATCTTTCAAAGATGCCATGATAGTAATGTCTAGCATGTTCAACGCAATTGGTTGCAAGTCCTTCTTATTGCACAACTAGAAAAAACTACCTTCATACATGTGCAAGCTCTTTGAATAAATCCCACATTTTTTGTCATTTTGCATTAGTTCCTTTTAGATTCACTACCTTGCAATGAGTCCTTAAGCATGTCAAAGATGGTCCCATTTTTTAATCCACATCATCAAACCCACTAGCAAGCCATTTATACTTTTGCTTTTTCAGCCCTTTTGGGCCTCTTTCTCGCCTCTTTGCACTTGTTTAGGGGGCTTAAGTTGGTGACATGTATAGCCAAAGGAGGTGTCAAAACACGACCACCAATTTTTTCCAAAATTTAACAACTCTTGCTATTGCATTCAAAAATTTCACAAAATTTACTTCTCCATGCACACTCATGTCTATGTCCTGCTTTGTCACCTGAACGTTCTCCCAGAATCTGATTCGCTTGCATTTGTGACCTCGGCTTCTTTCCCTCCCTGATTCTTTTTTAAAATTGTGACGTCAACTTCTTCCCCTCCCTTTTTTAAAATTGTTTTCCTTGTTTCCATGCTCCTTGGGGGCATTTTCCCCTTTGGCTCTCTGTGCTCCTTAGGCTCTCTTGGAAGCTAGAACATGCACAAGTTTTGATTCCTTCCATGAAGCTTTTAGGTTAGTCCTTGTTTCTCTTCACAAGGAAGCTCGTCTAAGAACCAAAATTGTTTCTCTTTTATTGTTTGCTTTCTTCATTTAAAATAAGAAACCACACCATGCTATGCAGCTTGTCATGGTTTTCAAGAGAACTAGACAAAGGCTGCAAGACATGAAAGTTGATATATTTGGTTAAGGTACAAGGAGGAGGTTGAAGGCCATGAAAATTGATGATACAATATCCAAATAGAAATGGAAGGCACATTTGCAATGAATGCAGAGGGAGAGAAAATGCCAACAGAAACACCTCATTATGTAGCCAGCCTCCTCGGAGGTAGCATATGCACCCATTCAAGCAATGCTATCAAAATGAAGAACATGAGCTATGGTTTCAAAACTGGTGAGAGCATTTAAGGCAGCAACATCATCATTTGGAGGACCACCCAGATTGTGTCCTCAAAAGCTTTGCCCTACACCCAAGTATTGATTAAGTGTCCACTCTTCCAACGCCCTAGGAGTTGCATGCCCAAGAGATCATACTCTCTAACTTGAGGGATGGACTCAAAATGCAAAAGGGCACATAGCTTAGATTAGCTAGCTGCAAAGAGGAAGTGAGGAAGTCGTTACTATAGTGACATTATTCTGGCAGAATAACTCCAAACAAGAACGACATCTATAGGCTATGGAGGGGATCCAAGCAGTATGAGGAGCATGTCATATACATGCTTGACATACTGCAAGTTAGTAGTCGGACTTGCAATGCTAAATTTTGGCTATCTTTTTTCCTCACAAATCATTATGCTAGTTTTGGGGGGGGTGGGGGGGGGAGAGAGAGAGAGAGAGAGAGAGAGAGAGAGAGAGAGAGAGGGAGGGAGGGAGGGAGGCAGGGAGGGAGGGAGCAGGCGGGAGGGAGGGAGGGAGAGGGAGAGAGAGAGAGAGAGAGAGAGAGAGAGAGAGGGAGAGAGGGAGGCAGGGAGGGAGGCAGGGAGGGAGGGAGCGGGCGGGAGGGAGGGAGGAGAGAGAGAGAGAGAGAGAGAGAGAGAGAGAGAGAGAGAGAGAGAGAGAGAGAGAGAGAGAGGCAATCTTCTTTTCCAAGTCTAGTGGTTGAAATAACAACCATCGTGGTGGTTCTAGTTGTTTGGGGATTCTATGTAAGTGTGATACATGAATGTGCTATGTGTGCAATGTGGTCTAAATTCCCAATCCTAGCACATGAAGAGAAACCCCCAACCTAGCCACAATAGCAAATTGCTTGTGCAATCTTGACTGTGCATAACAGTGGTCAGTCACTTGAGATTTTATGTTTTCATAACTAGGGGCCAATGGATAATTGGGTGTAGCCATCCTCTCCCACTATCTTCACATGGTATCAGAGCCTTGTTCGTGGTAAGGAGCTCAAGAAAGCAAACCAAGTTCGCAGTGTCCTGGTAAGAGGACCAGTGTTGCTTTCCTTTTTCGAGTTTGAGAGCAAATCTCTGCAGGTACCACAGCCGGAAGTGCAAGAGTGCACTGTCTCAGATTGAGACGCCCTTCGCGGTGTGGCGAGAGGGCATTATATGCTGCGGGATAAGGGCAAAGCCCTTGGTGACTTTATTTTTCTGATTCGAGGTCATTTCGGGGCCCGTTTTGGAGGCGGAAGTTCTCCACAGGCACTCAGAAAAAGGCACTGTTTTTGCTGTGCGACCACTGTTCTGCAGGTCGGTGAAAAGCTACCGCAGAAATTGCATCGTATGCCTGTGCGCGGAGACATTGGGAGTTGCAGATTCATGCTTGTTGCCTGTTGATGCAAAATCGTCACTAGGAAGTGACTGTGTGGTAAAATACCACTTTCGTCAATTTTGCAGATCTGCCCGTGTGAGGCAAAAGCTGTGTTTTTTGCAGTGACAGAATATTTTGCAGTGTTCTGTAATGGCATCTGATTCTCTTTCACAGATTGTCACTGAAAAGCTTGACAAGAACAACTTCCAGGCATGGAAGTTTAGAATGACGAATTTCTTGATGGGAAAAGGCTATTGGGAGTTCATTACAGGAAATGAAGAAGAACCTGTTCTTCCTAATGTTCCCAATCAACAGGAAATGCAGGCATTCAAAGGATGGCATGAGAGAGCCAAGAAAGTTATGTACTGGCTGTCTATCAGTATTTTGGACTCCATGATTGTGCATATTCAGGATGCAAGTACACCAAAGGAGGCATGGGATGCTTTGGCAAAAATATACAGCACAAATACGCAAGCCAGGAAAATGCAGCTCAAGCAGGAGCTGCACAATGTGCAGAGAGAAAATATGAGCATCAATGACTACCACATGAAGGTGAAGAAAATTGCGGATGCACTTGCTTCCATTGGGTCGCCAGTGGATGATGACGATTTAGTTTCTGTGACCTTGAATGGTCTAGGAAAGGATTATGCACAGTTCCGGACATCTATTGCCGTCCGTGAAAAATTTCTTGATTTTGAGGAGTTGATTGCTCTTTTAATTTCTGAAGAGCAGAGAAATGGTGGTGCATCTTCTTCAGCGGGAACTTCAAAAGAAACTGTCTTCTACTCAAATGCTGGCAGAGGTAGAGGCACAGGTAGAGGAGGATCTGCAGGCCGTGGTAGAAATCAAAATATGCAACAAATGCAAGAAAACCATTCCTATGCAGGAGGACGTGGTAACTCTAGAGGCAGGGGGAGCCAAAGAGGTCGTGGTGGATGGCAGAGAGGCCAAAATGCAAACAGCAATGTTGAATGCTACTACTGTGGTAAAATGGGGCATATGGCTAAAGACTGCTACAAAAAGCAGAATGACATTATGAATGGAAAATTGCAGCAAGGCAATTATGCATCCTCTAGTAGACAGGGTGATGACAGAAATGAGCATTTGTTTATGGTGCAGCATATGACAAATTCTATGACAAGTGCAGAAGAAAGCAATGATGTGTGGTATGTTGACTCAGGTGCGTCAAACCACATGACAGGTCATGCTGAATGGATGCAGGATGCAAGGAAAATGGAAAAACCAGGATTTGTGGAGACTGGTGATGATATTGCACATCCTATTGTGCAGATTGGCAAAATTCCTTTGTCTATGCAGGATGGGAAAAAGAAATACTTGTCTGATGTATTTCATGTCCCGAACATCACCAAGAACCTAGTTTCTGTTAGTCAGATGGTTGAGCACGGCTTGCAGGTCAAATTTAATCCTCATGGATGCTTTGTTGAGGATATGAAAAATAATGGTCGCTTGATAGCAAAAGGAAAGAAGAAGGGCAGGATGTTTATGCTGGATGCGGACATGCCTGAATTGAGTGAAGCAATGTTTGCACATGGGACCGGTGTAGTTGCAGATATTGATATCTGGCACAAACGCATTGGTCATGTTAATATACAGCGACTTAAATGAATGCAAGCCCAAAATATTGTTGCAGGATTGCCTAAATTCAAGGTTGCAGAAATGCACAAGGTTTGTGAAGCCTGTCAATTTGGGAAACAGGCAAGGAAACCTTTTCTAGGCATGTTCAAGAGAGTAAAAAGCCATTGGAATTAATCCACTCTGATGTGTGGACTACTAAAGCTGCATCTATTGGTGGCTGTCACTATTTTGTCACATTTATTGATGACTTCAGCAGAAAACTTTGGGTGTATTTTATGAAAAAGAAAAGTGAAGTGTTTGGGCACTTCAAAGCTTTCAAAGCTATGGTTGAAAAAGAAACAGGCCTGTAAATAAAATGCCTAAGGTCAGATGGAGGGGGAGAGTACCTCTCAAATGAGTTTACAAGGTTCTTGCAGGAGCATGGTATAAAGCAGCAATATTCATGCAGTCATACCCCACAGCAAAATGGAATTGCAAAAAGGAAAAATAGGCATATTGGAGAGGTATCTCGGGCTATGCTAAATGAAAAAGATCTACCAGATTATTATTGGGTTGAAGCAGTTGCTATAGCAGTTTATATAATGAATAGGACTCCCACTGCAGCAATACATGGCATGACGCCAGAGGAGATGTATACTGGTAGGAAACCATATATTTCTCATTTGAAAATTTTTGGTTGCATTGCCTATGTCCATGTGCCAGATGAGTTGAGGTCCAAGTTGGATCCAAATGCTGAGAAGTGCGTCTTTATTGGTTATTCTCTGCAGCAGAAAGGGTATAGATGCTATAACCCCTCTACTCGTAAGTTTATAGTGAGCAGAGATGTTGTTTTTGATGAGATGAGCAGCTGGTATAAACCAGTAAATGTGATGATTGATGTAGATGCACAAAATGGTAATGCTGCACAGAATTCACAGCACCAATCACAAAATATCAGTGGACCTGCAGTGTCCTCTAGTAGTGGTTCACATACCTCGCCATGGACAGGTAGATTGAGATCAGGAGAATCTCCTCAAAGCAATGCAGATAGTGGTACGCAGGTATCACGAAAAGGAAAAGAGAAGGTAGATCAGCCCATGTTTGATGTGAATGCAGGTCACTCTTATGTGGATGGTGAATCCAGTGGCTCAGAGCAGAGCATTGATGATGAGTTGGGTATTCCTTCTGTTGTTACACCTGGAGTAAGGAAGACCAAGGATGTTTTGAGAGCACCTGGAAGTGAGCCTATTTTGCATAGGTCTACCAGGGTTAGGTATCCTGTGGATAGGCTGAAATATGATGGATTTACAGCCATTCACTATGCCTATATGGTCAAAGTGATACAGGAACCAAAACCCACTTCTTTTGAGCAAGCCATGGGAAATGAAAAATGGGAAAAAGCCATGGATGAAGAAATGGATGCCTTTGGATGCAAATGCTACATGGGAATTGGTGCCTTTGCCTAAAGACAAGAATGCAATTGGCTGTAAGTGGGTTTATAAGATCAAGCACAATACAGATGGTTCTGTGAATAGATACAAGGCAAGATTAGTTGTCAAGGGGTATGCACAGACATATGGCATTGATTTTGAAGAAACTTTCAGCCCGGTTGCAAGGATGGCAACCGTAAGAGCAGCCATTGCTATGGCTGCATCAAAGGGATGGTCTTTACATTAGATGGATGTAAAGAATGCCTTCTTGCATGGTGATTTGCAAGAAGAGGTCTTTAAGGAGCAGCCAGTAGGTTATGTTCATGCTATTCATCCTGAGTTTGTTTGCAGGTTGAAGAAAGCCTTGTATGGCTTGAAGCAAGCACCTAGAGCATGGTCTGACAAGATAGGACAATATCTTGTCACTATTGGCTTTCAGATTTCCAAGGCAGATTTCTCACTCTATGTGAGAAAAACAGAGAAAGGGATTATGCTACTTGTCATTTATGTTGATGATTTGATCATCACAGGTGATAGTGATGAAGATATCCTTCATGTGAAAATGCTATTGAGGCAGAAGTTTGAGATGAAGGATTTGGGAGAGCTGCGTTATTTCTTGGGCATTGAGGTGATTAGATCACCAAGTGGGATACAGCTCTTGCAGAGGCAGTATGGACTGGACATGCTGTCCAAATATGGGATGACAGGCTGTAAGCCTATTTCAGTTCCTTTGGAGCAGAATGTGAAGCTGAGCACAGATGCAGGTGAGCTTCTGGAAGACCCTACTATGTACAGACGCATAGTAGGAAGTTTGATTTACATGACTATTACCAGGCTAAATTTGAGCTATGCTATTGGGTTGGTAAGTCAGTTTATGCAGGCTCCAAGGAAACCGCATTTGGATGCGGCTAGATGCATACTCAGGTATGTGAAGTCCACATTGCAGTATGGACTATTTTATGAGGCTGGGGTTCAGATACAGCTGCATGGATACACTAATGCTGATTGGGCTAGTAGTATTTTTGATAGACGATCTACCAGTGGATATGTGTTCTCTTTTGGGAGTGCTGTAGTCACTTGGAGCAGCAAGAAACAGCCTACAGTTGCCTTGTCGAGCACAAAGGCTGAGTACAGGGGTGCAGCAATGGTTGCATGTGAGGTAGCTTGGTTGCACAAGCTACTCTATGATATGCATCAGTCTACAGATGGGCCAGTTGTCATCTATTGTGACAACATGAGTAGTATACACTTGGCAAAGAACCCAGTCTTTCATGCTAGAACAAAGCACATTGAGGTGCATTATCACTATGTGTGGGAGAAAGTGTTACTAGGTCTTATTGATCTAGTTTATGTCAGCACAGAGGATCAGGTAACTGACATCTTCACAAAAGCATTGGGTGCAGAGAAGCTGCGCAAGTTTAGAGACCTGCTTGGTGTGCAAGAATTGGGATTGAGCTCGAGGGGGAGTGTTGAGATATCGAGCTCCACTCGCGATATGCCAGGGTGACTGTTGTGCATTTATGTCGCCGACTTGTTATAGCTGGAGATGCGGTTGGTACACCGCCCACAAATAATAGCTGGATGACAGCTATCCTTATCTATTCTAGTTTGTGGCTCAGTTAGTATGCCACCTTAGTTAGTTGAGTTTGGTTTGAGACCCACATATAGGGTTCTTCTATTTTCTTTGTACTAGAGCTCTTTTGGCTTTCAGAACCCAGAAGAGGAAAACTATTTTCAGCCTCCACCTTTGTGTGTATTCCCCCATTGTGATTGTGAGAAAGCCTCAAGTGAGACTCCTTCCCTCTCTCCCATTATCTTCACAGCAAGTGGGAAAGAGTGAGCTGCTTTGCCACTATGATAGTTGTCTACTGCTGCTACTACGTTTGATAATTTTCATTTGCATTTTATGAAAATTTTTATGAGGATGCAGCTTATTGGGGAGGCTTGCAAGCCAAAGAGAGGGAGCTAGTTTGCCAATATGGCCACTATGATGGTTGTCTACTACTATTATGCTGGTTACTTTTCATTTGCATTTTATGAAGTTTGGGGGTGGTTGATATTCAACCACTGTGCTGGTTGTAGTCATCCTATGTTGGTTGAGAATTGTGGGAGGAAATTGTCTTAATTAAAGGACATGGACACTTATAATAATGATGATGGAAATGCCACCATGATGGCATACCAATTACTAACTAGTGAGAACATGTGTGATTTCTAACTATTCTTACTACCAGGACCAATTAGTGAGCACTACTAGTCTTAGACAATTAGGTGTGTGAGCACTAATTTTAGTGAAGGCACTTGTTACCATGGGTTATCTATAACTTAACCAATTTTGTTATCTTTACATGAATTCTAGTTACTATACATGCTTGATTACAACCATCGCATGGTCTAGTGCAAAGATTGAATTATAAAAATATCTAAAAATCATACAAGTATCGAGATTTTTTTGATTTAAGAAATTTTTTTATCGGTTTTGATGCTAGAGAAATTGGCTACCATGTGCCATGGCATTCAATAGGCCTAATTGGGATGTGAACACTTATGATAATGATGGTGGAAATCAGACACCGTGTTGGCACAACTAGTTACTACAAGTTAGTGATCACATGCATGATCTCTAACTAATTACTAGTAGTTAGTGATCACATGTGTGATGACGGTGTTGGCACTTCTAGTTAGTGATCACATGTGTGACTTGCAACTATTCCCACTACCACAACAAGTTAGTGAGCACAAGTTTTAGCCAAGATGCTTCTAACCCTTGTAACTTATGTTACCTTCAACTTCACAGATTTTGGATATGTAACGTAACATAATGGTAGTTGGAAAAATGATGGAGTGGAGAGCACCATCTAGATGAAATGAAATGATGTTGTGGTGAGGATTAAGTGGCGGCCCTCAGAGTTTGATTAGGATTAAGTGGGATGATGAAATTTGTTGCTTTTTAGCCACTGGGCTCCTACAACCACCTAGCTTGCATGATAAGATGAGCATTTGGTCCATGCCTATATAGCCAACAAAGTCTACAATGCGCTTCAAAGGAGGTTCAAATTTTTGCCCTCCCCCCTTTAAAACAAAGTGCCACATTGGAAAATTTTTGTTGTAGTGCCCCTTCAAAATGCTAGTAAGCAGCCAATTTCTCGTTGACTGGAAATTTGATCAAAATAGCCAATTGCTCATCAAAGTGGCTCGGTGGGCACTGACTACTTTGATCCACTACCCTCAATGACTTCACACTGCTCCACCCTCATTGTCTCTAACACCCTCGTTGACTTCACACTACTCTATCCTCATCTGTACAACCCTCTTCCAATTCACACTACTCCACCCTCATCTCCTACTCAACCCTCCTACTGCACCTCCTGCTCCACCATCCTCGACTGCACCTCTGGATCCACCAAGTGCTATGTCCCACCTCTAGCTTATTCTGTTCTTGTTCCTAGCTATCTCCAAAGCAGAGGCAATTTTCTCCCATGACCGTAGAGTGGGCAATATGCTACAAGACCTTAATTGGATGGGCAATCTATCTGATTTAGTCCATGTGAGATCAACATTGAGTCCCACACTGGTTAAATTTTTGTGTGGATATATGGGCCTTATTCACAAGTTGACCAGGCCATGGAAATAATCTTGTCAGAGTTTTTGCAACATTGGGCAATGAATTGATATAAAGTTTAAGTAGCTCACCAGTTAAGCAGAGCATTTTTGTGAAATTGATCAACTCAAGTATTTGTTGAGCTGAGCATTCTTGTATTGACAAAACACCTTTTTATAATATAAGCTTGTTAATACATAAAAACTTGTTATTAATCTTGGTCTTATGAATATTGCATTCTATATTGACAGAAAACCTTTTTGTAACACCTTTTGTAATATAATCTTGTTAATACATACAAACTTGGTATGAACTTTGATCTTATGAAACCTAATCTTCTGGATTTTGGACCTTGGGCTTATGAAATTTTTTCTTATGAATACTACTCTTATTTGAAAAATCCCAATATTTATAGGGATACAATCTCGATTAAGATATAGGATTGCCCCTAATGTCATTAGGATTGGCCTTAATTTCAAAGCTTCAAAAAATGTTTTGCATGGATTTGGTTGGTGGACTCAACCATCATGGTGGTTGACGTGGGACACAACACCTACAGTCCATCATGATAGTTGTGTGCAATGCCATGTATTTTGTATCACCAGCTAGCATGGTAGTTTTAGTAGTTTTAATAGATACAAGCTTGTTAATATATACAAGCTTGTTATGAAATTCACATATATATATTTCACATCATGTGCTGCCGCTGTTGTGTTTTGCATAGGGCCAAAGTCAATATGGCCCTTGAGGGGTCCCCTTTAGGGGCAAGGGCCATATCAACATGCCATATAGGTTCGATGGCATCATTCACAGTCTACAAAAAATAAACAACCATCTATTTTGCATCTATTGTGCTTTTTTATGGTTTAATTGACGTTCTCTCACTTTCTAATTAGTTCAGTGGTTGAAACAATTGCATTTTTAAATTGTTTAATTTATGCCCCTAGCATGCCATCGGGCAAGTTTAAAATCAACTTGTTGTTTAAACCATCCCAATGGTTGGAACGACATGTTATAGTGTAATTAATAGTTTAAAACTAGTGGTGGTTAACAAATTGTATTTTCTAATAGTTTAATAATTTATTATCTGAGCATGCCACCAGCCCATGGTTGAACCAATTTGAACTTGTTATAGTTTGATCAATACTTTGAAATTAATGTTTAAAACCAACCCAGGGGTTGGAAAAATGTGTTTAAAATTACTATTTAAAACTAGCCCAGTGGTTGAAACAACATGTTATAGTTGTTCATGCCTGAAATTTTATATCCTACATGTTGGGATGTTCACAGGTAGTCATACCTTAGATTTATGGCTAGGAAATATGACCTTTCAATTGGACAAAGGAGCTTTGAGCATTATAAGCCCTGGCATGTCAATAAACTGAAAGATAGGAATCTGTCTAAGAGTGCTCACTCATATGGGAGTGCTTACTGGTATAAGAAGCAAATAACAATTTTAATGCATATCATGTCTCCTTCTGCTTTATTTGGGGATGGTTTTAAAAAGATGATTCCTAAACCCCTTATCTTGTAAAACCACAGTGCTAGTTATAGCTAATCTTGAATCACTTTTTTTTCCCCAAAAAAATGTAAATTCTATTAATGCTTGAAAAAACCATACAACTAGCTTCCAAAAGGAGCTATCGAATGAAAAGTAGCAAGTTGCCAACTACAAGAACAAGCATCTATTTTTGGATCTCATGGCTCATCGCCTATAGAGATTTTGAAATAGGAGCTAGCAACCACGATGGTGGTCTATATACCTAGTGAATACCCCTCATGTGAAAAGGGTGTAGAATACTCTTACCGGCCATATATGACGAAAGCGCTCCTACCTCTCAACAGTCACTCTCGAGCCTAGTATACCATGCTCCCCAATGGAATGCAAGTTGAAGATAATGTCTTGCCAAATGTCAATATCATCTGGCCTCCCATCACATAGCTACATCGAGGCACCCCGACGTTCCACGTGGTGATGCTAGAAATAGTCTCCCAAACACCATCCTTGGAGAGAGGTGGTGGGCATGAAGGGGAGGGCTAAAGAGCTGCACCATGGATCTCAATCTAGGAGACCTACTATCCATGTATCCTATAAGTCGGTGTGATAGGGTTGATCGTAAAGGGATGGCCTCCCTCTGTGAGCTAGCCACCATCCTCCACCTGAAATCCCTACTCATCCTCTTTGTACTAGCAACAATCCTAAAGGACGCCAGTCATATCTGTTGTGCGATAGAGCAGCCCCATAAACAATGAAGAATCATCTCCAAAACTCCATCCACACAACCAGTGCATTTGCCATCTAAATTTATAAGGGCCATTTTCCTTTTATTCAGTCATTTGATCATGCTTCTCACCACTACCCTTTCCATTGCTATTGCTTAGCCTAGTAGATCACCACAAACACAATCTACATTGTAAATAGATCTAAATGACCAAATAGAATCACAGGTATGATCAATGTATAGACATCGAACATCCTTGAATGATATGAGTAGTGTACAAGGAGAAGGAGACCTCCTCCACCCGGTTCGAATGCCCTATGCGGGCGGGCCAAAACCACTCCCTTGGATCCCACTGAATGTCACACAAGGGTCTGCCCTCCCAAATCCATAGGTGCCACACTGCTCCCTCCAGGGTCAATAAGACTATGGAGGGATCGATGTAGCAGCCCACAATCCTGACCCTCTGCCACTCTAGGTCCTTTAAGTCTTCTGACTCAGCTTGTAGTGAGCCTCTCGATCCCACCCTATAGAATCAAGACTGGGGGAGGCTAAGAGACTCTTGAAAGAAGGGTATCTGGAGTGGTATCCCTATTTGTGAGAACTGTCCTGATGAGCAATGGGGGTCTAGGGGCTCCGTAACCCCTCCCACCAAGAGTCCGAGATTACCTCCTTAATCTCCTATATCCCAGTGCCTGCTCTGCAGAGGTAAGATAGAGATTGTCTGCAGGCCTCTATCTCTCTAGGAAGTCATCTCCATGGCCCAAAGGATCTAGCCAGCCCCCTCTCCCACTGTGCCCATCCGATATGAGTTCTGATGCCCAAGCACGCTCCCCTCCAAATCTCTGACCTTTGAATTCCATATGAGTGGCTATCTCTCAAACTCCTCTCAGCAAGAATGCCTAGCTCGAATTAGTTCTCCTGCCAATCTATGCCACACTATGCTCTACATCAATGCAAAACCCTTCCCTATCAACAAAGCCTCGAAGAAGATCCACCTATAGGACTGTTGTTGCCACTGTCCTCCGATGCGAGGCATATTCGTAAGAAGCCCCCTCTAAAGTAGGATCTTCCAAGTTCCGCCCCTAGGTTGGGGCCTCTCATTACCAGCTTGCCTAAGAGGGCTCTAGTCTGTCTCTCTAGATCAATAATGGCAAGTCCTATGCCTAGGGCAAAATCACTGTCTACCAGGCCACCTTGGTCCTAGTGTTGCCTGTGCCATCCGATCTTGACCAAAGAAAATTTCAAACTAAGGGCCACAGCAGCTACCCCATGCAGCCTCGATGAAAGCACCAACAAGGAGCGATATATCTAGCAAGGAGTACTTGATTCACCACCACTAATGCTCGACCTACAAAAGTGAGAGCTCGGTGGAGCCTAGTATAAGAGCTTTCGTCAAACACTCTCCAGAATTGGGCTAAGTTGCTCCTCTGCCAAAATGTCGATAACTACCTGATAGCCCAGGTATCCAGCTGTCTCTCCATTCAAAATCCTCCAAAAGCTGAAATCTACTCCCCAACATTGGACCTCCTGGCTCACCTCCATACCTATGAAGGTGAACAGATTTGGTTTGCGAGGCCTCACAATAAATGGACAACACTCCTCTTATCTATAGAGCCATCAACATAGAGTGCAGTATCATCTATAAACTTTGAATCTAGGAGCTCCTCCTGCCGTCAACCTCATCCCTATAAGACCACGTGCCTATGAATGCAAAAAATAGCCCAAGGCTTCCATCACAAAAAGGAAGAGAGAAGGGGCCAATGGGAAGCCCTGTCTCACTAAACGGGAAAGTGGAAAGATCTATCGTGTATGGCCCCCAATGATCACCTGGCTAGAGCTACCTACATAAAGAGACGAAATCCCTTTGATCCACCATAATAAAAAGCCTAATCTCTGCATAGTCCCCTCCTGGAAGGACCACTCAATTGTGTCATATGCCTTCTCAAAGTTGAGAAGCAGGATAGCATGAGGCTGCACCTCCTCCCTAGCCCAATCAACTACCTCCTAGAAGGTGAAGATATTATCCAGGATGCTACACTCCTGGACAAATCCAATCTGTGTCTCGTGAATGATATCTGAAAGATGGGATCTTAGGCACAGACTCAAGACCTTGGCCAAGATCTTATAAGTTGTGTCAAGAAGGGTAATCGGTCTCCCCACTGGCAAATATTTGATCTATCTCATCCCTTTAGCATATCTATTCTATCTCCTCCCTTGGGAATCAACCATATCCAACCTCTGCTCAAGGAATGTGGAAGGGATCCTGAATCAAAGATGTCCTAGTAGGCTAGTCGGAGTGGGGTGGAAATGTGCTTCCAAACGTAGTGAAAAAAGGTCGAGGTTAAGCCGTCCTCTCTTGGGCACATTTGAGGTGGAAGTGCATGTAAGGCCTCCCACAACTCCTCATCCATGAAGGGCATCTCAGGCTACTCAGATTCTATAAAAAAACTATGGGGACCTGTACCTCTCTAGGTAGAAGCATGGTGGGTGATGCCTCCTCCGATTGAAAAAGCTGGTGATAGAGGGTAGTAGTCATCTCAAGGATCTCCTGGGGGTTTGAGTGAATTTGCCCCTATGAGTCCCTAAGACATTGAAGATGTATCCTTGCTAACCATAGTCTTGTAGTATGGAAGAACTATCTAATCAGCCTGTCCCCTGTTGGACCCATCTAGCCCGAGAGGAGTGGTAAGAGAATTCTACCTTGTGGACCTCCAAGTCCTTTAGCTTTGAGAATGCACACTCTAGACAATCCCTATCCTTGAGTCTCTTGATGGACGCAAGGTATCTATGCAAATCCTGCTCCCGTGGTAGTTCTCCATCTCATGGCTTGGCCCTGAAGCTCCTGACTACTCCATTGAATCTACTTAGCCACCCATGATGTCCACTCCTCAATAAGACTATCCTCAAGGTGTCTCCAAAGCTCTACCATCAACTGCTGGACATCCTCCTCCTATAAGAGACTATCTAGTATATGAACCCCCTTTTGGGGGAGTCCACAATGGGGCTACTCCAAGTGAAGGACTACTAGCGAGTGGTCCAACATCGTGGTGCCTGCTAGAATGCCTGTAGAGCCACCACAGAGTAGAGACCAATCGCTAATGTAGAATCTATCTAGATGCTCTAGCAGCCCATCATGCTAATGCTATCCAAAGGAAAAATGCAGGCTACCTGCAAGCCTAGTAACTATGACTCGTGCCAAGGATCCCTGCCACTAATGTCAAAAATGAACTGAGCCCCAAGTACCCCCTCCCTAGTTGGCATCTCGATGAAAGAGGCTCCTCCCTGCTTGTCCTCCATGAACTCAATGTTATTGAAGTCTCCCCCAACAATGGTCCCACAATCATCCATCATTTGGTATACCTATGCTCCATCATCACGTCGAATAGCTCAGGGGTCCACTTTTCCACACCGTGGAGGTGAAATGGAGGATCCAAACTGGGTGGGTGTGGGATCCCACCATGCTGATGCCCTCATTTTGGGGTTGGAGGACCAAAATGGTCAACTCCAAGGGCATCCAAAATCTCCAAATAGTTCCACAGTCCTAGTCGTCGAAACCCCCTCGGCAAGGGCAGGCTCGCATACATGTGGAGGTCTAAGGACTCAGCCATGGAGCCCCTCTCTGCAAAGGTATTAGAAAAAGTGGTATCTTGTGTGCTCAAAGCACTGCATTGCTGCTGTGGAGAGGTCAGCGTAGAGGCCTTTGCCTACCCCTCACTCATATAAGAGGAGCCCCCCGTTCAGCCAGGTGGGATGCTCGAGGAAGAGGCCTCGGGCGAGGCTACTACTATCTATGAGGGAGGAGAGGGGGATGACGAAGGGGGGTGGGTGATGAGGGTAACCACCATAGGAGGAACATGTAGTGAGTGTGGGGTTGCGGAGAGGGGACAGGTGGATTTGGGGGGATGGGGAAGGTGGCTAGGTAGGGTCTACCGCCGTCTTAGTTCTACGTCACTGTAGCGGTGGAGCCTGCGGACTTTGCAGCTCCCTCTCCAATCTATGAGGAGGGGCCGACGGTATTGTTCCTCTAAGAGTTTCCAATGTCTGCTTCGGGGGGTTTGGTGGTGAGTGGAAAGTCGCTCCTCTTGAGGGTCTTGAAGAATGTCTTGAAGTCGAAGGCTCTCTCTTTGTGTTTCATGGTACTTTTGTCTCCAAGCCATTGACTTGGTCTCCCTGTGCCTGCAGTGTCACTGCCTGTGCTCGCCTCTTGTGGTTATCGCATTCATGTTGATTATTTTTGGCCCATTTTCTCCGTTTCTTTTTCCCTACCTTAGTGCACCTTCCCTATGGAGGCTCAACCTGGGGTTTGAGACTCTACTTGCTGTCTTGTTGGAACTACTACTATGTTTGCCTGGATGGTCTCTGAGTCCCACCCTCTCTTGTGTCATGCTGCCCCAGTGACTCTAATGAGCAGGGATGCACTCTATTCGAGCCTCTCGTGCAATTTTTGGCTAGGTTCCCTTTCTGTCTGCATCTCAAACACTATCCTAGCAAACCAGAACTGGAGTTCCTCTTGATCCTGAAGCCTCTCATATTCCTCCTCATGCTCTTGCATCTCCAAGTAGCCTTAGTGTTCAACTTGATGATAGTTTAGGTACAGTACAAACCCCAAACATTCCTCTAGAAGTTTGCACTTTTTATTGTGCATGTTGCACGTTGCCTTAACATGCTTTAGCAAAAGGTCATATCTCTTATGAATAGAAGTCTTGAACTTATTATCTGTCAACAAATCCTTGATGTGGATGTTATACTTATTTCCAATACAAACCCTACCCTCCCCTATGAGCTTTTGAAAGATATTGTGTTGTTCATCCAAAAATTCAATGTGTTGATCAACCAAATTTGAATAATCCAGCTCTTTGTTGAACATGTCATAGAAAATGTGGAAATCATGCTGGGCATTGCACTTATGAAGGAGGTCAAAAAGTAGTTCATCACATGATTTTGTTTCTTCTCTTGACTTAGAACCTTCCAGGGCATGTGATAATGTCCTTTCCTTGGGGATACTTGATACTCTTTCTGAACCCCTTTTCCGTTTCCCTACATCCACATTTAATAAAGTCCCCACACTTCTTAAGTACAGATGACATTGAAAAGCACACATAGAGTGATGAACATACCTGGTCTAGGATGGTCTTTGACCCCAAACCCAGTAGTAAACTCCATTCTCTTTTCTTGTCCTTTTTATCTAGCAAGCAGACATATTTCCAAAGCATAAACAATCAAAAAGGGAGTAGAACCACAACAAAAATTGTGTTTAAACGAGTAATTTGACACACTTCAAGAATTGTGCTCAAGAAAGTGATTTGGATCATTGGACAAATTTCCAACATTCAAAATCAATTTCTTAAGCACACTTTTGCATTACATAGTATCTACATTCAATTAAAATAAAACCAGTGGAGGAATAGGACTCCTGACACAAAGAGTGATGATTCCACCTGGTATAGATTTTGCCTGGACAAAATCTGGGAGGTGAAGTCCAACCTCCTTTTTTGGGATACTCTGCCTAGATCCCTTTGATCTAAAAGGAAATAGAAAAGTTTAGATTTCCAAACCTAAGAAATAATAGAATCAAAGGGATACTCAAGAATGTGCTTAACAAAGCCATTTTTCTTGTCAGCCATGTCTCTAGAGCCCAAAATCGCTTTCTTAAGCACATTTTCACGATTGTGCTAAAGAAAGTGATTTGGCCTGTTGGCCATGTGGGGGTTAAAGGTCACTGTGCCTTTACCCTGATTATGTACAATACTCAAACACATATATAAATGAATGAAAAAGAAGATTAGGGTGTTCTGCACCCACCGAAACTTGTGTGGCTCTCTGTTTCTCTCTCTCCCTCTTCCATTCTTGCTTCCATTGAGAGCACTCTCAACTGGTATCAGAGCCCCGGTGATCTAGCTAAGCGTGCGTGAATGCCTGGAAACTCAGCAGCTCTGTGGGAGGAATGGAGAAGCTCTGTGGGAAGCTTTGTGGGTGATTTTACTTGCATCCGAGTGTGTAGAGACCTTGAAGGAACCTTTGGAAAGTCACTTTGGTTTTGCGAAGTGGTTTTGAGAGCTTGTTAAGTGTTTTCAAAGGAAAAAGTCATTTTTTAAGCTTTACCATGTTCCGTTCGATGACAAGACTCCGTATTGACTTGTAGAGGCAACTATTGCTTGCTTTTGGTGTCCATTTCACTTTAGGAGCTTGGAAACACCTTCATTCTTGAATTTGGGATCATTTCATTGGATTTCTGACTCACTGTGTTAGTTCCTACGTTTTTCTGCCCAGGTGTTGGAACTCAAGTTTGGAGCAACCATTTGCAGATCTGTTAATTCCAGTGGACTTAGGAGGTCCTAAATCTTCTATGTTGCTCATCATTCGCACTCTGATGGAGTTTACAAACAGTTCTGTTTCCAAAAAACATTTTTCAGTCCGTGTGTTGGACCTAGTGATTGGGACCACGATTTCCAAACCGTCTGTCTCATTGCATTTCGGACACCTAAAAACCCCTACTTGTCAGTTCTTGCACGATTTGGTGGAGTATTTTCAAAGTTATAGATCTCTGTGTATTGGATTTCGTCTCTTTGTTATGCATTTTTCATTCTAAGGTTTTGAAACCTTAGATTTATGCCACATGGCCGTGGATAAGTGTTGACTCCCATTTCTCACTCATCGATTGGGATTTTGGAGTTCCAGCAGAAGAGAGATATTTGTAGATTGTCTTACTGAGTCCGATTATGCAATGGTGCCCATATTTTGAGGCATCTCACGTTCTATTTTCAGTAGCGGTCATTGCCGTGGGACCATGATTTCTTGAGCATACCTTATGCAGAGCACTCTGGTTGTAGTTTGAGCCATGTGTGTGCTCATTCGTGGTGTGCATTGGGTTGGAGTGGATGATTTATAGGATATTTGGATGCATTGTGATCCTTATTGGATGCGCTGATAGGCCCGGATTGCCTTGTGGGATGTTATTTTTTATGGACGCTTTGCACATAGATGCTATTTTATACTGAGGGATAGCTTTGACACACTGTAGGTGATGCACTGATAGTGTTATGCTCTCTTGGATGAGATATTGGTAATGCATATGCCCATGGACGGTGTTTATGCTTGAGCCATTTGGCACTTATTGGCATTTTGGATTGCCATTGTAGTTGGCATTTTCTTTTGGGCCAGATTTGCTCATATGGATGCATAGTATAAGCACATGAGTCAGATGCATTTTTTGATGCTTTGAGCCTTGAGTTTTGGTGACACTATCCTTCATTAAAGCACACATATTGCGTGCACCTAGTATCTGGTGTGATTTCTCTTTTGCAAGTACTAGCATCTGGGATTTTGTTTCATTTGCATCATGGCATCCTCTTCCATGTCTAAAAAGGAGTTTTTTAGCATTAAAAAGTTTGATGGGACAAACTTTTCTTTGTGGAAAGAACAGATAAGGGATGTGCTTATTCAAAAGAAGCAGATTAAACCCTTGGCAGGGATTGAAGCCAAGCCTGCAGATATGTCTAAGGATGATTGAAATGAGTTGGATGCATTAGTAAAGTCTACTATTAGACTTCATCTTGCAGAGTCAGTTTATTTCACAGTAGTAAATGAGCAGACTACGGAAGATTTGTGGAAGAAATTGTGTGCTACTTATGAGAAGGAAACTACCTCTAATAAAGTTTACCTCATGAAGAGGTTGTTTGAGCTGCAGATGAAGGGGTCTCCATTGCTTCTCACTTCAATGAATTCAATATTATTTTCAACCAGCTTCACGCTCAGAAGATGAAATTTGATGCGGAGTTGGATGCATTAGCAAAGTCTACTATTAGACTTCATCTTGCAGAGTCAGTTTATTTCACAGTAGTAAATGAGCAGACTATAGAAGATTTGTGGAAGAAATTGTGTGCCACTTATGAGAAGGAAGCTGCCTCTAATAAAGTTTACCTCATGAAGAGGTTGTTTGAGCTGCAGATGAAGGAAGAGGTCTCCATTGCTTCTCACTTCAATGAATTCAATATTATTTTCAACCAGCTTCACGCTCAGAAGATGAAATTTGATGCGGAGTTGGATGCATTAGCAAAGTCTACTATTAGACTTCATCTTGTAGAGTCAGTTTATTTCACAGTAGTAAATGAGCAGACTACGGAAGATTTATGGAAGAAATTGTGTGCCGCTTATGAGAAGGAAACTGCCTCTAATAAAGTTTACCTCATGAAGAGGTCGTTTGAGCTACAGATGAAGAAAGGGGTCTCCATTGCTTCTCACTTGAATGAATTCAATATTATTTTCAACCAGCTTTAGGCTCAAAAGATGAATTTTGATGCGGAGACTAAGGCAATATTTCTCTTATGTTCATTGCCATCCTCATGGGATACCTTATGTACAGCTGTCAGTAACTCTGCACCTGGTTTAGTACTAAAGTTTGATGATGTTGTGGGTAGCTTGTTGGCCGAGGAGATTAGACGGAAGTCTATGGATGGCAACAAGCAGGATGCAGCCTTAAATGTGCAAAGGGGCACAGATCACAGTTCAGGGGAAAGTCCCAAGAAAGAGGAAAGTCTCATAGCAAATCCAGGGCATGGAACATTGAGTGTTACCACTGTGGCAAGAAGGCCATATGAAAAAGCATTGCTACAAGTTGAAAAGAGAGAAAAAGGATAAGAAAAAGAATGCAAATTGGGGTGCAAATCAGAAGGAAGAGAGTCTAAGGGAGGACAAAGGAAAAGTGAAGATCGAGGAGATCAATGCAGTCACACATGATAGTGATAGTGACATTCTCTTCATGTCTAGTTTATCTATAGAGTTGCTTACCACTTCAGATGATGCATATTCCCAGGATCGAATTTTGGATTCTAGTGCTTCATTCCATGTTACTCCCCATAGGGAATGGTTCTCCACTTATGACAGTGGAAAGACAGGTTGTGTGCATCTTGGAAATGACTATGCATGTGACATAGTGGGAGCAGGTGACATAAAGTTTTCTTTTGCAAATGGGTTTGCATTTGTTTTGAAACATGTGAGACATGTGCCTAAGTTGACCAAGAGTCTTACTTCAGTGGGTCAGCTAGACGATGCTGGTTTTCACACCACTTTTGGCTTTCAGAGTTGGAAAATTCAGAAGGGCTCTATGCTTTTGGCTAGGGATGCCAAGTGTGGGACTTTGTATCCCTTACATGTATCAAGGGTGTTTGATCATGTTGCTCCAATAACCGAGCAGCCAAGCACTTCTTTATGGCATTGCCGGTTGGGCCATATGAGCCAAAATGGGATGAAGCTCTTATGCCATTTAGGTTATGTACCGCGTTTGAGTTTCTCTGATTTTGAATTTTGTGAGCACTGTCTCTATGGGAAGTAGACTAAATCAGCCCATAAAAGAAGGGGAAAGAAAGAGTTTGAAAAGATTGATTTGGTGCATTCAGACATATGTGGTCCCATACCTACACGGTCATTAGGCACGGCTGAATACTATGTGACATTCATTGATGATGCAACTAGGTATTTCAAAAATGGCTGGTCTTGGTTGAGAATTAGTCAAGTAGAACGCTTAAATGCCTACGGTGGAGAGTATTTCTCTCATGACTTTCAGCATTTCTATGATACACGTGGGATTAAGAGGGAGCTCACAGCCCCTTGTACTCTAGAGCAAAATCCAGTTGCAAAAAAGAAGAACCGTACCATTCAAGAAAGGTTGCAATGCATGCTTTCCAATGCAAGTCTTTCTGGTGGTTTTTGGGCTGAGGCAATGAAGACTGCAATGCATGTGATCAATAGATCACCTAGTAGAGTTTGGATGGTGGTATTCCTGAAGAGGCATGGAGTGGCAAGAAGACCTCTTACTCTCATTTGCGTATATTTGGGTGTGAGGCATATGCACATGTGCCAAAAGAGCTTTGAAATAAGCTAGATCCTAAGTCTAGGAAATGCATCTTTCTGGATTATGGTGAAAGTGGAGAGATGGGCTATCGTCTCTGGGATCCAAAAGCAAAGAAGATCATACGCAGCCATGATGCAGCCTTCAATGAGAAGAAGATGCATAAGGCACCCATGAGGGATGTGGAAATGAGGAGAATCACTTTCCAGGATGTGAATCCACCTGCATATGTTGATAGACAGCAAGCTGTCCATGCACCAAATGTGCAAGAAATGGTACCACCAAGTACTCCCACAGGTATACAATCAAGGGTAGATGATGGATCATCTATTGGTGGAAATGATGAGCCAAATGTGATTGATATGTAGGTGGGATAGCAAGCTCGAATGCCCTTGAGAAGATCATCTAGAGTGTCTAGATCACCTGATAGGTTTGTTTTAGGGGTAGACTATGTGATGCTTACTGATTGCGGGGAGCCTTCTTGTTATAGAGAGGCTATGATGCATGAGGATCAATGTAAGTGGGAGTATGCTATGCAATAAGAGATGAGTTCACTTATGAAGAATAAGACTTGGGACTTGGTTTCTTTGCCACATGGAAAGAAAGCATTGCCATGTAAATGCGTCTACAAAATGGTCACAGGTGATGATGTGCCTAGGTACAAGGCCTGTTTGGTCACTAAAGGGTTCAAGCAAGAGAAGGGTGTGGACTTTGATGAGATATTCTCACCGGTTGTGAAGATGACCACACTTAGATGCATGCTTGGACTAGTGGTAGCAGAGGATATGGAGCTTATGCAAATGGATGTCAAGACAGCTTTCTTGCATGGGGATCTGCATGAGGAAATTTACATGGTGCAGCCGGAAGGCTTGTCTTATGTATGCTATGATAGCTACTAGACGAGACATTACATTTGTAGTGGGAGTTGTTAGCCAGTATATGGCTAATCCAGGAAAGAGTCCCTGCTAGCTATGAAATTGTGAAGCACATATTTTGCAATGGATTGAACCACGTGACCTACAAGCTCCCTTGGTTGGGTTGCTGCCTCACATGCTCCCACCAATCATGACACCATAACTCGTGTTCTTCGCTCCGATGGCAATGATCGAATGCGTGCATCTGCAACCACTTCTTGCTGCTGCTCTGCAAGGAGTATTCTTTCTTCTCATTGTTTCTCCCTTCGCAGATGTTGCAAAAGTGTCTTTCATTGCCGATTTGATACCGTGCCAGTGCTTTCCTCGACCCACACTCTGTTCCTTGTGCCTTGACCTGGCTTTTTGGCTTTCCTGTCTTGCAGCCTCTGTCTGCTTCTCTTGCAAGCCATGGCAAGTTGCATGTTGCCATTGATACCATTTCCACGATTAGTCCAAAATAGAAACAGAGAAGGAGCTGGTGAGGCAAGCAACGAATAGAAGATAACTTACCTGAAAGAAGACAATGGCAAACCAAAGTTTGCACAAGGTCACATCGAGGTGCATGCGGGTTGCAGGGTGTTTGCATGGCGGGGGCAGGTTGCAGGTACTTAATCTTCCAAAATTTGATGGGCAGGAGGTGTGAAAATTCAAAATTCGCGGGAGTAGCAAAATTTCAGTTACCAATTTTTTCCCCTCTGGTGATACACATCAACAGACTTGGATATCCCAAAGAAGTGCAATGTGGCCTAAAATGCTTCAAAACTCATATGTTTGCAGGCTAGAAGACTATCATGGCAAGGACCAAAGTACACAGCCAAGGTGGTTGGTAAGGGACCTCCCATTGTTGAAGCTGCCATTGCCCCTACTGCTAGTGCTAGTGTCAGAGGTTCTCATAAGAGGAAAGGGAAGTCAGTGCATATCCTCAAATAAGCAAATAAGAGGAGGTTTTCTCAAAAGGTATCAGTACTTAGGGAGATAAGGAAGGCACAAAAGGCCATGGGATATACAATATTATCCTCAAGTTGCAAGATGACACTTCTATGAGAGATATTAAGCTGATCCAAGACTATTTGTGAGATTTGAGGTCACAAGGAGAGTCGGTGAGACTGATACAATTCTTTTGTATGTTCTTAGGTAATTTATCTTCATGCTTAGGTGATGTGAATATGGGTTGAGTTTCTTGACTAATTTATGATATGGACTGAGTTTCATATACAATGCATTGATAATAATATTTTTACTAGCATGTACAGAGCAGGGTTAAAAGAGCAGCAGCAAATTGAGGCTCATGTACTAGATTTATGCATGTCTCCCTTACTAAGAAATCCAAAGGTTCCTACAAATGATCTTGTCAAGTGGTTTAAACACTATGACTTCATTATCATTTTCATCCTCTTACCATATCACTCTAAGTAAGTGAATAAGGCATTTTACTTCATTTCTTCTATCATTTGTTATTGTAATGTTGGTTGATGTATCTGGTTTTTTTTTACAGCAACCATTGGAGGATAGTGTGTATTGATTTTTAACAAAAACAAGCCTTTCTTATGAACTCTCTCTATGGAACACATTTAACAATAGGATTTTATCCTGTAGATGTGTGAAAAGGTTATTGGATATCTTGGATCATTGGGGGATCATTGTCCTCCAAATATGGACTTGCTAAATAGTGTTGAGATTGTTGACTTAAGGGTAAGAACATTTCTAGATGTTCAATGATGTTTTTGGCCTCCAGAGTTATAAACCATATCTTAAGGCTGTTAAGTTTATGTAGGTGCCACAACAGGATGATGCCCATTCATGTGGGTGGAGGACACTGATCCATGCCAAGTATTTGTTAGATACTTACTTTGTAGATCCGGAACCAAACAGGGAATCTATATATTCATAATGACTCTTGTACAAATGCCATTGTGAAACAAAATATAATCTAATCTTTCTTATTATTGTTCTTGATTGCAGGTTACATAGGATAGCTTCACATCAGCTTATGTGGATGGATATAGATCCATGGTCATAGAAAAGCTCCTAAGTTATGCTCATAAATTATCTTGAGGGAGACCAAAGAGATCCAGAGGTAGTGCTTTCAGAACCAAGGAGCCCACTGTCATGGAGACTATTGCTGAAGAGAAGGAGCCTACCACCACAAGTGGTATGAAGGGGCAGGGGAGTGAGGAAACCATTATAGAGATGAGGATAGTCCCAAACGGATAAGAAGCTTTCCAATGAGGGCCATCATCGGCATACGAAGGAACCATAGTAGCCTAATGAGCAGCCTCACCTTGATGAACAACCTTTACAACAGCCTGATGAATAGCCTTCACAGTAGCCTTTTACTTCATTTGCATAGGAATAGATATGGTGATCATAGTTGGACTTTAGATTTTGATTGCGACTCTCATTGTATTGATACAATACCTACAATATGAGTTTTTATTTATCTCAACAATCTTATTTGGGATGTCTTTGCTTATATATCACTGATTTTTGTATTGATACAATTGGCATGTAATATGAGTTTTGATTTCTCTCAACAATTAATCCCATTTGAGATGTCTTTATGTAGAATTATTCTTTCTCTTATTTACAGTACATATAACATATAGCATTAGAAAATGGAAGAACTATCAAATTCAAATTAAGATTCAAGGGACCTACTACAAGGCTTTAAAGATAGCATATGGGAAATCAGTAAAATCAACAAAGGTTAAGACCTTATCACTTGTAAAACCATAAGCTTTCCATTATGAATAATTCATGTTCTCCATAATGTTTCCCCAATAGTTGAGAGTACAAAGCTAGACTAGTAGTAGAGGTTCTATAATATGCCTCTCTAGTAGTTCAGAGTACAAAAGCAAAAATCTCAAGAAGAGATGATGATGAGGTGTTGGAGCGGACATTAGAGGTGCGAATGGTACAGCAAGACATATAGGGCTAAGCTATTTGCAAAAGTTCAATGATCTTTACATCTAGGCATTGCTACAAGAATTATAAAATCAATGTATGCATGCCAATCACTATTTTTGTTGACCTGTTTAACAAGTATCCAGTCAAGGTGTGCAAAACAACGCTCACCTACAGGGCAACTGGAAATGAAGACAACCTTGACTTGTTGGATGATGATTGCGATGACGATAAATCATTATCTAACAATGTCTACTATGAGGTGGTGCCAAGTATCACTACCATTAAGTATATGATTGCAAGCCATAATTTTATATTTCCTTTTTACTACAAACACAATAGGTTCATTGCGGATAAATTAGTTCCAATGGACCAAGACCTTAACTCGTTTGGCCCTGAAAATGAAAAAACTGGAGATTAAGGTCTATGAAGATGGAATAATGGTACTTGTAGTCTCAATAAGACAGTGTGGTACGCTAGCCCAATTGTGTCATGACATTCTAGTGGAGATAGAGGAGAGTATTTCAAAAGAATTTTCATTCATTATCAACAACAAAAAGGTACATAGAATTTTACGAATTGGTTCTTTATTATCTTCACTTGTTATATTTACATGATTCATTCATTGTCTTCATTTGTTACTAACAAAACATTACAACGGCTATTGCATAGGAGGGAGAGCACAATTCAATGCAAAAGCATCGCTTGAGAGACTGTTTATATTACTTCTCAATAACGATGTATATGATTTCTTATGATTTTTGTAAATGTATAGTACTTCTCAATGATTTAGTGACAAACAACCACACTGATCTTAGTAATTGTGTACATGTGTAGATATCTACTATGGTCCAACTCATAGAGGAGGCCGACCCTCATTCACAGGCTACTACTTTTCTAGATCTTATTCTAAATGCAATTTCTATTGTTGGCTGCGGTGGAGACTTTTAGCTTCCACTATACTTGGACGCTCCTCAGGAGGACTCGGATGCACCTGGAGCATGTGATGCACTTGCATGATCCTCTATCTTCTCCTCATGCACCAACTCCTACTAGGATGGCACTGGGTCATATTCCATGGTAGAAGATCTTGTTTGCTCAACACACCTTGAGTGTTTGCTTTGTCCAACAATTCATAAAAATGGTCATAGAAGAAGATACTTGTATGCGGTAATTGAGTTGCAGATCTAGCTTGATATTGTAATTCTCCTATTACTCCATGCAAGACATCCAAGAATCCCAAAATGCACTCCACCGGCTGCCATTCTTCATATGATGATGGATACAAATCTGAAAACAAAAGCACATTTTAGTTGATGCAAAAATAAAAAGGTGCAATAATTGAGCCCTTGTAGTATGGAGGAATATCTTTTCTATCCAATTGAAGGGTTCTCATGCTTCTCCTTGAACTCCTCAGTCTGCATTAATTGTTGTACCTTGATTTAGCCAGAGGGGGCTATTCCATAGCAGCTTTGTCCATTCTATTGATTTGGATCTTTCTCTCAAAGATGTTTTGCTCAAGCTGTACTCTTCCCACAGTGATTGAGAACATCTAAGTGACAATTTTTGCCGTTTATTTGAAGCCTTGAATTGCTGACGGTCTATTTTGTGTTCTTTTGTGTTGCGATATCAATTATTCTTTCAAAGTCTTCTTGATAAGCGGCTTTCCTTTTAGGGATGAATTAGCCAAGTAATCAAAGACGACTTGCAACACGATTTCACTCTTTTTGGGTAGGCCTCTGATCATTCACCTTGTTTGGATGGAAAATCAGAGCAAACATGAGAACAACGCTCTTCTCTAAGATTTTTTACACACTGATGCACCCATCATTGGGCAACCAATAGGAGATCAGTTTTTAATGATGGGTAGGCAGCTCATTACACACGCACCACCCATTATCAAACCTTCTAGTCCTACGTGGACTCAATATCTTGCCCTCTCCAAGCCCTTTCATGTGGGCAACCAAGCTTCGCTACCCAACCATGGACACCCCTCAAATTTGTCAAACACCTGTGTTTTCAAGGTCCACAAATCATAAAACCATTGTTGGGTAGTGTGTAAAGGAGGTGCCCATGGGTGGGCATTAATTTTTTAAAACCCACGATGGGTAGCTAGTGTGTGATGGGGTGCAGCCATTCTAGATTGCCCAGGACTCTTTTTGGGTGACCACACATTGGTGGCACCCTTTGGCATGTGTAAATAGCCTAAGTTCTTGTTGAATCCTCTCCGTGGGAACACTCTGTTAGCTTTTATTCAAGTGCTCTCATGAGAAATTTTGGATTCTTTCAAGAACTCTAGTCTGCAATTTACATTAGATACACATATATTAAAAAATGTGAATTCTTGTTCTACCATTGTGAGAAAGTCAGTCTAAAACTGAATGTAACAACTATGATGCAAGAGTTGATCATCGTGGCAAGAACACAAGTTAGCGAGCATAGGAAGGAGACTGAACTTGAAGTCAACTCCAACACATTCTTTGTGGGTGGCTACATGCCACCCATGTTCTTTGTGGGTGGCTCCAACACATTCTTTGTGGGTGGTTACATGCCAACCCCTTCCATTTTGATCTAAAGAGGTATAGGAGGTTTCACAGCTCCTATCCTTTTATTGTTGCTAAGGAAGCACCCAAGGAGGTAGCTATCAATGCTAGGAGGAGGTGGACATGACGTTGGATGTAAACAGGAGAGGACAAACATCGACATGGTGATGCAAACACTTAGTGATGCAAGCATTGGCTTACCGAATCTTGAGCACTAATGGATAGCCCAACAAAAGACGTTCAATATGGACAAAAACAACGTTAGGAAAAGTGGGAAAAGGTTGTGAATTAGGAGTTTTGCACGGAATGTAGGGATTTTCTTCCTTGGTATCCTTGAAACCTTGAAGCTTCACCTTGATGACCTATGCAATTTTGGTTTGGTGATCACTAACTCGAGTTATGTTGGTGGGCATGTACGTACTTTCATTATGAAAGACCCTTCTAGAAATGAGGACCATACTGATCATTTTACCGTTTCTACTGATAACTTACATAGGGAAAATCTCAAAGTTGTCAAAAAGAAATGACTATACAAAATGATAGATAGGAAGGAAAAGGAGAAGAATAAAATTGAAAAAAGGTTAGCCATGGAGTCCACCTTCAAGTCTATCCAAAGGGGTGCAAGTATTGATTGCTATAAAGGACGACATCATCAAGTTGTTGATCAAAAAGTGGTTTTGAGAATTTCAAAGGGATACCAGGGTCAAATGTTCTACTAATCATGTGAATCAAATTTATAGCAACCTAGAAATATTTGAGAGGCTTAATGGCCATACAAGTGGATTGATCCTAGTATTCAAAAGGAATACCGGGGTCAAAGTGGTTTAAGTATTCAAAAGGAATACCAGGGTCAAATGTTCTACTAATCATGTGAATCAAATATATAGCAACCTAGAAACATTTGAGAGGGTTGATGGACATATAAGTGGATTGGCATTCTTCATAGAAACATGAATCTTTGTTGTGCAAGGCTTGGTCGACGATCTATGGAATTCCAAAGGCAAATTTATACTAGTACAAGCACCAATATGATCTTGGAGTGCAAAAAGTGATGCATGGAAAAGGACAGAATACATCATTGAATGAGGCATGTGGAGGTGGGAAAATCTATGATTCAGCACTGTGTTGAGTATAATGCAGAGAAAACGCCCTAGAAAAGCTACACAATGATGACTGGGGAATGTGAGACACAAATGGTCATCCCATCCATTGACAAGTAGGTGGATATTTTGTGTGATTAGTCAACAAAACAATGGAGGTGTTAAAGTACAACCCTTTTTCAAGGTCAACATTTAATAGATTGTGGAACAGAGTCTTCAAGCAAGTTAGTCTATAAAAAACAAGCACATTCTCCAAGTTCAATATTTGTTCTACACCTAAAATGAAGCTAGAAAGAACAAAAATAAAAATTGCGAGGGAGAAGTTGCTACTAAAGAGATTAGGATAGTTTGCTGCAAATGTCTTATAGAAGCCTATATTATGCATGCGATGCAATACTGGGAGCAAGATCCAGCTATGGTGACTGCAAGACGCTGGACGAAGGTGCAAGCATGTCCACTACTAGACGAATGTGCAGGCATGTCCACCACCCATCACAGTTTAGTGGAGGTTGGCTAGTGTAACTCTATTTTTTTGCCTGGTCCATGGGGACGGCCTCAACATGTTGCAAATGCACCAAGATGTTGCAAAGGGGTATGCTAGCACACCTAGCATACTGGCCTCTCATCTTGTGTTAGAACTTTGCAAACGAGTACATTGAAACAAGGTGAAAATTTCACTAGGTGTGCCAAAGGAGATGGGAGTCAGGACAAATTACAATCTCACCCTTAGATAAGGACAACCTTTAAATCCCCTCTCAGGTTATCCTTCCATGATAGCATTCATTCAAGGACAACCTCATTCTGAGATGAGGACAACCTTTAAATCCCCTCTTATGTTATTCTTCTGTCAAAGGCTGGGGTCGCAAGAATGTAGATCTGGACCATTGGATTGAAGATCTTCCATAATGGTAATCTCCCTCCCTTGCCCGACGTACCCGAACTGCCATGTGTCAGCTCCCCAAGCCTTTGACGACTGGGAAAGGTGGGGGAAGTCCCACTTTCCCACTCAAAAAATGGCTCGCGGGCTGCGTGCCTGCTAAGTGGGAAAGTGGTGCTACACCACTTTCTCTACTCCATGATAGCATTCATTCAAGGCCCTTGTAAGCTAAAAGTGAAAATTCCGATTAATGAGTAGAGGCGTATAAACGAGAAACATGGTCTTCTTCATCATCCTGTCCAGGCAAGCTTTCTAGGGTTTCTGCATCGCCATCGCCATTGCCATCGCCATCGAGCTTGCAAGCTTTTGCTTTCTTCCCCCAGGTTTACCCTCTCCTTCCTGTTTCTTTGGCCGTCTCTTTTGCCTCTCGGTCGCATTTTTTGATACGATACTTTGGATTTGCCCTCCTCTCCTCTTCACAGCAATTATAGTTGCCTTCATGTATTTTCCTGCGCGTTCTCCGCAGGTCCATGGCTGCAGGTGGAGGTGGAAGAGGCAAGCGTAAGGACTCCAAGTCTGTTTCTCGCTCCCAAAAGGCTGGCCTCCAGTTTCCTGTTGGCAGGATCGCAAGGTTTTTAAAGAAAGGCAGGTATGCTGAGCGTGTTGGAGCCGGAGCTCCTGTCTACATGGCTGCTGTGATGGAATATCTCGCTGCAGAGGTTAGTATTTTGGATGATCTTGCGTTCAATTCCGCTTGCATGCTTGCATTGCGTGCCTGGCTTGTCTTCGGATGCCCGCATTCTTGTCATTGATTTGAGGTGAGCTTGAGTTGTAAAGGTGGTGGCTCTCGTGTTTTTAGCCAATTTGGTCCAATTTGAATTGTACTGCAGATCTTGGAGCTTGCTGGGAATGCTGCACGTGACAACAAGAAGAATCGGATAATCCCTCGCCACATCCAGCTTGCAGTGAGAAATGACGAGGAGCTCAGCAAGCTGCTTGGCAATGTCGTCATTGCAAATGGGGGAGTATTACCTAACATTCATGCAACTCTTCTTCCAAAAAAGTCCGGAAAGGGAAAGGGGGAAGCAGGAAGCGCCTCGCAGGAATTTTGAGCTTTGGTGTCGCGTGGCTTGGCTCGAGACACCTGCGCTTCCATTGCTGGAAATTGCTAACCTTTTCTTACTTCAATCTTTTTTGGTTGATATCCTCTTGGATGTTTGGCTCCTTTTTTGGGTTCAGCGTTTTACTTGTTCTACGGATAATATCCATACCCCACTAGTGTCCAGAAGGCATACATGATCGTACAATGTCTCCATGATTTGTGGAGCTTCCTCTTCCTCTTGTCTGATATTTCTCTTCTTCTTAACGGGCATTCAACAGCGGTTGCCAGATCAAGATCAATTTTTCTTTTCAAACCTTAAAGGAACTGGCCAGCGAGATAGTTTGTATCTCATACCTCGTATAGTGTCTGTTAGCTGGCCTCCTTGGTCTCCGAAGCTCCTTTGGGAGCTGAAACGTTTGGCGAGAAAACTTCTGTATGAGTAGAGTCTTAATTTTTGTTGGCCAGCAAGGTAGTTGATACCCGATACTCTCCCAGCAGTTCCTGCTGCCCTATCATTTCAGTAATTAGATGAGTATTCAGGCCGTTTTGATTTGCTTTTGATTATTGATTATTCAAAATCCAGTATTAGGAACCCGGCCAGAGGCTGACAGGTTATATTCATAGCAAGGTTTAGCTAGAGCAAACAAACGGTCATTTGATAAGGTCTACCTAAGAAAATCTAAGTGGTTTTTGGTATTAGTCCTGTAGATTTTGTCTGCATTGCTTGCAGGCATACACTTCCTGGGCTTAATAGACTTCTCGACTTCAGCACAGATGTAGTTTGGATGCAAATCGTCCGAACTGAAGGTTTTCTGAGGTTAACGGACCGAGAGTTTTGGATCTTGGATTCCAATGTGAGAAGAATGAGTCCTCTTATTGAAAGGTGCAGTGCCCTGGAGCAGCTTGAATTCATATACTTTATTGTGGGTGTACTACACAAGTCCTTAGCCTTCTCTCCTTATAACTTGTGCAACCTGATTATTATCAGCAAATGAGTCCTCTCATTGAAAGGTGTGGTGCCCTGGAGTAGCCTCGAGTTCATATACTTCGTTGTGGGTGTGTACACAAGTCCTTACTCCTTTGCAGTTATAACTCATGCAGACTGATTATTATCAGCAAATGAGTCCTTTCAATAAAAAGTGCAGTGCCCTAGAGCAGCTCGAGTTCATATCCATCGTGGGTGTACTAATGTCCATACTCAAGTTCTAATACTTTTCTCCTTTTATAACTCATGCAGCCCGATCTAGTGAGTGCTCTTTCTTAACTCCGCAACCATATGTGAAGGCAAATTTTTTGATTGCCACAATAATAGTAGCCTTCAAACTACATGCTCATCCTTTTTGCATTCAACTTATAAAATTAAAGTCGCGATGGTGGGTGTTTGCTCCCCGAGCTGGTTGCCGTGTTCAATTTCCTCGGGAAGCCCCTCGTTGCTTGTCAGCGTAGGCCACAAGCGGATGTGCTCTAGCTGTGTGTGTTGGAACAAAATTGTTATAGAAAGACAAAAAGCTATCATTAAAGTTATTACTATATATTGCAGACTCACTTCATGATATCAAAGGAACACATGAATAAGGTTCCGTGTGAATCTCCAACAATAAATTAAACTTCTTGAGCTCAAAACTTTTGTTGTCAAACACATATACAATTGTATAACATATCAATTCACATGTCAATAAATTATTTTCTATGGGTTTTTATAAGGCAATGGTCAATGAGATTGTATTATCTCAAGTAAAGATCTGCAAAATTTTCTTGCAAGGCTTATATGGAACATATAAAATATTACCTTATTGGGACTTTAGTACATAAATATGATAACTTACATCAATCTAACATTAACAAATAAGACTACACGCACAGAAATATGCGTATATTGGTATTCTTGTGTTAAGGGTCTTGTGTCAGTTTGCTTGCTTAGCGATGTATGGGCTTAGAATCTTCTTATATAGATGAGCCAACTTTGGAAGTTCAAAGAAAGTTTTTTTTGTCGGCTTAATGAACATAAACCTTTGGACTTGGATTCATGCATTGCAAAGAAGCTCAGTGAAACATAGTAGAATTGGGAGACCTCTTGGAGCTCATTATATGTGGCATAGCATGTTTGCATTGAGTGGCTCACATAGCATACATTGATAAGATATGGAGTGAGTTGAAAGAGGGTGGAATGACTAGAGAGAAGGCTAGAGACCTCTTCACAAATGACTAATTGTAAGAGGGTGGAATGACTAGAGAGGCTATAGAGTTCTTCACAAATGACTAGTTTAGCTATAAAGCATGAATAAGCACTATTTTTAGGTTGGTTCACTATCTATAATATACTATATGATGTTTAGTTTGTTCCTAAACTCCTAACTCCTTCCTTCAATATTATTACCATGCTCTTTTACTTTTGCTCAATGGGAATGTCATTTCCATAAGTTAAACCAAAAGTTAATTGGTGTTTCTTAAAAAGCTCTTTTTTAGTTGGATGTTTGTTAGGCTTTTGTTGGCAAAGTGTTACATGATGAGGTTTCCATTGAGCACTTTTTCACGTATGAAATGCTCATCAATATGTTGTTTGGGTGATATATTGGATTTGTTGTTAAATTATCATAGTGTAGTAGTTTACTAGTGAAATTGCTTCGCATGCTACAATGCATGGTATTTTACTTCTATTGAGAACAAAGACATTGCGTTGTTTGTTAGATAACTAAGAAGTCGGACCGAATGCTAAGAAATATGGAGATCTTGTTTCATTATCACAATGACCATATAGTTTTGTACGACTTTCTTTCTATTTTTTGTCAAATTGTTTTTGGGCCTTCGATGTATCTAACATTCTTTTTTTTGCTTTTCAATGTGTTTATTTTGGAGTATTGATAGCATAATAAATAATGTGGTGATAGTAAGATAGATCAATGAACCAATGAGTTATCTACAAGACTCCTCATTGTTTTTGTATTTTTAGTTAATTTAAAACCTGCTTTAGTAGATTATCCAAATACTTGTGTTGCCTCATAAGGGACTTTTTGCTTGTTTTTTTACTTTCAACATATTCTTGAGATTGTTGCATGTAAATGCTTTCATCTAGTATCTACTGAGAGATGCATTCTTGACATCTAGCTGATGTGTGTTACATTTATTGGCGGTTGCCAATGAAATTTAAAGACCACCTAAATTTCATTTAGGATGCTTGAGCATAAGTTCATAGACTTGTCTAGTTTGTTGTGCAATCCCTTTGCAATAAGTCCTATTTTTTATCCTTTAATGTTACCATCTGGATTATACTTAACCTTATAGATCCTTTCATTTGCAATTGCTCACAAAACTAAAAAATTTCAATAGTATATAGCAAAGTCTTCAAATCTTTAATTTAAGAGCTTTTTAGATTTAAAAAAAGCTCACATCTAACACTGCTTAGGTAGATGACGATGGAACTCAACAAATTCTTCAGATTGTTGCATACATATTCTTGAGATTGTTACATGGAAATTTTTTTCCAAGTATCTGTTGAGAGATGCATTCTTGACATCTAGTTGATGCAGGTTACATTTATTGATGGTTGCTAATAGTACTGAAAAGTCTTTTTGGATACTTGAGCATAAGTTCATATTCTTTTCTAATTTGTTGTGTAAATACCTTTGCAACAAGTCTTGCTTTTGGTCTTTTAATGTTACCAATTGGATTATACTTAACCTCATAGATCCATTTATTTGCAATTGCTCACAAAACTATGAAATTTCAAAAGTGTATGGAAAAATCTTCAAGTCTTTCATTTAAGAGCTCTTTAGAGCTTGCATCTAACTCTACATAAGTTAAGATGAGTATGGAAATCAACAAGTCTCAATGGGATTTAATGGAAAAATATGAGGTTGAGTAGAAGTGTCTATACAACTATGTTTGTTGGGCTCTCATAGAAAAGGCATGTGCCAATGGGTACAAGGGGTCCCATACCCTCGTCCCGTAGCTATGTCAAGCCCTCTCCCATTGCCAAGAAAAGTAGGCAAGATATGGGAGAGGTCAATATATCCAAGGCACTCAATATCCCCACATTACTTAGGAGCTTATTTTGATGCTAGCACCATTGCCTACCTATTTCCAACATCCTCAATGAGCTATAGAAAGCACTTGACATAGCCTTTATATTCCTAAGTAGGGTAAGAAATTTTATCTATATTTGAAGGAGTGAGCCTTCTTAGGTGCAAGCTTGGGTTAAAGAGCATTGTGTTGCCCCAATTATGCTTTGAGTTGAATCTTTGCTTTCTAAACTTGCTTTACCATCTTGTCTTGAGTGTCAAGCTTTTGTCACAGCAAAACTCTGAAAGAGACCATGTTCATTGGATGAGAAAATGTCCACACACTTCAACAACACATTGGAAGCTCTAATACCATGAGTGTGCCCGCATGCTTGTGAGTGAGTGAGTGAGTGAGCGAGTGCGAGTGCGGGTGAGGGTTGAGTGTGTGTGCGAGAGAGAGAGAGAGAGTGTGTGTGTGTGTGGGGGGGGGGGGGGGGGAGAGGGGGCGGGGCGAGTGGGAGTGGGAGTGAGTGTGAGAGTAAGTGAGTGAGAGTGAGTGAGAGTTGTGAGAGTGAGAGTGAGAGTAAGTGTAAGTGTAAGTGTGGAGAGTGAGTGAGTGTAAGTGTGCAAGTGTGAGTGTTGTGAGAGTGAGAGTGAGGGAGAGCAAGTGTGAGTGTGAGCGAGTGCAAGTGCGCAAGCGCATGCGAGCGTGAGTGGTGAGAGTTGTGAGAGTGAGAGTGAGTGTGAGTGAGTGGGAGCGTGAGTGTTGAGTGTGAGTGTGAGCGTGAGCGTGAGTGTGTTGAGTATGAGAGTTGTGTGAGTGTGAGTGTGAGTGTGAGTGTGAGTGTGAGTGTGAGTGTGAGTGTGAGTGTGAGTGGTGAGTGGTGAGTGGTGAGTGTGAGCGTGAGCGTGAGCGTGAGCGTGAGCGTGAGCGTGAGCGTGAGCGTGTGTGAGCGTGTGTGAGCGAGTGTGAGTGTGAGTGTGAGTGTGAGTGTGAGTGTGAGTGTGAGTGTGAGAGGGCGGGGGCAGGGGCGTGGGCAGGGGCGAGGGCGGGAGCGTTGAGTGTGAGTGAGAGTTGTGAGAGTGAGAGTGTTGAGTGTGAGAGGAGTGTGAGAGGAGTGTGAGTGTGAGTGTGAGTGTGAGTGTGAGTGTGAGTGTGAGTGTGAGTGTGAGTTGAGTGTGAGTTGAGTGTGAGTGGAGTGTGAGTGTGAGTGTGAGTGTGAGTGTGAGTGTGAGTGTGAGTGTGAGTGTGGGTGTGGGTGTGGGTGTGGGTGTGGGTGTGGGTGGGGGTGGGGGTGTGGAGTGGGAGTGGGGGTAGGGGTGGGGGAGTGGGAGTGTTGAGTTGCGGGTGCGGGTGAGAGTGAGGGTGCGGGGGGGTGAGAGAGAGAGAGAGAGAGAGAGAGAGAGAGTGTGTGTGTGTGTGTTTGAGTGTGAGTGTTGAGTTGTGGGTGCGGGTGCGGGTGCGGGGGTGTGAGAGAGAGAGAGAGGTAGGTAGCATTTTGCTTCTTTGATTGTAGGCAACTAGATTTCATACTTATTTTGTCAATGGTAAACATCTCCTTTTCAAGCTATTCATTAAGGTTTTTAGTCTTGAATTGTGGTAGCTCTCTTTTCACAGCATCTTGGGCACTTTAGGCAATGTTTCTAGGGTGGTCGACCTATTGCACATAAGCATTTTTGCCTTTGTGTTGTTTTGCATGAATTATACTAGAACTTAAATGATGCTCTAAAGTATGTGGATTGAGGATGGCCTAAGTGAGTACTCAAGTTTAGGTCACTATTTAAGAGTGCATATAGCACTCTTGAGCAAGCATGTATATTAAAATGCTCATATATTTGAAAATTTACATGTTTTACTTTTTTCTTGGTCCCCTTTGTGTTGGCCCCCTCTTTGTAAGTGTAATGTTTTAATATTTGTTCCTTACATTTTAAGATTGCATTTCAAAATCCTTTCCAGGTGCAATCACATAAACTAATATAGTTAATAATTAATGAATATTTATTTAATCACTTCTAGCATGAAGACACGATGTAAGTCTCCGAATTTAAAAGGTTTTTTTCACTGCTTGTGAGGATGAAGTACTTGAGGAAAGCTCTTGGAAAGTTGAGTGATGTCTATCCAAATCGCTTGTGTAAAATTATCTTGAAGCTACTTTAGTGCTTTCTTGTTTAGATGGATCTAAAAGCTAAGGTTAATGTTAGCAGATAAATAAGGTTGAATCGGACTGAGATCATTTGTAAGGAGAGGGGGATAGTAAGAATGGAGAAACTGGACATTGAAATAGGATGAAGGAAGAGGTCAGGGGAAGATCCAAAAGATAAGAATTCCTAGAGACATGCTTGAGGCTCTGGAAATCTTATGGCCTAAACATTAGCATTAGAGAAATCTTTTAATGTTTCTTTGCAAAGATGATAGTAAACACTTTATTTATGCTTATTGGCATAAAGTTGATACTTAGCTTGTAGTTGCTCTATAGTACTATGCACAATTGATGAACATCGAACAAATGCTTGGAGAAAAGATATGCTTTTAATATATCTTGTGTAGCTTGCCTTGAAGGTAGGAGTTTGCATGGCCAAATCCAAAGGAAGTGCTTGTTGATAGCTATGACAACTCTCAAAAGGAGTCTTGCATATAGAAGAGTGTGGAACTCAATTATACGCATTTTGATATAAGGAAAATACCCATCCTAAAGCTTTAGCTTATAAATAGATTCTAATGATTTGAACCAAACATGATCCACAACATCATGTCGGCTATCCATTTGAGAATGCCATGTACGCTTGAGACAAGTGTCCATGGCCCAGTATAAAGACATCCAAAAGATCATAAATTTAAAATCACATATTGTTAGAAATCAATAGTTTGGACAATAGGAGGAGCGCTCAACATGGGAAGGAGAGAAGAACATTGAAGACACACAATAAGAGATAAGCCAAAATACAAAGATCTTATGCAAACTATTAGCCTTACAAATGAAGGCTACTATGTGAGCCACACAAACCACATAGGTATCACCTACCAAGTCTCCATCACCCTATTCAAATCTAATATACTCCAATCACCCTTGATGTACAAATCTCACGCCCCCTCCCTTAAATACAAAATAGGAGGAGTATTCCCAAGTGAGATAACTAAGCAGAGAAGCCTTTATCAATAGGCTTATTACAAGGCTTTGGCTCTAATAGAAGACATGGTGTTAATTTGGCACAATACACTACATATTGACTAATGTAGATGAATCTATGAAGTTACTTGGCCTTCTTTGAACTTCATATGCGTTACACCTTGGCCATACTCACACAATGACCAAGTGATTTGCACATGGATATAATCAGCTTTCATAAACATGCTTGGGTTTTCTCTACATACTGTACCTCCTCCAATCCAAGAGCATAGCAAGACCTTGTCCATATGGCAATGAGGGCATTCCTATGAATGATGGTGGAAGTATAAGAAGGAAGGATGGTCTTACTGCTTGCCTTACACGGAGGTCAAGGGTAGTGTCTACTCTTGTACAAAATATAGAGAAATGATACATATGAATGTTACAACAAAATGCCCCTCAAACTTAAAAACTACTCCCAATAAGTGGCATAACAATAGCTCCCTTAGAAATATGACTGAAATCAATAAGTCAACCAAACAATTGCCTAGCCTTAGGAACTTTGGAAAGAGATCTTATCCAAGAACCAAAAAACTAGAGCCACATGTCACAAATTTAGAGAAGCTAGTAACCCTGCAATCAGAAATATGTTGCGATGAATTCATTTGGTTGGATCACAGAAGAGAGTTCACTTAAAATAAGGTTTCTACTAAAAAAGTCTTACATCAAAGATATATTTCTAGTAGTTTTTAGGTAGCACTACAAGAAAACTCTCTCGATGTTTTTACTAAGAAACACGATGGTAGAGATGCCCTTTTTAATCAAATATCCAATGCTATGATAGTGCTACCACAAGAGCAACCACTGATTTATGATAAAATGCTAAGGATTTCAAAACTTGAGGGAAAATAAGTGCCCAAAAAGAATTGCCTGTGTAGTAGATGCAAAACAGGACAATCCCTGAAGAGATGACAAACAACAAAAAAACGAATGTTCTCCCTCCAAAATTGATGACCTTCAGGCAACAAACGAACACCAACTTCAACAAAGAGACTAGATGTCTAAGCCCTCACAGCAAGAGCTTATGGAAGAATAATCAGCAATGTTAATAACCATTGTGTTGAGATATCGAGCTCTACTCGTGATATGCCAGGGTGATCGTTGTGCATTTATGTCACTGACTTGTTAGCTACAGATGCGGTTGGTACACCGCCTATGAATAATAGCTAGATGATAGCTATCTTTATGTACTCTAGTTAGTGGCTCAGTTAGTATGCCACCTTAGTTAGTTGAGTTTGGTTTGAGACCCACATATAGGGTTCACCTATTCTTTGGTACTTAGAATTCTTTTGGCTTTCACAACTAAGAAGAGAAAAACTGTTTTCAACCTCCACCTTTGTGTATATTCTCCCATTGTGTATGTGAGAAAGCTGCAAGTGAGACTCCTTCCTTCTCTCCCACTCTCCTTTCATGATATCAGAGCTCAGTTAATGGTAAGGAGCTCATGAAAGCAAACCAAGTTCGCGGTATCCTAGTAAGAGGATCAGTGTTGCTTTCTTTTTTTTTTCGAGTTTGGGAGCAAATCTTTGAAGGTAGCACAGTCGAAAAGTGCAAGAGTGCACTGTCTCAGATTGAGACGCTCTTCGTAGTGTGGCGAGAGGACAGTATATGCTACGGGCGAGAACGAAGCCCTTGGTGAAATTATTTTTTTGATTCGAGGCTATTTTGGGACCCGTTTTGGTGGCGAAAGTTTTTCGCAGGCACTCAGAAAAGTGCCATGTTTTTGCTATGCGACCACTGTTCTGCAGGTCAGTGAAAAGTTATCATAGAAATTATATCGTATGCCTATTGGGAGTGACAGAATCATTCTTATTGCCTGTTGATGCATAATCGTCACTAGGAAGTGACTGTGTGGTCAAATACCACTCTTGTCAGTTTTGCAGATTTGCCCTTGTGAGGCAAAAGTTGTGTTTTTTTGCAGTGACAGAATATTTTGCAGTGTTCTATAATGGTGTCTGATGCTTTTTCACAGATTGTCACTGAAAAGCTTAGTAAGAATAACTTTTAAGCATGGAAGTTTAGAATGACGAATTTTCTTAAGGGAAAAGGCTATTGGGAGTTCATTACTGGAGCTGAACAAGAACTAGTTATTCCTAATGTTCCCAATCAACAAGAGTTGCAGGCATTTAAAGGTTGACATAAGAGAGCCAGAAAAGTTATGTATTGGCTGTCTATCAGTATTTTAGATTCTATGATTGTGCATATTTAGGATGCAAGCACGCTGAAGGAGGCGTGGGATACTTTGACAAAAATGTATAGCACAAATACACAAGCCAAAAAAATGCAGCGCTCAAGCAGGGTTCAAGCAAGAGTTGCATAATGTGCGGAGAGAAAACATGAGCATCAATGACTACCACATGAAGATGAAGAAGATTGCAGATGCACTCGCTTCTATTGGGTTGCCAGTGGAAGATAATGATTTAGTTTCTTTGACCTTGAACGGTCTAGGAAAGGATTATGCACAATTCTGGACATCCATTGTCGTCTGTGAGAATTTTTTTGATTTTGAGGAGTTGATTGCTCTTCTAATTTCTGAAAAGCAGAGAAATGGTGGTGCATCTTCTTCAGGAGGAACTTCAAAAGAAGCTGTCTTCTACTCAAATGTTGGAAGAGGTAGAGGTAGAGCAAGCCGATTTGGAGGCTGTGGTAGAAATCAGAATATGCAGCAAATTCAAGAAAACCAGTCCTATGGAGGAGGATATGGTAACTTTAGAGGCAGGGCAAGCCAAAGAGGTCACGGTGGATGGCAAAGAGGCCAAAATGCAAACAACAATGTTGAATCCTACTACTGTGGTAAAATGGATCATATGGTTAAAGATTGCTATAAAAAGCAGAATGACATTATGATTGAAAAATTGTAGCAAAGCAATTATGCATCCTCTAGTAGACAAGGTGATGATAGAAATGAGCATCTGTTTATGGTGCAGCACATGACAAATTCTGTGACAAGTGTAGAAGAAAGCAATGATGTGTGGTGGTGCATCAGACCACATGACAAGTCATGGATGCATGATGCAGGATGCAAGGAAAATGGAAAGGCCAAGATTTGTGAAGACTGGTGATGATACTGCACATCCTATTGTGTAGATTGGTAAAATTCATTTGTCTATGCAGGATGGAAAAAAGAAATATATGTCTGATGTATTCATGTCCCGAATATCACCAAGAACCTAGTTTCTGTTGGTCAAATGATTGAGCAGGGCTTGCAGGTTATATTTAATCCTCATGGATGCTTTGTTGAGGATATGAAAAATAAAGGTCACTTAATAGCAAAAGGAAAGAAGAAGGGCAGGATGTTTACGTGGGATGCGGACATGCCTGAATTGAGTGTAGCAATGTTTCAACATGGGATCGGAGTAGTTCCAGATATTGATATATGGCATAAACGCATTAGTCATGTTAATGTACAGTGACTTAAATTAATACAGGCCCAAAATATTGTTGCAGGATTGCCTAAGTTCAAGGTTGCAGAAATGCATAAGGTATGTGAAGCTTGTCAATTTGGAAAACAGACAAGGAAACCATTTTCTAGATATGTTTAAGAGAGTAAGAGACCATTGGAATTAATCCACTCTGATGTGTGGACTACTAATGCTGCATCTATTGGAGGCTGTCATTATTTTGTCACTTTTATTGATGACTACAGTAGATAAGTTTGGGTGTATTTTATGAAAAAGAAAAGTGAAGTGTTTGGGCATTTCAAAGCTTTTAAAGCTATGGTTGGAAAAGAAACAGGCCTGCAAATAAAATGCCTAAGGTCAGATGGAGGGGGAGAGTACCTCTCAAATGAGTTTGCAAGTTTCCTGTAGAAGCATGGCATAAAGCAGCATTATTCATGTAATCATACCCCACAACGGGCCCACAGCAAAATGGACTTGAAGAAAGGAAAAACATGCATATTGGAGAGGTATCTCGTGCCATGTTCAACGAAAAAGACCTACCAGATTATTATTAAGCTGAAGCAGTTGCTACAGCAGTCTACATAATGAATAGGACTCCCACTGCAGCAATACATGGCATGATGCTAGAGGAGAGGTATATTGGTAGGAAACCAGATATTTCTCATTTGAAAGTTTTTTGTTGCATTGCCTATGTTCATGTGCCAGATGAGTTGAGATCCAAGTTGGATCCAAAAGCTGAGAAGTACATCTTTATTGGTTATTCTCTGCACCAGAAAGGGTATAGATGCTATAACCCTTCTACTCATAAGTTTACAGTGAGTAGAGATGTTTTTGATTAGATGAGCAGCTGGTATAAAACAGTAAATGTGATTGATGATGTAGATGCACAAAATGGTAATGCTACACAGAATTCACAGTAGCAATCACAAAATATTAGTAGACCTGTAGTGTCCTCTAGCAGTGGTTCACATACTTCACCATGAACAGGCTGATTGAGATCAGGAGGATCCCTTCAAAGCAATGCAGATAGTGGTATGCAAGTATCACGAAAAGGAAAAGTGGTATGCAAGTATCACGAAAAGGAAAAGAGAAAGTAGATTAGCCCATGGTTGATGTGAATGCAGGTCACTCTTATGTAGATGGTGAATCCAGTGGCTCAGAACAGAGCCTTGATGATGAGTTGGGTATTCCTTCTGTTGTTACACCTAGAGTAAGGAAGACAAGGGATGTTTTAAGAGCACCTAGTAGTGAGCCTATTTTGCGTAGCTAGGTATCCTGTGAATAGGCTGAAATATGATGGATTTACAGCCATTCACTATGCCTATATGGTCAAAGTGAGACATGAACTAGAACCCACTTCTTTTGAGCAAGCCATGGGAAAAGAAAAATGGGAGAAAGCCATGGATGAAGAAATGGATTTCTTGGAAGCAAATGCTACATGAAATGGGTGCCTTTGCTTAAAGACAAGAATGCAATTGGCTGCAAGTGGGTTTATAAGGTGAAGCACAATGCAAATGGTTCTGTGAACAGATACAAGGCAAGATTAGTTATCAAGGGGTATGCACAGACATATGGCATTGATTATGAAGAAACATTCAGTCTAGTTACAAGGATGGCAATCGTAAGAGCAGTCATTGCTATGGCTGCATCAAACGGATGATCTTTACATCAAATGGATGTATAGAATGCTTTCTTGCATGGTGATTTGCAAGAAGAGGTCTATATGGAGCAGCCACCAGGTTATGTTCATGATGTTCATCCTGAGTTTGTTTGTAGGTTGAAAAAAGCCTTGTATGGCTTGAAGCAAGCACCCAGAGCATGGTCTGACAAGATAGGATAGTATCTTGTCACTATTGGCTTTCAGATTTTCTAGGTAGATTTCTCACTGTATGTGAGAGAAACAAAGAAAGGTATTATGCTGCTTGTCATTTATGTTGATGATTTGATCATCACAAGTGAGTGTGATGAAGATATCCTTCATCTGAAAATGTTATTGAAGCAGAAGTTTGAGATGAAGGATTTGGGAGAGCTGCATTACTTCTTGGGCATTGAGGTGATTAGATCCACAAGTGGGATATGGCTCCTGTAGAGGCCGTATGGATTGGACATGCTATCCAAATATGGGATGACAGGCTGTAAGCCTATTTTAGTTCCTTTGGAGTAGAATGTGAAGTTGAGCACAGATGCAGGTGAGCTTCTGGAAGACCCTGCTATGTACAGACGCATAGTAAGAAGTTTGATTTATATGACTATTACCAGGTCAGATTTGAGCTATGCTATTGGGTTGGTAAGTCAATTTATGCAGGCTCCAAGGAAACCGCATTTAGATGCGGCTAGACGCATACTGAGGTATGTGAAGTCCACATTGCAGTATGGAATTTTTTATGAGATTGGGGTTCAGATACAGTTGCATGGATACACTAATGCTGATCGGGCTGGTAGTATTTCTGATAGACGATCTACAAGTGGATATATGTTCTCTTTTGGGAGTGCTGCAGTCACTTGGAGCAGTAAGAAACAGCCTACAGTTGCCTTTTGTCGAGCACAACGGCTGAGTACAGGGGTGCAACAATGGCTACATGTAAGGTAGCTTGGTTGCATAAGCTACTTTATGATATGCATAAGAAGGGCCAGTTCTCATTTATTGTAACAACATGAGCAGTATACACTTGTAAATAACCCAGTCTATCATGCTAGAGCAAAGCACATTGAGGTGCATTATCACTGTGTGCGGAAGAAGATTCTAGTAGGTTTTATTGATCTATTTTATGTCAGCACAGAGGATCAGGTAGTTGACATATTCACGAAGGCATTGGGTGCAGAGAAGCTGCGCAAGTTCAAAGACTTGCTTGGTATGCAAGAATTGGGATTGAGCTCGAGGGGGAGTGTTGAGATATCGAGCTCCACTCGTGATATGCCAGGGTGACGGTTGTGCATTTATGTCACCAACTTGTTAGCTGCAGATGCAGTTGGTACACCGCCCATGAATAATAGCTGGATGACAGCTACCTTTATATACTCTAGTTAGTGGCTCAGTTAGTATGCCACCTTAGTTAGTTGAGTTTGGTTTGAGACCCACATATAGGGTTCACCTATTCTTTTGTACTTTGAGTTCTTTTGGCTTTCACAACTAAGAAGAGGAAAACTGTTTTCAGCCTCCACCTTTGTGTATATTTTCCCATTGTGTATGTGAGAAAGCTGCAAGTGAAACTCCTTTCTTCTCCCCCTCTTTCTTTACACATTGCAACACCTCAAATTAGTGGAACAAATATCGATCAAGTTCTTCTTTACAAAAAAATAATGACAACTTGTTGTGATACAACCCTCCAGCCAGGTTTTCTCGATTAGTGACTCGTAAAAAAGGTAGTAGTGCAACTATTGAGCTGTTGACAACATAAAAAAACTAGGCAAGGGTCTAAGTTGGGAACCCTATGTTGAATAGAAATAGTAGCTTCTTAAACAAAAACTAAGCAAAACATTGCTCAATATGAAGCAATGTGATTGAGCAACTAAAAATCATGGAAGATCCTGCCATCAATGGAGACCTTAAGAAACGCTTCCAAAATACTATATTATGCACAACTATTACATTTTTTATTAATCTCCATGTGTAAAGCTTAAATCTCCATGTACAAAGCTAAATCAAGGTTGGCCACATCCTGGAACAGCACCATCACAAACATTATTGTATGAAAAAGAGGATAGTAACATAGCTTGGAGCAGCAATGTCATGGACAACATCCTTGACTAAAAGCATAACATAGAGATATGAACAATTAGTACTTAGCAAGAAGAGGAGGAAAGGGAGGCAAGGGGCAATGAGCTCCAACAAGGCTGTGATACCATGTTCGAAATCAAGAAGGAGAGTGCACAATAGGAAGAGTGTTGAACATGGGAAGGAGAGAAGAAGATGGAAGACCACACAACAAGAGATGAGAAAACATATAAAGATCTTGTATCCATTATCAACCTCATAGATGGAAGGCTACTATGTGATCCACACAAACCACATAGGTATCACTTATTTTATAGGCTACCAAGTCTCCATTGACCTATCCAAAATAACATTCTCCAATCATCTTGATTTACAAATCTCACCCTCAAGGAATACCATAATGAATCCACATGGTAAAAGAGAATCTTGGTTTCTTGTGGGAGTGCTCTTGTCTTACTAATGATAATGAATGGAATTCTGAGACTATTTGGAGTCTCACTTGTTTTTGTGGGATAATCACCTTGAACATTTTTATGGTGATTTCATGAAAAACCAATGTTACTTGTTAAACTTATGGACTTGCTTCATATGATTTAGTTCCATTTCTTAGAACTCTTTGAGGTTTCTCTCCACATTTTTGCTTTTATCTTCAAAGATCTATTAATGGAAGTGTATATTGTATTTTGGTAGTATAGATTGCACTTGCAATTTCATTTCAGTATCTCTCAATCAAATTTGCTTCTTATTCATGATGTAGCAACAAATGTGTATCTTTAACTTACTTCTAATTTCATTATGTGATTTTTTATCCCTTGTCCATTCCAATTTTATTATAGATGCTGAATTCGCTTATTAACACAATTTTATGCAATTTCATGACAAAATTAGAAAATAGTTACATTTAAGACATAATGTCTTCATGCTTCATGGAAACATTCATTGTATTAAAAAGGAAAAAAAAATGGGAATTGCAAATGGATTGTCTCTGTCTCACTAACTTCTAGTAATCATAATCCATTAAGATATGTGGAAGTGGACAAAATGAGACCTTGGACAATTCAATGTATTAGTTCTCCTTTGAGGATCTTGTAGGTAAAATTGGAAAATTTTCACATTTAGGGATTTGTGTGGGGTTTATCTTATGTAATACCATGAACTGAAGCATTTCATGGTCTTAAAAAATTTTGCCACGTCTTGTTGATCTTATCTTCTTTGTGACAACTCAAGAAAATTACTTTTATCACCCTCATTAAGGATGTTAAAGTGGCTATGCTGATTGAGGATTTTTTTTAATGGCCTAGTCAAGAAGGCTAAGGTGGGGAGAAGATGCCACTAGTACACAACTTTCCTACAATGTATGTAATGGCAATACTATTATGGCTTTTGCCAAAGAAAATATCCAAATACAACTAATATATGGTGATGGATTTCTTGGCCTACTCATGTCTTAGAAAAGGAAAGTGAATAAGAGAACTTACCTAATCCACCTCTCACTCAAGTAGCATGATGTACATCAAATTTCTTGTAGGTCATTTATCCACAAGAATCATTAACTTGTGGATGTGTTTAGTGGTAGCATTGTGATCAAACAGACAATTATTTTGAAGCACCATTGAGAGTATCGAGATTTCAATGCTCACTTAATGATGTTGCTTACCCTTCTGACAAGTAAGTGAAAATGATGGTAATATGGGTGGGTAGTACCCAAAATGCTCAAGAGAACTTGGGATCCTCCCTCATACTCTAAGAGAGCACATATATGAGGTCATAGATGTTAGGGAGTGAGGTTTTCCTTGATATAGTAAAACTCATAAATCTAGTTTCATCATGTTAGACCAAGTCATTCACTTAATCAATTTGGTGATTGAGATCATGATGAAGGAATTTCTAATCTAGCACAAGATATCAACAATATACTACTTGAGGGTGAATGCTCAAGCCAAGCCATGAATAGGTGCTCAAGGCAATTCTTTGCAAAATGGTGAACGAGCACCAAATCAACTTGACCACAAGGCCTAACAAATGGTAGTAAAACTCATGATGAAGCATGCTCCTTTCCATCTAGCATTTGGTATAGAAGTAGTTGCACCAATGGACTTTCTTGTGCCAATTTTGAGGGTAGTCATTCAAGATTTAAATGGCAATGAAGATCAAATTGTTTTGTCCATAAGCATAATTCATCAAGATAGAGCTCACCAAGGTAGCCAAGAAGAGCCACCCTATGGGCACTAATTCTAAGGGCTAGTTACACACATCAAATCAAGGTTGATGGTTCAGTTAAGAAAAATCATGATTGAGGGAAGTGCCAAATGGTCCATGGATCTTCATAAACGTGAAGCATAAAATAGTCACAATTCCATAATGCTAAGGACCCCCCAATATATGTTTCCCATCATGGCTTCTCCTCATGTGGGGGACTCACAACATTGGGGACTTAGAATACTATTGGCATGACATGTGGAAATTTGAGCTAACTCTAACAGCCCTCCTACAAGAGGGCCTCACAACATTGGGCACTCAAAATACTATTGGGTAATTTACATGACAAGTGGAAAATTGAGCTACCTCTAACACCCCTCCTCAATGCTCACCTAAAGTTGAAATACATATTTGGCCCAACACCAAGTTGATGAAGATGACGAGATAGGTAGTCACTCCCAAGAGCCTTGGTGAAGATGTCTGCATAATTATCATACATGGGACAACACTCTAGCTCCACACCTCTATCCTCCATGAATACTTTCATAGAATGATACTAGATCTTGATGTGTTTTGTGCAAGCATGGAACATAGGGTTCTTAGCCATGTTATGTAACTCTTATTGTTGCACTTCAAGATTGTTACTTTACTAACTAAAACTCCCATCTCTACCAAGATCCTCCTTAGCCAAACTACTGCACAAGCAACAAAGCACGTTGCCTTATACTCAGCTTGTATCAAAGATAATGCCAAGTCTATTAGTTATTTCTTGCTAATCCAAGAGAAAACTCTTGATCCAAATGAGAAAAAACATCTAAAAACCAATTTCTTGGAATGGCAATCTCTTGCCCTAGCAAATGATGATGTATCTTGAAGAAAAGCTTTGCATCCTGAGAGACCACTTCCTTACACTGGGTCATTCCAAATTCCTTCAAGATCTTCCGAGCATAACTCTATTCAGAGATGAAAAATATTGCTTGGCTCCTACTAAACCTTACACTTCCTTACACTAGATAATTCCAAATTCTCTTGAGCATACCTCTAGTAAGAGATGAAGAGCTTGTTTTGCTCCTACTAAACTCAATGCCTAAGAAAAAGTGCATCAATCCCAAAATTTTGTCATTTCAAACTCAAACTTAGAGCTTAGCAACTCCCTCATCTACTATAGCTCATGATCTCATATGATTATCAAGTCCCCCATGTAAATGACTACACAACATACTTGCCATTCTGCTTAGCAACACACAAGTTAGCATTAGAAGCACTTTTCAAGAAACCAATAGATACAAAAAAAATGTTTATCAATTGGTACCATGCCCTAGGGGCTACTTCATCTTATGTAATGCTTTCTTAATCTTGTAAACCTTATTCTTGGAGATGGGCACCTTGAAACCTAGTCACCCTAACACATTTACCTCCTCCTTAAAGCATCCATCAAGAATGTTGATTTCACATCAAAATACTAGCCACTTCTTATGAGTAGCCAAGGCTAGTAGTGCCCATATAGTAGTCATCCTTACTGTGGGAGCAAACGTTTCCTCAAAAGCAAAGCCTTCAACCTATGAGTAGATCTGTGCATCAAGTTTAGCCTTTCACTTTTCCAAAGATCCATCATACTTGTACTTCGCGTTAGATACCCATTTAGTGCCAATGACTTTCCTTGGTCCTGTGAAGCAACATCTAAGTCTAGTTTCTTATGATGCTGTCATACTCATTTTAGATGGAAGCTTTCCAATTTGGATTCACTATAGCATCATCCAAACTTGTAGGCTCCTTAACCTTCATGATATTCAGAGCCGTCAAGGCCATACTGAGTATGTTTTTGAAGGCCCCTCTGTGCGGCTCTATCCTCTTTGACCTTCAAAGTACATCTACAAATGACTCCCCCATGATCGGAGCCATATTATTCTCATCAAAGAGCTACCTTGCCCAACTTTGGAAGTGGCTTGCCTTGTGGAGCTAAGGCAAGCTGTGGTGCTAGTGGAGGCCCCACCTATAGTTGAATCTCTTCTTTGGGTGTGGAAACAAGGTGAGTTATCTTATGGCTAATGATAGTGTATGGAGCCATCTACTCCTCCACGATATGTGGCCACTCATGGAACACCGCACAGGTAACCACGGTATTCTTTGCCTTTGGATCATATAATTTATATGCTATTGATTCCTGGATATACCCAAGAAGATGCAATTCCTTTTCTTTGGACCTAACATCTTTCTGGAGCTATCTAGAACATGTACATAATGCTCGCACCTAAATGTTTTGAAATGAGAGGCTGAAGGCTTCTTACCTGAGTAAGCCTCCATGGGAGTGGATGCAATCTTGCAATCTACCATGTGGAACTCTTTAGGACACTATCCCCATACTTTTGCTAGCTCATAAAGGTTCTATCTGGGTCTCTTCAGAACTTGATACCAAGAAAATAGTGCATAAATCTAAACTCTTTCATTTTGAACTCTGCAGATAAGTCTTGTTTCATCTTGTTGTTGATGAAGCTTTTATTACTTCTTGCCACAACTAGATCGTCTACATATACGAAAGTGTGATGGTAATGTCTCCCCATAAACTTTGCCCGAATGTTTCATGCCATAGCTTACTAATGCCCACTCTTGTAGCAACTATTAGAGCATTTAGCCCATACAATTGTTGTTCCTCATTGCTCTAGCAACACCTTTGCCAACTACATTAAGGATTTTTTCTCTAGTTCTCTTAAAGATCTCCCACATGGTTATCAAACACAATAGATAGTGAAATTTACCAAAGCTGAGGGGTCACTAACAATACATCACACAACTCTTAGCTTCACCATCTTGAATGATGGAAGAAGCATAACCTATACCTTCAAGAACAAGGCATTTTGCATTTTTATCAACGTCACATTGATAAAACCTACATCATACTCCTTCAATTGCAACCCATACCTCCAATTCAAATTCAATTGTTTGGTGGATTCATTGCCTTTTGAAGTGATAGTACGTCCTTCTTATTTTGGTGCTTCTTTCAATAGTTCTTGGCCATGTGACCGCTCATGCTATAGTAGTGGCACATACTCTTGAAATTCCTCTTCTTCATGAAGTTCTTCTTCTCACCAGTCTTTTCTTTGGTGGTGGTTGAGATTTTTGCATCACTTCCACCATTTCCATGCCTTCAACCACATCTCCTGCTCCAGAAGCATAGCACCATATTCTTCAAACATGAGGGCAAGAGTTCTCACCTATGTGTTTGGATACATACCTTGGCCAAATCCTTATTGCCCTTTATTGTCCCTATTGCTTTCATCTAATCACGAAGATTCTTGATCCATGTGATGAAATTATTGGCTGCTTCTCCTTGTGAGAACTTCTCTACTACTATAAGCTGATTCTCTAGGTTTTAAAACTTGGTTTGATTCTATGTCTCATATTGACCTTTTAATATGCTCCAAGCTTGACTCATTGGCCTTGGATGTATGTTAAATCAATGTCAAGATAGAATCAATTACATTGGTAACAATAGGGTAGAAAGCATTTGTATTTCTACATTTCCAATGTATGTAGAATAGTTGTGTCAAGAGGATTATGTTGGCAGGCTTGCTTGGGTTCAGTTTCGTGGATCTAATTCTAGAACAATATACAAGAGCTTGTAGGCATCCAAAATGGTGTTGATCTTGAACTTCCAGAGTATGTAGTTGGTCCCATCAATCTTGCCTTTGGTGAAGGTAGGTAAATGACTTTGCATGATCTGTACTTGAGTCACTACGACCACTAGGCTACTTTATTGCCAATAGCCATCACTCTAAATGTCATGCCCTATAGAAATTTTATTAAACAACAATGTTGTTACTCATAGCATCTGGGCTCTAATTTCATGAAAGAAGCGCAACAGAGGATAAGAACAAAATGCAAGTACACAATAGAAAACTAGAGAGAATAAAAAAAGTGCAAGGTGTGGGTGTATTGGGTCTTCGACCAATTGTGTCAAAACTTACTCCAGATGGACAAAAAGTTTCTCACCACCAAGAGAAGCCCTGGATGGATTGGAGAGATCTTATTCATGAAGTTGTAGGCAAGCATATTAAGTCAATGTTGTTTGCTTCTAGGCATATGCTTGATTTTGTGGGTGATGACAACTTTGCATAGGCAGGTTTCATTGATTGGGGAAAAATATTTGCATTGGATAGAGTCATCCTAAGTAAGCTCCCCCTATAAGATTTCCTTAGTTTGAGAAAAACCTTTATGTGGCTCAAGGTGCACATCCAAAACCAAAGGGCTCATGGTCAGCACAATCTGACTACTATGGGTGGGTTTGTTGTTTGGAGAAATGGCCACATTCCTCATTGATTGTGTATAATCTTGTCAAGACAATGTTGTCCTCAAGAATGCAAGGGTAGTATTATTCTTGGATGAATGCCAAAAAGTTCTACAAAAAGCAAAATGGGTTTGATGCTCTAGTTTAGAAGATATCTTGACTAGATTACATGCCCATAAGGTTAATGAGGATGAAGCAATGTGACCCATGGAAGAGATGAAGGCATGCTGTTGGCATAGAATTAGCATCATCTTTTGAATTTTCAAGTTATACATTTTAATATCAAGGACTCAATATTGTATTATGACACCATGTGCACAATTTTAAAGAACTTTTATTATCTTGCAATAATTCTTCATGTGTGTGTTCTCAAACATTATACCATGTGTCTACTATTTTTGAAGAATTTTGATTATTTTGCAATAATATTTTATGCATGTTGACTCAAAAAATATTTATTCTTCACTAAAGGTTACATGCCTTGTTCCAACTTATATTCATAAAATTGTTTGTTTTTCTATAAACTATGCAATGTCCTTGTGGCTCATATTTATGTTTGAATCATTTATGGGTTTCTTTCAATTCATACAAATCTTCAATTGCATCATCTTTGCAACTATCTATGCAAACTAAATCCTGGGGCGCAAACTCCCTTTAGTAAAAATACCTATCAAAATCTTGAGTATGAGATGAACTTAACAATATGCCATGAGTAAAAATTAATCAAATCTTGAGTATGTTATGAGTAAAAATTTATCAAATTAGCATGGTTGTGTTCTACACTAAAAGAGCTTCAAATATGTCTTCATGTCTTGAAATTTGGGTAACACATGAAAAAGTTACATTAATTTGAAAGGACGTGGGTTTTCATATTTTAGTGTATTTTTTGTTTTACCCCCCCTCATCCAAAAGACCCCCCCCCCCCCCCTTGGGCCTCACATATTATGAAAAATATGTACAATTCTTAAAATCTTGCATATTTTTCAAGGCATATACCTTATATTTTGTGGGACATGGGACATGAAATTTTCATATTTTTGCCCTTCCATATTTGTATTTCTTTAAGGAAATCCATGCATATTCTATATGGACCTTGTCCCCTATACCCTAGATTTTGGACGAGGGTAGTAACATAATACATATTGAGTTAGTTCCCCAGGAACTAAATATGAGGCACAAGACTAAGGTAAACATGCCAAAAGAGCAATCAAACTCTCAATGAATGTGGCTAATGTGGAGGGAAAAGGCAAAAGAAATTGCACAAGCCAGTCTCTACCATGAACCTCAAGGTTAGAAGCAAGGAAAGGACCAAAACCATTGTCACCAATGACCAAATTGCATCAATATGGACAAGTGCCAATATAGAGCATGGGCGATGGCCCATAAATAATTGCATGTACCAAGCCATTTGTGAGAATGCACTATTTCTTTTCAGAAGTGTGCATTCAAAGAAACCCCATAGTAGAACGATTCCATTGTATTTTGGAAAAAAATTATATGCAAGATTCGTGTTGGTTCATCTCACCGACTTCACTACTGACAGGCCTCAAACATGCAAGGTTAAGTGCTTGACATCGACCCCACCAGTGCCTATGATTCAATCACTAAATGCAAACCTTGGAAGTCCATTAAGTAAATATTTTTTTGTTGAATATCTTGCATTTATAATTTTCATTCACTCAATGATTTTAAATATATAGCATGCTCATGTCTTTTATATCATGTAGGCTTGGTGAGCTATGATGATCTCTTTATGAAATCGATGACAGAGAAGCAAAGCAAGGTCTAGGGACCCTTAGGGGGGCGATCTTAACTTCAATCATATTATAATCCAAGACATAGTTTTTGAACATCAACGCGTATTAGCAAAGAATAAGAGGCTTGTACAAGAAAACCAAGAATGAGAGGCTTGTACAAGAAAACCAAAGCCTCAATGAAATGCTTGCATAGACTGGGGTCACCCAAGATGCGGAGAATTTTCTCTGAGGATAGTGCATTTTACCGATGTTTATCTCATCAACAAGCATGGATACACAAAAATGCCTTCAACATATTAATGAGGGTGATAAGATTGGTATAATTAATCCAAATTTATGGGTCTTACTATGGAGAAGCCCTCTACCATCCCTGCACCCATTACAACATGATGGGCTTACGTCCTATATGCTCAAATCATTTTAATACTACCACTGGATCTTATTCTTTACCTTGCGACCATCGATTTCACTTCGTTTATCTTGTATATACTATGAAAGTTAGAAGTGCATGTCCAACTTGTAATACTCTGGTGGCATGAGCTTTATGCCATTCTTTGCATTGGAGCAACCTACTCTACAAACCCAAGGCTACAAAGAATGCGAACATATAAGTTTGTAAAGCTTAAATGGCATTGGGTTCATAATTTTTGTGTACTTGAATGCCAAAATTTTTAAAGAGTATGTATCTTTTTGGACTGCGTTTATAGTTATAAAAAGTACTTTTTGGATGATACTTTTAAATTTTTTTCATGAGTTTCAATATTTGTTGTTGAACAGCATAAGTGCAAAAATTGTGATTCATGCGATATTATTTTCTCATTAAGTTCTATGATTTATAATTATCAAAATTTCCACCATAGCTCTATTCCTTATGCTTTGTTTTGTTCTCCTTACCCTTGTAGTTTTTGTTGCACTCCTCGGGTGCTTCTCTATGACCATTCAAAGCCAATAAAAATTTGATGGTATTGAAGTTGGCTAATAGTTTATTATAAGTGATGTATGAGATACCAAACAATTTTTTATTGAACACATCTATGATATGGATGTTCATGTTTAGGCATGTATCGCTTCCAACTTATGGCACTTTAATAAAGCCAACTTCATTTTTTCTAATTAAGTTCTACCTCTTATACAACTATAGCATTTCTCTTGTAACATTCCATGTAAGCTAGCTAGAGGTCGAGATAGAGAAACCACCCAGCTATCTTGTCCCCTCCCAACATAATTGGATGATTATAGGCATGGTAATCTACGTATTAAAATAGGCATGGGATGGCGGGCCACCTTTTCCCACGTCCCACTCTTCTCAAGTAAGCATCTATCTATGGTATGATCATTCGAGGCATAATGATTTGTCAACAAATGTTGGTATATGACACAAACTAGTATAGTAGCTAGCAATTCTTGCATGGAAATCTACAATATTTAATGATTATGCCTAAAATGTTGTACACCCTATTTATAACTATTAAGTCCACACTCAAAACATTCCATGTAAGCTAGGTAGACCTCAAGATAGAGAAATCATCCATTTGTCTTGTCCCCTCCTAACATAATTGGATGATTACAAATGTGGTAATCTGCTTTTGTATCATACATGAACAAAATAGAGAAATCTAAACATTCTTATAGTTTTCATGTCTATAGTACGTGAAATCTATATTGCATTTACACTATAATGTATCAACAAATGTTGCTTTCTAAACAAGTATATCTAGTGACAAATGCCACACAATATGTTGATTTTATAATGTATCATTATAAAATGATATAGCAATAGATGCCATACATTTAGTATCAAGCACACATATCAAGACTTCTAGCACATATAATTTGCAGGTTAATATAGGCATGCACTCACGATCCACACGACGGGCTAGACTACAAACAAGTTGATATACACTTGCATAAGTGAGCCTCACAACTGGTTTAAATTCCAACAATATCTCTTACTTTATAAATTTATACATTTATAGCCATCTGTGAGTTGTTATAAGTCAGCATAAGCAAATCCATCTTTTCTTAAGAAGACTACTAAATTATTATTATTATCTGATAGCTTAGTAGCATTTATAATACTATGTATTAAACATCAAAACGTCAAAGTATGATTTTCAACTATTGGAATAAGCCTTGTTATACTTATGAAAAAAATTCAAATTAAAAAATAACATCCTACTACCATTCTATAAACTAATTTTTTGAAAATTTTATGTGCAACTATCAGTGGGTTGATACAAGCTAACAAAAGTGAGTTGCACAACCGACACATGATACTTTTAGAAAGGAGATAATAAAACTCACAATTTGGCTTACTTTTCAAAATCATTTTTGTCATTTTTGAGACGTCAACAAGCTCAATTGGAGACCAGAATCTTGAAGGAAGGGACCCAACTAAGCGGCCAGGATATGTATACAGTTAAACTATATTGCACATTAATTTTCTAATACCACATGGTATATGGAACTACATCATAGTAACACACAAAATACTACAAGATAAATGTAAAAATATCTTGTGGTATTTGTAGGTTACTGTGCACTACCCGATTGTAATCCATCCTAGTTAAAAATCACAATTAAACTAGGCTTTTCTTATGGTTTTTCCTATTAAATTTGTTTAAATCGATTTAAATTGCCAATTAAAATTGGCTTACAAAATCTCGGCAACATGTGCGATCCTGAGTTTCACAAAGGGAGATTTTAGGTGCCTAAAGCTCATCACCCGAGAGCTTCAAGCAAGTGAATGTGTAAAGCTATGACACCTATGAGGAAGCCTAAGCCGTGCAAAGTGCGTTCCTCCACTGCTCAATGGCTTTTATTGTTCAATGCCTCGAAAAAGTTTTCCAGGAATGCTAAGCCACAAAAAATCCCCAAAATAGATTTTAGTTTTAAAGGACTAGCACCTTCACTTAGTCCTACCCTTGTAGGGCCACAAAAAACAAGATGAAATATTTCACTAGTCTTGCCACCCATGACATTGTTTACTAGAAAAGCTAATTGCCCAAAAGACAATGGACGAAAGCTGTGCTTTGATTCAGGCGTGACCATTCGTTCAGTGCTATCATATGTAGTCCTTGTGGCTATTCACCAGCTTGCACAAGCATTCGTACCAAATTTCAGCTCCTTCTTGAGCTCCATAGTGGCGTGACGATGCCAATCCTGGTTGCTTCTTTTGTCACCAAGGAGTCTAGCTTCTTGAACTGGAGCACAACCTGCTTTTGGTGCAGGTGACACTTGTGTATGATTCTCCACGTGTATGTCAGCCTACACTGAATTATCAAGGATTTGCATGAATGGCACTTGGTCCAAAGCCCACAACAGATATTTGTTCGAAAGAGCAAAGAATGCTCGTGGCAGCTCAAGACAAATCTACAATGTTAATATTTGTGACAGTGGGGTGCGAATGAGAGCGATTGCTATGCTATTGCATTGCAAAAGCTTTATAGCAAGAAATTTTGTGACTATAAAAGAGAACATGGACAAACCCTACGTAACCTCTTAGCCGCAACTATAGTTGAATCAACACCTTGAAATGACACTAGAAAAAGAGAATTCGAAGCTTGTCGATAGTGTTGCTATCCCTCCCTTTTGCTTCTTGAGACCTCAAAAGATTGCAATTCTTTTAGAGCTCGCTCCTCAATGCTTCACTTGCATGTTTGTAGAAAGAAAGCAGTAGCCCTAATCTCATGAAACCAATATGTGCAAAATCCTTTGCACAATACACGAAGCAACACTGACTAAGCCTATTTCGTTGAAGGAGGGCACACCCAAGCTGCACGCTAGCAGGTATTTCGTTGCAAAGGAATGCCAATTGCTACATCCATTTCTGTAAATAAAGGCCGCTATCCAAAATGGGCAATCCTTCCCAATCCAAAATGAAGAATTATGAAAATCTATAAATCACGATTTTCCCTTTGAGAACCGAATCACTCTTTACCAAAGCCTACCCAGGAGGAAAACAATGTCCAAGGCTCATCAAACAATGGCCACACTCTCTCACCCTGGGCACATGCAGCTTTTTGGCATGGTTCAGGAGGGAAGGGAATTGGCAGAAGGCAATCAGATACTTAATGGATGCAATCGGACTACATAGGCAGGCAAGGTCCGGCACGAGCAATAGAAAAGCTTCTCTCACCGAATCGTAACATGTGTCCATAACTCCTATAGGGTCTATTGAGCTTCAGGCGGCTGACATGTGCCTTTACATCAGGCAGGAAGTTTCTTGACGGAATGCACCGGACGGATGCAATCGGACTACACACAGGCAGGAAAGGTCCGGCAGCCAAATAGGAAAGCGTCTCTCACCTATCGGATTTCAATTCTAAAACGTGCCCATAACTGGTCACCGGTGAGGTTCAGGCTGAAGTGTGGCCCCTACATCTAGCAGGAAAGCAATAGGAAGAGAGACATGTGCCCGACCTATATGTGAAGCAACATCAGACATTTTCTAATACATAAATAGTTGATGGAATTGCACGCTTGATTGTCGGAAGTGGACTACCGATGTTGTCTGTGGGTTGCTTGCAAGCTTCTATGCTGGCTGTTGCCTCCTCCCCTGCATCCCAATCCAACTCCAACTCGCCCACCTTCAACCCTCCACCTCCTGATTCCCGTCGAGCTTTCTCCTACAGTAGAGCTTCCCCTTCCGTTCGTTGGCCTCACTTGCTCTTGCCGGAACCCAATGAATCGCCTGATTGGCTTTCTCTCGCCGCACAAGAGACAGATCTCCAGAACCAGCAACAGTCCTATGACCCATTACAATTGGATGCCCCCCCAGTGCGGCGCTTTGACGTTCCTCGTTCTAATCCATATATTGCTGCTCACGGGAAATCTGGCACATCCATCGAATCCGGCAGACCAGCTCAAGTCAATTTGAATACTGACACTGTCAAAGTACGACATCGGGATAGACGCATAAAGTTAACCAAGTTAGCCTTGAAGAAAGCGAGAGACTGGAGAGAGAGAGTGCATAGATTGTCGACTGCCATACGCTCCTTAGGGGTGAGGGAATCTGTCGCAGATCTTCTAAATGTTTGGCAGGAACAACTCGCTCCTGCGGACATGGGTTTTGTATTGAAAAGTGTCGGAGACACTCATTGGCAGCGAGCCCTCGAGCTCTACGAGTGGGTCAACCTCAGGTATTGGTACAAACCAAATTCCAGAATGCTTGCTGGAATACTCAGCGTTTTAGGCAGAGTTAACCAGGTCTCACTTGCCAAGGAGATTTTCGAAAGGGCAGAGCCCACAGTGGGAAACTGCGTACAAGTTTTCAATGCTATGATGAGCGTCTATGCGAGGCAGGGAAATTGGGATAAAGTGCAAGAAATATTGAGAATGATGTCGTCCAAGGGATGTGACCCCGATTTAATCACTTACAACACGATCATTAATGCTCGTTGTAAGGCTGGATTGACGCCTGGAATGGCGATCAAAATTTTAAAGGACATGAAGGTTGGTGGATTCACACCTGACGTCGTTACTTATAACACTCTTATCAGTGCATGCGCTACACGAAATGATCTGTCTGAGGCAGAAAAGATATTCCAAAATATGGAGATTTACGGATGTGAACCTGACATTTGGACTTACAATGCCATGATCTCAGTTTATGGGAGATCAGGTGCAGAAGAGTCTGCCAAAGAGTTGTTTGATGTAATGCAAACAAAGGGCTTCGTTCCAGATGCGGTGACGTACAATTCTATTTTATATGCCTTTGCAAAAATTGGGAGAGTAGAAGATGTTGATAAGGTCAGGATGCAGATGAGCCAAGCTGGATGCAGCCCAGATGAGATTACGTACAATACGATGATATCTATGTATGGGAAACTTGGATTGCATGAAAAGGCTCTTTTTTTGTATCATCAGATGACAAATGAGGGCTGCCATCCTGACGTGGTGACATTCACAATTTTAATCGATACATTAGGCAAAGCTGGATTAGTTGGTGAAGCAGAAAAAGTATTTGCAGGAATGGGAGAATGCGAGGTTCGACCTACGTTGCAAGCATTCAGTGCTATGATCTGTGCATATGCCAAGGCAAACATGTGCACAGAAGCAGAGCTTACGTATAACTGCATGCTGCAAACTGGAATTGTTCCTGATAACTTGGCATTCTGTGTCATGTTGGACCTATTGCAGAAGGCAGATCTGCCACAAAAAGGGATTGCACTTTACCAGAGGACAGTCAAACTCAGGTTTAAACCTGAACTGGGTGCATATACAACCCTGCTACGATGGTTTTTGCTGCAGGGCCTGCTGGACGAGGTGGGCATAGTTAGCAATGACTTGGAATGCTCTGGTTTTGAGAGCGCTGAAGTATGCTACACGTTTATAAAGGTTGGATTACCTGACAAAGCAGCTGAGCTCTTGAAGGTGGCCACTACAGATGCATTTCCCACTGAGCAATTGATACTCGACCTACTAAAGTCGTACTGTACTTTAGGTAAGTACAACGAAGCACAGGTGTTTGTCTGCTCTCTTTACAACTCTGTACCACAACTTGCCCCTTTTTTGCACGAGGCTTTGATTGGCATGCTTGCCGAAGCAAAGCAGGTTGTTGAAGCCAGGGAAGAGTTTGAGAAGACCAGAACTAGTAACATGATATTGCATTTGGATACTTACAGGACTCTGATGGTTGCATTTCATGCTGCTGAGATGCTAGATGAAGCTGTGCAGGTGTTTTCTTATATGCAACGTTCTGGTGTCCAACCTGATGATGTATGTCAGAAGATTGTTGCTTCTGCCTGTGGCAAGTTGGGGAATACAGTTTCTGCCCACAAACAGGTGAATAGTATGTCACTCGTACAAAGCTCAGAATTGGCTTTAGATTCTTATGTGTCCCTGATTGAAGCATATGGCAAGCAACGCCTGTGGGAGAGTGCAGAAAGAACGTTTCAAGAATTGCAGCAAGTAGGTTACATACCCTCCATTAAAGCTTGGAATGCACTTATTTCTGCATACGCAAGCTGTGGACAGTATGAGAATGCTAAATTTGCTTTAGCAGAAATGGTAAAGGCTGGGAAAATGCCTACAGTAACGACTTTGATTGCCATGTTGCAAGTAGTTATCAAAGCTGAAAGGCTTCAGGACATTCGTCGTGTTCTTCAGGAGATGCGTCTGTTAGGAGTCAAGCCAACCAAGAATGTTTTTCTTTCTATTCTTAATTCTTCTGCTAATGAAGGCAGGGTGAGAGTCGCAAAAGCAGTGTTTCAGGAGTTGAAAGGTGCTGGCTATCTTGCAAACATGCATGTTTATAAAACTTTGATTTTGCTACTTGCAAATGCAAGGTTTGTAGAAGATGCTGAAAATATTCTTAAAGAGATGGAAGCAGATAAATTTTCCCCTGACATCGACATCTTTAATTGTATGCTCAATCTTTACTGTAACGTGGGACAGTACAAAAGAGCAGCAGAAGTCTTCAGAGGAATGCAGGCTGCAGGGTGCTGTCCAGACAGTCGCACATTCAACTCTTTAATTTGGCTTTATAGCAGGTGCTCAAGGATTCAAGAAGCACTTGCTCTACTGCGAGAGATGGAGAAGGCAGGCTACACACCCGATGTTGAATCTTACACTGCATTAATATCAGCATGTGGGCGATTAAAATTGGTTGACGCTGCTAAGGTCCTCTACAAAGATATGCATGAATCTGGGTGTAAGCTGAACAATCAAGTATTTCATGCTATGATGAATGTCTACAGGAGTATTGGGCAGCCCGAGCAAGTGAAGGAGACGCTGAATCAAATGAAAGCTGCAGGTATCGAGCCAACCCTTGGAACATTTCATGTACTGATGGACTCGTATGGAAAAGGAGGCGATCCCGTAAAGGCAGAAACGGTTTTAGACATTATGCAGGAAGCAGGATTCATCCCTGGTCCTTTGCAGTATACAGGCATCATCAATGCATATTTAAAGAATAAAGAGTATGACCTGGCCGTTGCAAAGCTGTCTAGTTTAAAACAGGAGGGGTTCGAGCCAGATTATAAGACATGGACGTCCATTGTGAGTGCTGCAAGCCATTGTAAAAAAACTTGTGAAGCAATCAAGCTTCTGACTGCGCTGGCTGATTTGGGTTTTGCACTTCCACTCCGGTGAGTTATCATGCTGAAACGTTGCTCACATACTCTGTCTGTTCATTAAAGATAGAGTTTCTTTGACTTACTGGTGTCTTGCTACAGGTTGCTCCAAGAGAAAAATATCACCATCATTGCTGAAGTAGATCGCACCTTAGAAGGTCTAGAGAGTTTTGGACAGGATGCTGGATTGGGTTTAGTGAATGTACTCTTAGATCTTTTGTGGGGTTTTCAAAGGCGTGCCACCGCAGCAAGGGTTTTTAAGGTGGCGGTCCAAAGGAATGTCTACTCATCGGCAATAGCAAGGTAATACTATACTGATGAAGCCCAATGTTTGTAGAACTTCGAAGAAGCCAGTAACACAGATTAGTTGCATGCTTGATAATTTCTGTCTAGACAAGTAATACTATGCTGATGAGGTCCAATGTTTACTACAACTTGATTCCAAGCAAACAATAAGTTAGAAGGGTTGTGACACGACCCCGCAGGATCTGACCCTATCACTGACCTAGAATCTCATCCTCAATCCAACTAGAATCATAGTGCAGGTGCCTCGATCCTCCCGACCACCCCCGAGCACATGGGCTACAGCTCGACTCATCCATAGGCCCGTATCCAACCTAGGCGTCCCATACCACCTGAGCCCGTCCAAAGGACCTTCAATACACCACCTATGATCCACCATGTAGATGGCCAGAGTCCCGGCCTGGGTCCAAGTCCCATCTATCAGTTGAGGAGCGCTCAACTGATCTACACAATAGCACTGGCCCTCCCTGTATATAGAAGGAAACCCGCTATAGATAGCACAATGCTATGAATAGCTCCCTCCATATAAAGCGAGCACTATATATGAATCAATCTCTATATATAGCAATCTCGGCTAAAAATAGCCATCCAGCCCTATGCTATCCCGTAACCCACGTTCACCTGCTATCCAACTCTAGGTACACCATGCACATGAAATACTCCCCTTCCTCTAAGAACTCACTCCTGAGTTCACCAAAAAGCCCAAAAACTCTCTGTGAAGATGAGTCAATGCCAATAACTATACTCTGACTATCAGTTTGAGTGTGCTATACGTTCCATGAGATTCAAATCAAAGAGAATCTAAGGCCAAAGCCGCAATATTTGATAACCAACCCAAGAAAAAATCTCTCAATCTAAACAAGGTTATGTATCGTCGAGTATTCTCCTCAAGAAATCAAGTAACGCCTGAATCCACAGAGTTAGTTCTGTTGACATATCTGTACACAAGCATGATAAAATCCGTACCTGAAGGTAAATGATTCTATCAACCTTATCTATTGAGTGCTAACTGTGAATTCACGGAAAAATATTCATCATGCTGAATACCCTTGAACTCAAAAATCTTAGGTTGAGATCGAGGAATCATTGTTCGAACAACCCCATCAATTGAGCCCCTCGAGGTCAATTTTTGGGTTGCAATTTCTATCAACCCTAATGTCGTGAATTAGTATTTAGAAAATCCCTCAACGGAATACCCTTGTAATTCAAATTCTTGGGTTGAAATACATGACAGACTTTCCATCGCATAACAATTAGGTATCCGTTCATGACTCATGATGGAAGAATCTTCATGGAAGTGTCAATGGGCCAAATTCTGGCCAAAGATATGGTCCCCTGATCTATCCTCGGAATGCCCATACATGAGGATAATCAGTAAAAATTCAGTTGGCTATATCCAGTCAACGGTACTATTCTAGACATGTATATAGTCAACCATCATAGGAGTAGCATCCTATGTGATCCAAAGACTACGGAAATATACAATCTGAAATCTCTTAAAACAAGATCCACTATCAGATATCATGTATGAACTTGTGCACAGTAAACCGCTTCTATCACAGGATCATCTAGTTCTTAGGATCTCTTATCTAGGAACACCAAGTTCCAAACAAGGCACTGACAGATCATCCTCAAAAGAGATGTGGACCCTCTCTGAGATTGAGTCTAGACTATGGAGCTCCAGGGTTGAACCCAAAAAATACATGGCTTCTCTCAGGGTAAAGAATCTTAGTCAGCCCTCGTAAAAAATGTAATCAGGTTGCCCCCAATTCAATTCAGCCTACTTGTACTTCACCCTAGAGGTCCTTGGGTATTATTTCACGCTGGATTATACCACCACATCAGAGAATCTTAAATGTAACATACCTTAGTGTCCCATACCACCAAAGTATACTGCAAATAAAAAACTCAGTGGACAATATGAGTGAATCAAGGTAGCCAATCCCTCTTCAACTCAAATGATCCCAGATTGAGTCAGGGTGGCAAATCCGTTCTCAATCATTTTCTTAATGTGATTATATCACCCCCTTGTGTTACAATACCCCAACCAATAGGTCAAAGAAGAAAACAAGCAGGTAGCATCCCTAACAACTCTTGAATCTTGACTATCCATGACCTCGGGCTAAAAGGACGACCCTGCCTTTTTACAATCACATCGAGATCAAAACTTCAAATAGAAACCAAATAGGAATCTATGAACCAAGATTCGAGAAAGGGAAATCCAATTGCCTTTGTTAAATCCGGTCTAATATATGTAGCAAATACTTAGGCACCATCAATGTACCATATATCTAAAAAACTTCAAGATATATGCAAGAAAAGTATAATTTGAAAAACAACCATCAAATTATAGATGCCAATAGTTACAAATCAAAACCAAATTAACCAAAACTTGGTCAATTTAATAACAAGACAGTTTACAATTCATACAAAATTGGGGAACATCTTGAACCAAACGTGGTTCAAAAGATCTAGTCGAGCCAAAAATAATTGAGTGTCGGTCAAAACTGAGGATTTCAACCTCTTTATCGCTTCTCACTAACTCGGAAGACTCAACAAGCTGTCTACATTTAGAACAGCACGAGCCTTCTTCAATATATATCTGGTACTGAGGGGTTTTATAGTAGTGAAGAGCTGCCCAGAGTTATGCCATCAAGGAATCCATCTCTCTTAGCAGGTCATGAGGTCTACGAGGAATAATCTCCGATGTAGCCTCGTCCTCCATCTCGATAAAACAATAATCCAACGTAGGTGTCTCGTTACTTTGATGTCCTTCCATGGCTGGAAAATATCTCGCACAAGAGAGGGACTAGAAGAAAAACGGCTACGTCCAAACACGTGCTCTTCACACTAGCAAAAGAGAATCTGGTGCTGCGTGGAATCAAGGAAGAAGGCAGGTAGAGGACAGCAAGAAAGCTGATAGGCTGATCTCAGACGAAAAGAGGGTGGGAAATTTGCCTTCATGCGCTGAAGTGCTGAAGTGAGAGAGAGAGAGAGAGAGAGAGGAATCCCAGGTATAAAAAAAGCCAGGAAGGGCCATCAAAAGCTAGGCGAATTTAGGGTGGGTGCTTGATTTACAGCAAGTGCTTTCCTTGCTAGAGAAAAACAAAAAAGAAACCTGCTTTTTTGACCAAAAAACCGTCTCGCTTTTAATAGATCTGGTCCCTCTTTTCTCCAGCCAGCCAAAAATAGCCAAAACGTGCTAAAATCAGGCCATACACTCCTTCCCAAAGCCAAGCGCCTGCCCCAATCATATCGCCCCTGTCTTTGATGCCGAATCTCCTAGACAAGCCGCTCTCTGGACTTATGAACGCCCTCTCTTTCCTCCTGCAGCAAATCTAGTTCTCTAGGGTTGAGAACCTAGAGCGAATTCTTTCCCTAACCAGCCCACTCTTCCCCACACAGCCAATCACATCAACAACCCAAGCGTGGGAAGTTATAGGTCAGAAACAACACATACTCATATCTCTTGCTGAAACATCAAGTCTTCTCATCGCCTACCCTTCTCAGGGAATTTTGATTTCCAAGCACGTAGCAACCGAGAGAGAGCACACAGACTATGGACATCTATTTCTTCCACAACTCTCCCAATCATGAGCACACATCATCAGCTAATGATTCAGCCCATACATGAGCAGAAATTTAGACTTGCAAGAGCAATCTCAAAAAACGTACCTGGAAGACGTACTTTCTACATACCTGGCGTTGAATTCAATTGTGATAGGACGGCTCTAATACCAAATGACATGACCCCACAAGATCTGACCCTATCACTGACCTAGAATCTCGTCCTCAATCCAACTAGAATCATAGCGTAGGTGCCTTGATCCTCCCAACCACCCCCGAGCACGTGGGCTACAGCTCGACTCATCCATAGGCTCGTATCTAACTTAGGCGTCCCATACCACGTGAGCCCATCCAGAGGACCTTCGATACACCACCTATGATCCGCCATGTAGATGGCCAGAGTCCCGGCCTAGGTCCAAGTCCCATCTATCAGTTGAGGAGTGCTCAACTGATCTATACAATGGCATTGGCCCTCCCTCTATATAGAAGGAAACCCGCTATAGATAGCACAATGCTATGAATAGCTCCCCCCATATAAAGCGAGTACTATATATGAATTAGTCTCTATATATAGCAATCTCGGCTAAAAGTAGCCATCCAGCCCTATGCTATCCCATAACCCACGTTCACCTGCTATCCAACCCTAGGTTACACCATGCACATGACATGTGGCTTGTTAATTCCTGTTCAGACAAGTAGTTGCGGATTAGGGTATTTTTGAGGTGATTTCAACCTATGACATAGGCATCTGTCAGAGCAGTTAAATTAGCATTGCTTTGGAGAGACCGGGGGAGGGGGGTGGAAAGGGAGGGGACACTCAGGGAGGGAGGATATTTGAACTTAAGTTCAAGATATGCGAAAGAGGTACCTTTTGGAGTAATAATGGAACATGTATGTCTAGCTCAAGTCCTAGCCTTTGGTACCATGTTAGAATATGCATGGAAAAATGAATCATCCACGAGATCACAGCTGAGTACTCTATATTACGTGCACACATACATGTAAATATCAACCACGCTCAGATCTGGAATAGACAGCAAGATATAACAATCAATACTGAATAAGAATGTCTAAGAAAGGGACCCAAAATGTATTAACAAATCATGCACTCACAAACCACATTATGAGGACAGCAGGGTGGTCCCTGCCCACTAGTGCTGGATCTGAGGCCACAACAATGTTTCCCTAAGTTGCTGTTCTCTCCTGCTGCTGTGTGCCTCTGTTGAGTGGGAGGAGCCCAAAACTCTCCGTCAGCTTCCCTTCTGCACCTCTGTGATCTGCTCACCACCTGAGCTCTTACCAAGTGCTAGGGTCTGGTGGTGGTGGTGGTGGAGATGCCTCTGCTTCACCCTGATGCTTGTTGGAAATGAAGGAAAGAATCTCTCTGACCTCACTACCTCTGCGGAATAGGAACAGCTCCATCTCACACTCAATGATGCAGACCACACATGAATACCTCACTCACAAGATAGAGCACAAACAGTGTACACGAGAGAGAGAACTATGACAATATGCCTCCACCAAATAGTGGGCAAAACACAGCTCAAGGTGAACACAAGATGACCAGTAGGGCTTGCTGTCCCTGTCCTTTGTGGCCTTCCTTGCAGCCATTTATGCTGCTGCCCTGCAGCCCAAAACAGTTCCCCATTATCCCTCCCCCTCACAGTCATATGCTTGCCCATGTCCTCCTCATATGGGGGCTCACAGGTGGGGGACATTGACTTCCAACACCCCGTCTCAATGATGCCAGTGTGGGCAGATTCCCATACGTCGAATGAGGTGTTCCATCTGCTCCCATGGGAGAGCCTTTGTGGATACATCGGAAAGATGTTGGTGGTCAGACAGTACATCAGCTCCATGACGTCGTTGATGATGAGCTCCCGTTCGAGTGGTCAATGTGCTTCATCTGTGCATGCACTGGTTTCTTCACATTGGCTATGCACCTTTGGTTGTCACACATGACCACCGTCGCCTCCTCATGAGTCACGTCCATATCCTCAAGTATCCACCTAAGCCACAACGTCTCACATGCTGCAGTGCAAGCAGCGCGGTGCTCCACCTCTATATAAGAAAGGGCAACTGAGGGTCGTTTCAGCCAGGAAATGACCCCTGATGCAAGCACAAAACAATACACTGAAGTCCAACGCCTGGTGTCGCTATCACTTGCCCAATCTAAGTCACACAATCTACCTAACCCAATCCCTGTGGTGTATGCAATCCCATATGTGCAAGTACCCTTCAAATACCTCAGCACTCGTAGACCCGCCTTCCAATGATTCTCCTTGGGTTTCATAGAAAATTGGCACAAGGGCCCAACGGCAAAGGAGATGTCTGGCGTGGTGTTGGTTAGATAAAGCAAACTGCCCACCAACCGTCGATACCTAATGGCATCTACCAGATCTTAAGTCATGAATGCTGAACTTTTGCCCCACCCTGCATGCCTTATTGGCTTCTGTGGCTGATGGAGACTGAGGGGGGCAAGGGGCCCCTTTTATAGGGGCTGGCAGGCCTGGAAATGGCTGGCTTTCTGGGTTGGCTGATAGGGGGAAGGCCGACTGGCCAGTTGGCCCCTTTTCAGCCCCAACCAACTCCCCCTCGGCAGCCTATATAAGGGGCTGCCAGGGGTTTCAGTAGGGCTTGCTGTCCCTGCCCTTTGTGGCCTTTCTTGCAGCCCTTTATGCTCCTGTCCTACAGCCCAAAACAGCTCCCCATTATCCCTCCCCCTGCCCCCCCCATGTCCTCCTCGTATGGGGGCTCACAGGTGGGGGACATTGACTTCCAACAATGCTGCTGTAGTCTCCGCCTTTTCTAGTGCCTTGGAGGCCAGATCTGCAGCCTACAATTGCCTTGGGCTGAATAACTTATGCTACCCAATGGGGGCCTTTTATAGGGGCTCAAATGCCCCCACAGACTGGCCGATCTAGTCTGTAACAAACTGAATGGTATGTAAATCTGGCCGACGCAGTCTGTGGACTGGCAGCAGGTTTTGGGGGCCTATAAAACCCCCTCAGGCCTGCTCCATTTCTGCCCACTGTCTCTGCTACATGCCTGTCTATATGCACTGTGCAGGCCTATGCACTGACTTACCTGCCCCTTGACAATGACCATGTGTGGCCCAAGGGATGGCCAACACGTAGCTGTCCTTTGTGGGGCAGGTCCACCCTAAAGGGTGGGTTCTATGTAGCCATAATAAGAATATCTGTATGCTGCCACCCAAATGGCAGCCTCTTCATCCCTCTCCATTCTCGCTATTTCACTCCAGGTGTCACTCCCTCGTGCTCTCCTCATTTAGGGGCTTACAAATTGGGAGTTGACCCTAAATCTCTAAAGTACCAAGCAGAGGGAAGATATTATGAACTTGAGGTTATAATCTGATGTTAATACTTGGAGAAATCAATGTTGACCGTGGTGGTTTCTCGAAGGGATTAACCTTGCATCACTTCGGTCACATGTTATCACAATGATCAAATCTTGAATTTCAGAATAAATTTGACACTTTTTCCACAAAAAGTGGAAAAAAAAACACAGGAAGTTTTTAAGGCCCACTTCCCCCACCGAGACTTCTTCTCAGTGTATACCTACCCCTTATCGTAAAAATAGGAGAAATAAAGAATTTGACCTTCACAAATTCTCACAAGACCTACTTCCCTAGGCACATCAATCAGAAAAGATTCGTAGATATTGGTCCAAAATGCAAGAAGATGCAAGGAGGAAGATGGAGCAAGAGCAGTGGAGAGATGTGTGCGAGACAGAGGGAGCAAAAGGGAAAACATGCGAGTAGGTATATACTTGTCTTCAAAGAGCAACAAGGTGCAAGGAGGAAGACGGAGCAAGAGCAACGGAGAGCTGTGTGCGGGAATGAGGAAGAGAGAGTGAGAGAGAAGGAAGGAGGATCAACTGTTAGGTTAGCCATAAAGCAGATAACACAAAAAAGCTTGAAAGCTAAGCCACTAAGCTTCACTAGTATAGGTTGAGTTAGTCACAACTCACAGACAATTAAGTATGAATGAAGAGAATGTGGACTATTTTTCTAACCTCCTCCTTGATTGCTAGCCTTTGTCATGGCTAAGTGTACTTCACCTTCAAGTGATACCAAACACTCAGTGCTATAAAATGGATTCTCATTCACACACACACACACACACACACACACACACACCCCTTTCTTCACGCACAAAAAAGTGTGTGTACACACACACACACACAATTTTTGGGTGAAAACTTTATCTCAATATATGACAAGTAAGTAGGGCAATCTTTATCCTGAGCCTGCAGACAAGCAAAGAAAGATTGCCGTAGGAGGCCCCAAAATAGTAGTACTTTGCAAGAGATGGATCACCAAAAACCGTATGGTTTTGATCCTTCCATGGAGTCCATAGTGCCCAATAGCGAACCCAGGACAGTAAAAGATGCTTGCTTGATAGGATGAACCCGAAATCTAGAAGAGCTTGCCAAACCAACCAGCAAAAAAGCATGCCTGTAAAACAAGAAATCACGAGATTCTAGGCAATGCCGAAATTGGTGAGGCATAGTCCCTTGTGGGGATGGACGTAGTCGACAAAGAGTTGGCGGAACATGATGACGCAGCAAGATTGGTCCAAAGGGAAGAACCCCAAGAAGAGCTCGCCAAAGGAAAACTTACTGCTGAAGAGGAAGTTTGCGAGCCCAAATATACTTCAACCTTTTCCTCCTCCATCTTGGAGTACGAGTCAAAGACCAGATATGAAACCCAAGGAGGAAGCAAAACTTTGTACAAGCATCCTTAAAATTTCCAGCACTTGCTTCACATGCTTAATGTGCTCGTCTATCCTTGCTGTAAATGTGGATATCATCAAAGAAAACCAACACGCATCTTAAAAGAAGTGGCTGCAATATTTTGTTCATCAGTGCCTAGAAGGTGTCCGGTGCATTAGTCAATCCAAAAGGCATCACCTTGAATTCATACAAGCCCCGTTCTGTGCGGAAGGCTGTCTTGTGCTCATCTCCTTCTTTTACCCTGATTTGATGGTAGCCAGAACTCAAATGTATCTTCGTGAAAAATTGAGCACCCTTTAGTTCATCCAATAGGTCATCTAACTTGGGGATTGGAAACCTGTTCTTGATAGTGGCCTTATTTAGATCCCTTTAATCAATGCACATGTGGTACCATCCATCCTCCTTCTTCACCATAAGCACCGGAGAGGCAAAAGGAGAAGTGCTATGAGAGTTGAAGTTCTTCTCAAGCAATTCTCGCACCTGTACTGCCACTTCCTCCTGCTCAACCTTAAAGAGACGGTATGGGGCTTTGTTTATGGTGGGCTTACTGCTAGGCTCTAGAACAATGGCATGATCCACATCCCTCTTGGGAGGCAATTGGGATGGCATATCAGCAAATACATCAGCAAACTCCGATAGCAACTCCTGCATATCATAGTCCTCAAGACTGGAAAGCTACCCCCCTGAGATACTGACACATTCAATGCGTAGAGGGCATGCTCCTTCCTGAAATGACCTGCAATTTAGGAGTGGCAATGCCATGCAATGCTATAGTACTACCCTTGTGGACAAAGCTAGGAGATAGGGCATTTAAATCCATGCTGATTTTACCCAAAGATATCAGCCAATCGCAGCCCAGGACAGCATCTATTGGGCCCATATCCAGTGCCAAGAGATCCCCAACAAATTCATAATCCTCAGAGAGCTTGATCCTTGCATCTTGGCAACAAAATTTACTGACCAAATGCTGTCCATTTGCCACCTCTACTCTCAGCCCATGATCAATCTCAGTAGCAATCAGTCCCACCTTTTGTAAGGTCTTAGAATTGATGAAACTATGAGTGCTACCGCTGTCCGCAAGCATGTGAACAGTCCTATCATTAATTTGTCCTCTCAATCTGATAGTTTCAGCACTTTTGGCACCCATCAAGGCATGAGAAGAGATAGCATAAATTGTTTGCTGCGCATCCCAATAGATCTCCTCCTCGTCCACAGGAGCATTTCCAATGGCATCCTCTCGCGCAAGAAAAGGCATAGCAACCTGATGCTCCACATGAGAGACTTTAGGCCAACGGCCTCGCATGTTACATGTGGGCTGAGTGTAATCGGATTGTATACCATGCATATTATGTTCATTAGCACCACCGGGATCAAAGGGGAAATCAGCCCCGATTGAAATTGCACTATGTTGTGTTTTTAGAGGATGAGTTTGGGAATGTTCCTGGACTCATCTAGGTATATGCTTATGCCGTATTAGCGGACATGCAAATTTCACCTTGTGAAGTTTTCGTCCAAGTTACAACGTGTTGGTATTGTGATAATTCTTTCTATCTTCAATTGTGCGTTGCCCTATCAGCTAGATTTAGATGCTCGTTTGGGAGAGACTAAAATGAAATCGTTTAGACTTCACAAGCAATTGTAGCTTGAATGAAGAGATTTGGACTACTTTTTGATTAGCCTTCTCCTTTAGTGCTAGCCTTCGTCATGGCTGAGTTTGCCCTTCACATCCGGAGTGCCGATAGAAACTCAGGTTGAAGACTTTGTATAAATGGATGCTCAAGTATGTGTGGGTGTGTGGATTTGTATGTGTGAGAGCATATTTTTTTACTATGGTCTACACCCACTGTTGGGCGCTGTAGCTAGTCCTTGCTATGCGTGATGGAGTTTATGGTTTTCAATCTTATGAGTGACTATCATGAGATTGAAACTGCACTATGTTGTGTTTTTAGAGGATGAGTTTGGGAATGTTCGTGGATTCATCTAGGTATATTGTTCCAATCCGACTTTCCGTTGGAGAGAAGGGGGGGTCTCTTTTCCTCACGGTTTAAGGGTTTTAAGGGTACATTCATGCAAAGGGGGGGGGGGAGTCACCCGGTTCTCCATCCAAAAAACAGAAATTTCAGAGAAAGCCCATACCTCTGGGTCTCCAAAAACCAAGGAGAACAGCATACGCAATGGCTTTCAATCGTCCCCGTTAGGACACCCCTTTCCCCGTCCAAAAAACAGAAATTTCAGAGAAAGCCTTTACCTCAGGGCCTCTAAAAACCAGGGAGAGCAGCATACGCAATAGCTTTCAATCCTCAATTCCAACGTTCAAGCCTGCAAGCCCAGCGTTCATCGGAGTCCATCCTACGGGCCCTTTCCCTCGCAGCATGCCTGGCCGTACGGGGGTCACAAGCCCTTTCACGTCTCTTCCCGTGTGGATCTCTTCCATAAGTGTGTCCTTTAAAGGCTCATGCTGTTTGTACCGGTCTCCTCCGTGCATGCCAACTCTACCTGTATGGCCCCTTCCATGCACTCTTCTGCTGTGTTGCGTTGCACGTCCTCTGTCCCGCATGCTTCCGCTCTCTCTTTCTTTTCCCATCCCTGTCGTGGATTATCGCTGCTCTGATACCAAATGAGAAGAACCATACTTCTCAAGAATGCAAATGTATGCAATGCATGCTGAATTTGAATGCCAATTGGCCCTTCAATGGGGGAAGAACACCCTCGTGAGAGTAGTTGTTTCTCTTTTCAACCTACATGCAAGGTGGGAGAGAGATGGTGGATGAATGCAAAGTGAATAGAGAATGCTATGTGAGATTCACAATGAAGGGTGATACATCACTCAAGTTCCATCTTTCCATTTACACCTACCCTTAGCCTATGACCCATGCATCTACCATTCAATGCACCTTAATGCACCCTTCCCTTCCTATTGTCCCTAGGACCTAAACACGCAGGTGCACATTTTTATTAATAAATTAAGTTTCACATGTCCAAATTTGATGCCGTCTAAAGCAGTGGCTCTAGCTCGATTAGCCCTATCTACTCAGATGATCCACCGCTATAACAATTCGGTCGGTTCTATCATAAATATAAATACATGTTACACCATTAAATTGGCATATGTCTACTAATCACAAATTAGTGATTTCTCTTGTCATGAAACAAGCGAGAATCCATCCATCCGTATTATCACCAACTATAATACCCGCAGTTTTACTGCTTTGAGATGACTAGTAAATGACATGCTGCATTTTTTTGCCAAATCCTTAGTTTGTGAAATGAAGTCCCATTGGATAGTATCAAAGGCTTTAGCAATATCCACTTGCAGTGATATAGCACATCTTGGTTAGTATACTTTGCACATTCAATCCCACGTAAGCATTCGCTAAATTGTCTATGATGTGTTTGTGGGGAATGGACCCATATTGAACAGAATGTAAATCTTTGAGCAAAAATCATTCAATAAGATTCACGATCATCTTAGCAACCAACTTATAGAAGACATGCAAGAGTATAATGGGCCTCTAATCTAGAAATGATTCACATAAATGCTTCTTGGGAATAATTTAATCAATTGTTTTTTCCAAGTAGTTGGCATATGTTGGGATTCCCAATTGTGCTGGGTTTCCTGAGCATGATTCATCATATATAACAATGCAGGAGAAATGACATCCCAATATTGCAAGAAGAACTCCGTTGTAAGGCTGTCCCATTCTAGAGATTTCCATTAGCCACAAGAGTGGAGAGCCTCTTTCAGTTCTTTATCTTGGAAAGTGGCTTCAAGGTGCATAGCCTAACGAGGAGTTTGGATAGCACTGACTTGTTGAAGGAATTCTTGCCAGCTTGTGACGGGGAAAGAGCATTTCCAAATTTCTCAGCAAAGGAGCTAACCCAAGCCTGATCAAGTTAAGCTCATGAAGAAGACCCCCAAGTACCATCTATAGATTTAAGCTCATGAAGAAGACCCCCAAGTACCATCTATAGATTTCACCCGGCTAATATTATCACTTTAGCTCTTATAGTGCAATCCCTTAAAAAAGACCTTTGAGGAGAGCCTTTATCAGTAAAAGCCCGTTGTGTAGCCATAGTTTCCCATTCCTCCACCTTCTTGCAATCATTGCACTGTAAGAGAAATGTGGCCAGACCTAAGCAATCTGTCTCAACTTAATCCAATTCCCCAATTCGGTTGAGTTCTGTCAAGTGCTGACAAGTGCTTTTAGCCTTTGCAACATCCTCCCTAAGGGTATGCATGTAGTTCTTGCCATAGTCACGTAGGACATGTTGCATACGAGTTGACAAAAGTTGACCATGCATAGCCAATATCAATGCAACAATGTGCAAAACAAGGAGCAATGGCATCATTTACTAAATCTTTGAAAGCCTCATGCTGCAAGTAGCTACTATTTATAAGAAGCAGCCTTTTGTCCAGCAGCCTATCATGCTCTATTTCTAAACAGAGAACTTCAACCAGATAGGAGCATGTAGCTGAATGGAGGAAATTATAATCAGCCCACATAAAGCAAGTCAATGCATCATATTGCTGCGCATGAAACATATACCACTTATCCAAACGGGCCTGGTAAGATGATTGTGCATTCTGCTGAAAAGTATAACCAGGAAACAAAGCCCGTGTTTCTTTCCAAAGGGCAGCTAGACCAAATTGGAAAAGAAGTTCAGCCCAGTGCACCCACTCCCAAAGCTAGCATGTATATATGACCAGAAGTATTATCTCTGGGCTGCAGAGCATTATTGAAATCTCTACATCAGAAAGCATTTTGCCTCCATGGATATTGCAGCATAGCTTGCTACATTAACGCTCTGTGACTTGTTGATTACAGGGCATAGATCGAAGCAAATTCATATGTCTCCTTGAAAAAGACATTGCACAACAATTCATTGACCTTCTCGGTCATTATAGGCCACAGTTGGCTTAATAGCATGCTTCACGAACATTACCACCCCAGAGAATGAAGAATCCCCCGAATAGAAAATATCATAACCAGCAAAATGCCCTAAATGGACTGCATATCGATGCTGATTTTGCTTCTGCAAGGCCACTATATCAGGTTGCAGTCTATTGATATATGCCTGTAGAATTTTCCATTTTCACAGGTCACATAAAGTCATACATTTTATCTGTGTCATCATATTTACAACTATTTACATGCTGAATCTCACAAGCCAGTAATTCAAGACTCCATGTCCACCTCAGGATCTGAGACCCGAACCTTAGGTGACACTCCGGCCTGTTGAGAAGGCAGCAAAAAAGCAACTTCATCTTCTAGGAAAAGAGTCTGACTCGCCTTCATGGCAGCCCAAGTGATGCCAATTCTTGAATTTTCTGCAGGGCTCTGTCCATTCATGGAGGTACCCGTCCATGTAGGAGGTGGAAGGGCTCTTCTAGTGTAGACTATTTTTCTGGGAGTTTGCCAAGCTTCACTAGAATTTTTTTCCTTGGCTTTAGAAAGAGATGAAGGTGGCATTGAACCACTACAAATAATATTGGGAATGACCTTGGCTTTCCTTTCTCTTGAACTACAGGAACTGATTTTTTATTTTTATTTTTATCCTCAGAGGCCCCAGGGGCATCCTTGTTTCACACTGTGGGAGGCATCACATCCATACAAAAGCAGGGGCATTGCAAGGCCATGTGCCCAATTTTTTTGCATTCATAGCATGCACATGCAAAGAGACTGTTACGCTCAAGTCGAGGTAACATGACCTCGGAAGGGTCAGTTGGCATTTTCTTTAAAGGATCAATGCTTGTATTATATTTGTTTGGGCTTCATGTAAATGATCAGAAAGGAATAAAGGTCAAGGTCCTTGGTGAGGGTGACATGGCACTAGACTAGGTGGATCTAAGGCTAAGGGACCTTAATGCATTAAATGTGCCTAGGGGCAGATGAATTCAAATATATCCCAAGAGAGGGGTAAATGATGCATTAAGGAAGGACCCTAAATTGAGGACATGTGGCATACTAGATCCATCTAGGGAGTTTGGGGCTTGTTGGAATTAAGCAAGGAGAAAGCTTTCACGAAATGGAATTATCTAACGATTTCAGCAGAGAAGCTTGCAACCAACGAGGTTGGCTGGGAGGATAGACTAAGTGCCTTCGCCCGTGATTCAACATAAAACTAGAAGCAACGAGAGTGGGATGTGTCATTTGGTATCAGAGCGCAGAGTATAGTGCAAGCGCTCTGGGACTGACGGGATGTTTGACGCATCGAAGGACCAGCTGTGCAATACTGTGGGAAACGCTGTCGTAGGAGTTGGAAATCTGGCTCTTGAGAATTGCGTTACGTATTAGGAGCAGTGCACGACCAAAGGGGCTGTGTGATTACAGAATTAGCTATCGCAGGTGATGGCGCAGCTGTGGGGTCATGGACGTCATCGCAGCTACCGCAGGTGATGGCGCAGCTGTGGGGTCGCGGATGTCATCGCAGTACTAGTCACAACACTAGCTGTCGTAGGACGACGGGTTCACGTAAGCTGGTGACGAATTAGGAGACGGACGACGGGTTCACGTAAGCTGGTGACGATGATACAGTTAAACTGCAGGTTCATACTTGGTATCACGCAAAGGATTTCAGGTGGTTACCTTCAGGACTTCGGGATATCGCAGGGAGGGACTAGCTGTCAAGACGGAACTACAAGAGCCTAGGAGTATAGGCTAGTTTGGTAATTAATTTTATTGTGATTCCGTTCGTCAACCTGCAACTATTTTAGGGACAGGGAAACTGATCTAGACATTTGCGTTCAGAGGAGATCCTTTAACGTTTTTGATGTTGGTAACTCAAAGATGAGCGTCTCGTTGGATGTTTCATTTGGTTAACACCAAAGGCTGGAGCGTAACAGAGGTTGTGGGTCAGTTACTCTGCAAGGGTCTGATGTTATGACCGTACAGCATGTTCGTGATCACAAGGCAGGTCATAAATGCGTGTGGGAGTGGCTTACGGGAACTAGTTGACCTCTTCATGCAGCAAAGATATAACCAGGGAGCTTTCTATGCCTTCTAAGTTTGTTTGCTTCCGTGTTTGAGTTAATTTGGGTTGCAGGAGTTTCCCTAGTATAGGGAAAAGTGGTTTTAGTTACTGTGTGATATATATTTGGTCAACTGTGAAATTGGAGGTTGGACTTTCAATTTGTAATTACAGTTGCAAGCGGTGTTTTATTTATTAAAAAAAAAAAAACACACACACACACAATCCCATTGACCTAAATGGAAGTAGAAGAAGAAGCTTCTAGGATGGATCTCGTAGAGTCGGGAGTCCGGCCGACCCCGCAGGTGTCACACCCAGCAGGTCATACACTATCTGGCAGAATTGAAATGTTAGAGGATGCCTTGCAACAGATTTCAGCGCAGCAGTTACAAACAAATGTAGGGCAGTTTGAGCTCAGGAAAATGGTGCATAGTATGTTAAGACAGGCAATCTCCAAATGTAGAGGCCAGGGCCAAACAAATGGCCAGAAAGGCCAAAACTGGCAAATCTCCAAGCACAGGAACCAGGGCCAAACAAATGGCCAAAAAGGCCATAACTGGCCAACCAGAACTGGCCGACCAGATCTGGCCGACCAGAACTGGCCGACCAGATCTGGCCGACCAGAACTGGTCGACCAGATGGGTCAGGCCTATAAAAGGCAGTAGCCCCCTGGCTACTCACTCACCTCTTGGTGGAACAGGCTGCTGCACACCTGCGCTCCAGCATTTCTGCCGCCTCTGCCTCCTCTACCTCCACTCCTGCATCCTCTCCAGCATCCTCTGCCTCCACTCCTGCTTCCGCTCCAGCATCTCTGCCTCCTCTGCCTCAGCTCCAGCATCTTTTCCTCCTCTGCTTCAGCTCCAGCATCTCTGCCTCCTTTGTCTCCGCTTCATCATCCTCTCCTGCTGCTGCTCCAGATCAGCATCGACTTATTTCTCTACTGCTGTATTATTTCCTCCAGATCTGCAGCAAACCTTTGCTCTTCTGGCGATAGGTTATAGGTTGCTGACCCAAATCTGGTTCAGTTCCAGCTAATGGAGCTAGTGCAGAGCCCACTTCAGTTGGCTGTTCTGGAGGACTGCTGTTTGCTCCCTCCACAGCTTCTTTCTCAGATATCTCTTATCTTGTATTGAGTTCCTTTGGTGATATATATTTCTTCTTCAGCTATCATTAGTCTTCAGTGTTGTTTTATTTGTCTCCAAGTACTTTCTTTATATGGTATCAGAGCAAGGTGTGCCTATCGACACCTGAGCCTTGACCTGGAAAGTTTGGAAGATAGATCATCAACTGAAGATGTCTTCTCCTTCTTCCCCGAAGCGATCTCAGCCTGAATCGACCTCTATTCAACCACCACCCTCGTCATATGTCGAGAGAGTCTGCAAGGATCAAAGGTGATGAAAACCTCTCCAAACTCTTTAAAGAATTTGCTGAATTTCAGAAATGGAAGGAACTTGAAGCAGGTACCCACACACCCCGTACTTCTTCTTCTCCACGTTTTTCTCCGATACGTCAACAAGGACCTCTATTCAACTCGGAAGAAGCAGAGCAACATTTCAAGTTCGGTGCCGACGAAGAACAAGTATACCCTGACGAAAGAGGACAGGCTGGCATGAGGACAATGGATTATTCGACAATGCCTATCCCACAAGAATCAGTGCAGGGTATGTTGCCCTATTCCCTTGGTGCAACTCCCTCTGTTATGCAAGGCATAGGAACGAGTAATCAGGAGGACACAGATCCATACATGCATGTGAACACTCGTAGACGAGAAAGGAGAAATGCGTCAGACAATGAGTTTGCTTTCAGTTCTCATTCTTCCTTCCCTCCCATCCCTCTCATATCTTCCGCTGCCATCTTTCCTCCAGTGGCTTCTCATTCTATGTCTTCTCCCATGCCAATGGGCTCCTATAGTTTATTTCCCTCTATCTCTCCCGCTGCCCCTTTTTCCCCTCTCATGTCGTATCCCGCCTCTCATGTTTATCCCTCCCCCTCAGGGCCTTCTCCAAATCCTTTTGTTTCTCCGGTGGTGCCGCCTCTCCCTCCTTCTCACTCCGCTCTTGTTCTGAGTCCTCTCACGCATCCACCGGTTGCTTCTCCCTATCAATCCCTTTCTTCCTCTAACCCTGTCTCTGCAACAGCCAAACATGCTTTTACTGATATGACTCGTTGTAACGGGTCTAATTATACCACTTGGTCAAATCTCATGCGCCATATGCTTGATTCTCAAGACCTATGGAAACTCGTTCAAGGTACTGAACCGCAACCTGATCCTCATGTTTATCCTTATCAGGTAGTTCGCTCGTGGCGACATCGTAATGCCACAGCCATTGTCGAAATCATGCAAGGTCTATTGCCTGAATTTCACTCTCAATTACAGCATTTTGACCTTGCCTCTGAGCGATGGGCACAACTCACTGACCGCTATGCGGCCCGAGATCGTACTCGTCGCATCAATCTTGACCATGATCTCCAGCAATTCCAGATCACTGCTAATGATGATCTTAAGGTCAAACTGGCAGACTATTGGCGGTTAATTGTTGAATTTGCCACAACTGGTGACTGGTCCTCCCAAATCCGAGGATGACCAAGTTACTTTCTTCTTGAACAAACTCCCGCCCAAGTATTTTAGTTCTATGCAGCAAATCATTTTTCAACCCTCCCTTCCTACTTTTTATGAGTTCGATTGTCAACTCTTGCGTTATGCTCGTCTCTACTCTCAGGTCCACAAAAAACATAGTGTTCCTGCTTCAGAGGGGGCTCTTCTCTCCGGGATTAAAAAAGATCAACTCAGCTCCGGGAAGCCCTCTCCCACTCCTGACTCCAATAACTCCTCTGGTATTAGCACAACCTTCCCAAAAAGAACCGGTTTTGTCAGCATTGCCAAAAAGTTGGGCATGTTGATGACGAATGTCGCTCCAAAGCCAAAGGCATTCTCCCACAGCCCCCCACCACGACTCCTCTATCACCTCGTTGGTGCCCTAGGAGTGATCCTCCTCCACCTAATGCTGGCCCTTGGAGACCACAGGGCCATGTCACTAATCATTTCACCCCATCCCCTCCCTTCATCACTCCCAAAGGCTTGTCTGACTGGTCCACTGGAGATTCTCTAGACTTCAATTCTCAAGCCTTGATCCATATCACCGAGCTTGACTCCTCTCCATCCATATCTAGATGAGCTTTTCATACTCTTCCATGTGGCCCTAAAGCCCCTTGGATTATGGATAGTGGAGCCACTCATCATATGACCCCTCATCGTGATCTCTTCATTTCTCGCCAACCGGCAACATGGGGAGTCCGTTGTGGCAATAACTCAGTTGCTCCTATTCGTGGCGTTGGTTCAATCACATTTGATACCGACAAAGGCCCCAATCTTGCTCAGTTGGATCAAGTGTTTTATGTCCCCCAATTAGGGGTCAATCTTCTTTCCGTCCATCAACTTTGCCTTCTTGGCCGCGCGGTACTATTTACAAAGATGCATGTTGAAATCATAGATGAGACATCGGGACTCCTTTTAGCTCGGGGCGAAGCCCAACCTCATGGTCTGTACCTCATGACACAATTTCTTGCGACTCCTTCCAATACCGGCTCTGAGTTTCATCGGCTTCATGGTCTTGCTATCCTGAAAGATCCAACTGACACAGAACGATTGTGGCATTATCGTCTGGGACATTTGTCCTATGACTCTTTAGATGAAATGTCTCGGGATCATTTGGTTGACGGTCTACCTCAATTTTCGCGAGCCAAAGATATTTGCCGTCCATGCCAATTAGGCAAACAAAGCCGAACTCCTTTTCCTTCTCATTCCACTTCTCGAGCCAGTGAGATATTGCGTCTAATCCACCTTGATATTAGTGGCAAATCTCCTGTTCCTTCATTGAATGGCTCACAATATTTCTTCTTAATTGTGGATGATTACTCTCGATATCAATGGGTGTTCTTCATGAAAGAGAAATCTGACACTTTTTCCTTCTTTGCTACTTGGGCTCGATTGGTCATGAATCAAACGGGGAAGCCTATTGGGATTGCTCGTAGTGATAATGGTGGTGAATTCATTTCCCATGGATTCACTCACTTCCTTCACGAGCATGGTATCCAACGCCATCTTACATCTCCCAATTCGCCCTCCCAAAATGCTCGTGTCAAAAGGAGACAACGCACAGTCATGAAAATGGCACGCTCCATGCTTTTTGCAGCCGAGTTGCCCGAATGTCTCTGGCCAGAAGCTGTGAACACTTCTGTCTATCTCCTTAATCGTTGCCCTACTAAGCCCATCCCAAACATGATGCCTTTTGAGGCTTTCTAGGGCTACCGATCCTCTATTTCTCATATCCGCATCTTTGGATGCTGCGCGTACACTCATGCTCCCAATGATACTCGCGGTAAACTAGAACCTCGTGCTGAACTTCTGCTTCTTGTTGGCTACTCAGCGGAAGCCAAAGCTTATCGCTTATTTGATCCTCGCACAAACAAAGTTTTGGTTCGCCGTGATGTGGTCTTCGATGAAAGAGATGTTCTAAAAAATTCCTCTATTCTCCCTGCTGATGACGCATCTACTCCCGTTCCCCCCGAAACCTCTTTCTCTCCCCCCAAAACTTCTTTCTCTCCACCCATTGCTTCTCCCGTTTCTCGATCCTCTTCTCACAACCCGCTGCCACGTTGGTATTGACAAACTATGAAGGATTCCGGGATTGTTCTCTTAGAACTTCCTCCTCCCGGTCCTCGACGCTCTACCTGAACAGCTTCTTCCACTACCACTGTCTCCATTTTTACCACAACCTATATCGTACATTTTGAACCTGCCACTTGGCAGGAGGCAGTTCAACATCCTGAGTGGCATCGTGCCATGGAACAGGAGCTTGAGAGCATTGATCGCAATGAGACTTGGATTTTGGTTGATAGACCCAGTCACAAAAAGGTCATAGGAACAAAGTGGATCTTCCGAACAAAACTCAAAGCAGATGTAACACTAGACGAGTACAAAGCTTGCTTAGTAGTGCAAGGATTTCGCCAAAAACATGGTATCGATTATGAGGAAACCTTTGTCCCTACTGCTCGATTAACATCCTTTCACCTTCTCCTTGCCCTAGCCGCTCATCACAGCTGCTCTATCTATCAGATGGATGTCAAGAGTGCCTTTCTCAATGGCTACCTCGATGAGGAAGTCTATGTGGCTCCCCCACCAGGTTTTTCTCCTCCTGGCCATGAAAATAAGGTATTCCGTCCCCACAAAGCTCTTTATGGGCTTAAACAAGCACCTCGGTCCTGGTTCCACCGAATAGACACCTTCCTCAAAACTAATGGGTTTCATTCCACTCCTTTTGATCCGAATTTATATATACATCAATCTTCAGAGGGGGTCTGCTTTATCTTACTTTACGTGGATGATCTTTTGCTTTTGGACTCTACCACCACCACACTTCAATTCATTAAAACACAACTCAACACCACATTCGAGATGACCGATCTCGGTCTTCTCTCCTATTTCTTGGGCATGGAAGTTGTCCAGCATTCTGGTGGTATCTTTGTTTCTCAACAGAAATATGCTCTTCAACTCCTTGATCAGATAATCCCCCACGAGCCTAAGCCAGCTGCCACTCCCTTGGATCCCACAGTCAAGCTCTCAAAGGACTTGGAGTCTCCTCCCTTTGATGAACATCTCTATCGTCAGGTTGTTGGCAAGCTGCTTTGGCTCATTCACACTCGTCCGGATCTTTCTTACTCAGTTTCTATTCTCAGTTAGTACTTTAATGAACCCAAGCATACTCATTGGCATGCATGTATTCGTATCTTGTGGTTCATACGTGGTACTTACTCTTATGGTTTACATTTCAGACCAGGACTAACACTACAGGGATACATTGATTCCGACTGGGCTGGCGACTCGGACAATCGCCATTCTCATGGCGGCTACATTTTCTCGTTCGGCTCGACACCTGTTTCTTGGTCCAGCCGTAAACAAGAAACTGTTGCTGGATCTTCTACTGAGGCTGAATACCGGGCCTTGTATGATTGTACCACAGAGGCCATATATCTCCGGCAGTTTCTGGCAGAGCTACACTTTCCTTGTACTGAACCAACGGTCCTCTACGTCGACAACAAAAGTGCTCTCTCTCTCTCTCGCCGGCAATCCCATTTTCTCCAACCGCACCAAACATGTTGGCGTACACTTTCATTTTACTCGCGAGCAAGTGGAATTGGGTACTATTCGATTGATATATGTTCCAGCTGCCGATAATCATGCTGACATTCTTACCAAGCCAGTTAACCGACCTATTCTTGAGCATCTTAGCCCACGGCTTGGGATTGGTGCACCGCCTCCTTCTCCTTAGCAGTGTTTGTATACTAGTGCTTAAGGAAGTGAACAAATCCCCTACAAGGGCACTCCTTAAGCACCTCTCTTTCTGTACTTTATGATTGTACCATCACTACTGGGCATTTAGCGAAGATGAAAACCTACTTTGTAGGCATCTCCATCTAAATGAAAACCCTCTTTTAAAATTAAAATTAAAATTAAAAAAAAAAAGGGTTGATGAAGAAGATAGATCACCCTTGGAACCATTTTTTGATTACCCTTGGAACCATTCTACCTTGGACATTGAGAGGGGGTGTTAAGACAGGCAATCTCCAAATGCAGAGTCCAGGGCCAAACAAATGGCCAGAAAGGCCAAAACTGGCAAATCTCCAAACACAGGAACCAGGGCCAAACAAATGGCAAAAAAGGCCAGAACTGGCCGACCTGACCGACCAGAACTGGCCGACTAGATGGGTCAGGCCTATAAAAGGCAGTAGCCCCCTGGCTATTCACTCACCTCTTGTTGGAACAGGCTGCTGCACACCTGCGCTCCAGCATTTCTGCCGCCTCTGCCTCCACTCCTGCATCCTCTCCAGCATCCTCTGCCTCCACTCTTGCTTCCGCTCCAGCATCTCTGTCTCCTCTGCCTCAGCTCCAGCATCTCTGCCTCCTGCTTCAGCTCCAGCATCTCCGCCTCGTCTGTCTCCGCTTCATCATCCTCTCCTGCTGCTGCTCTAGATCAGCATCGACTTATTTCTCTACTGTTGTATTATTTCCTCCAGATCTGCAACAAACCTTTGCTCTTTTGGCGATAGGTTATAGGTTGCTGACCCAGATCTGGTTCAGTTCTAGCTAGTGGAGCTAGTGCAGAGCCCACTTCAGTTGGCTGTTCTGGAGGACTGCTGTTTGCTCCTTCCCTAGTTCCTTTCTCAGATATCTCTTATCTTGTATTGAGTTCCTTTGGTGATATATATTTCTTCTTCGGCTATTATTAGTCTTCAGTGTTGTTTTATTTGTCTCCAAGTACTTTCTTTATATAGTATGTCTGCCAGACCATCTCGTGAGAAGAAAGGTAAATCTCCGGTGGAACCGGAGTCCAGTGTTCGTACGGTCGAGCCTAGGAGGACTAAGGTGCCTAATATTGCGAATTATAGGCCAGAAAAGTATTCTGGTCGAATGTTTGACCGTAGTTCCGACATCATTGAGACCTGGTTACACAAATGGGACGAGGCATTCGCCATTTGTGAAATCAGAAATGATATGAAAAAAATCCGCAAGGCCACCCATATGTTTAATGAGGCAGCGGATAGGTGGTGGATAAAACAAGAGAAAGATGGATTAGCATCCACTACTTGGGAGGGGTTTAAAAAGGAATTTAGAAAACACTTCGTACCTCTTGAGGAAGCATCCCGAGCTTGGGATCTGTATCGAAACCTTCGTCAGAGAAATTTATCAGTGGCGGAATACACTGATAAGTTCAGAGAAAGTGTAATGAAGGTTGATGAACCCCTACCTCAATCAATCCAAGTAAAAGATTTTATCTTTGGATTGAATAATCGGATAAAGATGAAAGTTCGGGCTAAGTATGTGAACACGCTAGATGAAGCAATTGCCATAGCCCTGAACTATGAGGATGCAAAAGGGAACAGACCAAGTGGGTTTGTGCAGGTTGGGACTCAGTATGGGTACCCGAAGAAAACTGGGTTTAAGAAGAAATGGATTAGCAAAGGGAGTGCCTCTCAGCCTAGTGGTCAAGCCAAGCAGGCAAAACCAGTTGAGACTCCTAAATCAAGTACCACCATTGGAATGAAAAGAAAAGTAACACCAATGGCAGCCTGGGCTTGGTCGAAGTCTTCTTTGAACCCTGAGCAAAGGAAAAAAGCGAGGAGAGAAGGCTTGTGTTTTGGATGCCTTCAGCCTCATCAGTGGAAAGATTGTCCACGAAACAAGGATCGTCGGATAGCTGAGATGGTGGTCTCAGAATGCGACGGGAAAATGGAGGGAAGTCCCAGAGCAGAACAGATGCAGATTCAGCTAGCGGGATCTTCTCAAAGGTCAATACCTTTTTTGTTATGTGTGTCTGTTGCTAAGTTAGTAACTAGTGCACCTGATAATATCCTGTCAAAGCCTGCAGCAACGGGGTATACAGCCTTTAATGATACGGAGTTAATTAAGATGAAAGGGCAAGTAGCTAATCATCAGGTCATTGTGTTGTTTGACTCAGCGTCAACGCACAATGTAATTAACTCCAAGCTCGTAAAGAGGCTGAAACTAAAGACTAGCCCATCTGACTATGCATATACAGTTAGGATGGCAGACGGAAGTTCAATTAAAGTATGGGACCAAAGGGTTACTCAGTTGGAGCTTCAAATTCAAGACTATGCTGAGAAGCTTGATTTTGAAATGACTAAGCTTGCTCATGCAGACATAGCCCTAGGTAAGGCTTGGCATTCTAGGAAGAATCCAGCCATAGATTGGAAAAAGCACATTTATCAATTCAAGATGAATGATGTGCTGTATGTCTTGCGAGGTGAAAAGGATATACCTCAAGGACCGTTGGTTTCCGTGATGGAAATTCGAAAAGCTCAAGAAGAGTTTTTGTTTCTTTGTACAGCATCGGTAGAGCCGGTTGATGATTCTTCGGTTAGCACTGATGTTGTCCAAAATGGAGAGATGGCCAAGCTGGCTGATCAAATAACAGAGGAGTTCTCTGATTGTTTTAGGGATGAGCTACCTTATGGGTTACCTCCAGAGCGGAATGTTCAACATAAGATTGAACTAATCCCGGGGGCAGAACCTGTAAATAGACCTCCCTATAGGTTGAGTTTTACTGAAGAGGCGGAAGTGCGAAGACAACTGGAAGAATACCTCAAGTTGGGGCAGATTCAACCAAGTTTCTCACCTTTTGCTTCGCCAGTGATATTAAAGAAGAAGAAAGATGATACTTTTCGTCTTTGTATAGATTACAGAGCATTGAATAATATCACTATTAAGCACAGGTATTCGATGGCTCGGATCGATGATTTGCTAGATGCATTACATGGGGCCGTAATTTTCAGTAAGATAGGTCTTAAATGTGGCTACCATCAGATCCGTATTAGAGTCGAGGATGTGCATAAAACCGCTTTTAGAAGCAGGTTTGGACATTATGAGTTTTTGGTAATGCTCTTTGGACTTACCAATGCTCCAGCTACATTCGTCATGCTTATGAACGATTTACTACGTCCGTATATCAGAAAGTTTGTAGTACACTTTATTGACGATATTTTGGTATTCAATAAAAGTATTACTGAGCATCACGAACACTTAAGAATAGTGTTCAGTACTTTGAGGAAAGCCAATCTTTATGTAAATAAAAAGAAAACTATATTGTGTATGGTAAGACTTGAATATTTAGGGTTCATAATTACTCCTGAGGGAGTAGAAATGGATCCAAAGAAAGTGGCTGCGATACTGGCTTGGCCAATCCCACAGAGTCTGACCGCTTTGCGATCATTCTTGGGATTTGTCCAATTTTATCGAAGGCATATTAAGGGATATTCCGAAATAGTATCGCCATTGACTGATCTGACCTCAGATAAAGTATCTTTTATATGGGGACAGAATCAACAGGAAAGTTTTAACACCATAAAACAAGCTGTGGTCTCAGGACCGGTGTTAAAAATAGTTGATCCCCATAAACCGTTTTCTTGAAACCGATGCAAGTGGCATTGCGGTAAGAGCAGTTCTCCTCCAAGAGGGAAGACTAGTAGCCTTTGAAAGCAAGAAGCTTTCTCCCGCTCAACGAAATTGGCCAACTCATGAATTAGAGTTGTATGCTATTGTCCATGCTTTGAAAACATGGAGACATTATTTGTATGGATCAGAGTTTTATGTGGATGTTGATCATGATATTGTGAAACATTTTTGTAAACAACCTGACTTGAGAGGCCGCCAAGCTAGGTGGGCAGAACTCATGGTACCGAAGAGGGAAGGATAATAAAGTTGCTGATGCATTGTCACGCATTATGCATAATATGAGTTTCACGGTATTAGAGAGTGCTCTAATGATCGAGATAAGAGAAACTCAAAAGGTGGACGAGTTCGTCTAGAGCCTTTGGCCTAAGGCTCAGGTGTTCAAACCCGGGGAAAAGGATGACCTGGCACCTAGAAAAGGCCAAACTTATGCAAGATATGCCATAAGGGATGGTATGCTGAAAAGAAATGGCAAGGTAGTAGTGCCTAATGAGAATGATCTCAGGCAGAGAGTCATTCAACAATGCCATGATAGCCCATGTGCGGGACATCTAGGAGTCGAGAAGACATATGATCTTGTGAAGCGAGATTTCTTTTGGCCAAAGATAAAAAAGCATATTCATGAATATGTGACGTTGTTTTTCGTGTCAGGTAAGTAAGGCAGAGCGGGTGAAGCCACCCAGACTTTTACAGCCCCTGGAGATACCACTAGGTAAGTGGGAGAGCATTTCCATGGACTTTATTGTAGGTCTGCCTACGACACAAGGTGGATATGATTCTGTCCTTGTGGTGGTTGATCGTCTTATCAAGATGGCTCACTTCATTCCAACTAGAGAGTCTGTTAGTGCCCCGCAAGTGGCGGATTTGTTTATTAGACATATATTTCGTTTGCATGGATTACCCAAATCCATAGTGTCAGATAGAGATGTCAAATTTACCGGTCATTTTTGGACTGCGGTATTTGAGACACTAAGGACTGAGTTGGGAATGAGTAGTGGGGATCATCCAGAAACTGATGGTCAGACGGAAAGAATCAACCAAATTTTAGAGGATATGCTTAGAGCATATGTGTCATTGAGGCAACATACATGGAACAAGTGGTTGCCATTGTTAGAGTTTGCCTACAATGATAGAAAACATTCCTCTACAGGGTTCAGTTTGTTTGAGCTGAACTATGGTTATAGGCCAGCGAATCCAACTATAGTTAGAATACCTCAGAAAGTGCCTAGTGCCGCGAACTTTGTGGTTCAGATGCGGGAGATGCTAGCACTTGCGAGAGCTAACATCCGCCAAGTTATGGATAGAGCTAAGGCGTATGCAGATGAAAACCGATCCGCTAGAGAATTTAAGGAAGGAGAAAAAGTTTTTCTCAGAGTTCCTTCGCACTCTAAGTCTTTGACTGCAGGAGAGTGTGCTAAATTATCACCTCGATATTGTGGGCCATGGTTAATTCTAAAAAGAATAGGCAAGGTAGCCTATAAATTAGAATTGCCACAGGGTTGTAAGGTGTACCCAGTGTTTCATGTTTCTCGTTTAAAGAAATTTTTGTATACAGGTGACTCACTAATCGAGGGTGTTGTTTTGTTTCAGGAGATAGAGGATAATGCAAGACGCAAACCAACAAGAATCCTGGACCGAGGAACAATGCAAGTGCGCAATCGGAAGATACCCACGGTGTTGGTTGCATGGCATGGTTTACCTCTATCAGAAGCTACGTGGGAATCCGTATACCAGTTACGGAGAGTGTTCCCAGACTTTATCATCGAGGACGTTGATGCTGAAGAGGGAAGGAATGTTACGCTCAAGTCGAGGTAACATGACCTCGGAAGGGTCAGTCGGCATTTTCCTTTAAAGGATCAATGTTTGTATTATATTTGTTTGGGCTTCATGTAAATGATCTAAAAGGAATAAAGGTCAAGGTCCTTGGTGAGGGTGACATGGCACTAGACTAGGTGGATCTAAGGCTAAGGGACCTTAATGCATTAAATGTGCCTAGGGGCAGATGAATTCAAAGATATCCCAAGAGAGGGGTAAATGATGCATTAAGGACGGACCCTAAATTGAGGACATGTGGCATACTAGATCCATCTAGGGAGTTTGGGGCTTGTTGGAATTAAGCAAGCAGAAAGCTTTCACGAAATGGAATTATCTAACGATTTCAGCAGAGAAGCTTGCAACCAACGAGGTTGGCTGGGAGGATAGACTAAGTGCCTTCGGCCGTGATTCAACGTTAAACTAGAAGCAACGAGATTGGGATGTGTCAGAGACCCTATTTCAGCTTATAGAAATCAATTCCCATGGCAGCATTATTGACTGTCACAGAATAATATTTTGAAGTAGGGACATCTGTGTGAAATAAAATGCAAAAGCTGTTGGAGTTCCCTTTTGGTCTGGGTGGGCGCACCATCTCACCCAATGATGCTGCAATTTTTGGCAAAAGCTTCGCTAGGCACTGAAGGAAGTAAACAATGCTGTGTAATCACGAGTGGGAGACCAAGGCAAAATGTGCACAGCATTCTTAGCATATTCTGTTACGGGATCCACTATTTCATCAACCTCAACCATGATGCCCACAGTGGGGGCAGGATCCTTCCATTCTGTTCTAGTGTCTTCAAAGCCTTCATGCATCACTTCAAATACCACTTGGAACCATAATTCACTGCTGCGACCTCTTCTCGCTGCAGGGAGTTGGCTGTCGCAAGCAAGCTTTCTACTGTTTTGACGTGGAATCCATATGTAGCGGAGTAGTGAATGCATAGTTGTATTTTCTCTGACAAGGAGGGCTGACCTGATAAAGACTTTACTCCAAGAAAGGTGGTTTTTAATTTTATCATTAGTATTCTGTTGACTCGATTGAAAGTACATTGACAAGACATCATAGTGTAACATATAAGTTTCCTCATGTCTGCAACACCATCGTAGTTTTAATGGTTGAAACATGGATAGATTTAGATCTTGCATATGTGACCAGTGAAAATATGGCTTGTGTGCTTGCCCTGTCATTTTATGTTGCTAGTATATAATACATATGAACTTAGCTGCATCTTGTTTCCATTCTTCTTTGAATCCATTCAAGATATTAATTGGAGGACTGGAAGATCATACAGAGTGCAGGTTAAGGAATGGCGTGCAGATTTTAGGCGTTTGTCAGCTGGAGCTGCACTTGTTGCACTGACACTATGGCTTGATCAGATGCAGGTATGCTTTCTTTGCATTAATTTGGGAAATTCAGTAGCCTTATGGGCTAAGCATGACGAAAAATTGTTCTTCCTGTTTCCTTCACGTATTTTCCTGCCACCTATGATAACAACTCATAATGATATTGCCATGAACCTGGATTCGCAGGATGCTTCACTTCAAGGATTTCCCGAATCATCCAAGTCTGTAACACTTGTCACAGGCTGCAGTCGAAGTACTAACAATGAGAGTTCTATTGCACAAACTATAAAAGTTCACCTTTGGGCAATGGGCTCTCCATTTATCCACTCAAAACTACGGACAGGTGTCCTTATTGCAAAAGGGCACTCTTTGCGCATGTGGCTCAAAGATTCTCCTCATTGTGCAGATTTGGGGCTTAAGAACTTCTCTGTGCTTCCTGAATTTAATTCAATGCAAGTTTTTGGTGGGGCTTTCATGCAGACAGAGTTGATACCTGCATTAAAGCAGATAGAAGAGAGCATGGGAGAAATAAGGCCTAAGAAGTTCCGCAGGCTGATAAATCTGCCTGCGGAAAGGCGCAAAGATGTGATATGTGCAGATCTTGAGGGCAAACGAGAGATGCTGGAAAAAGGCAAGGTCAGGTCGAGATACAGTAGGACGAAAATTACAGCTAAGAGGAGAATACACATACAGACAACTTGACATATTGTCCAGTTGAAAACAGTCTAAAATCATCAGCAGAAATGGCCGACTTATTGAGCTAAAACAAACTTGCCTCTATCTCAATCCTGCATTCCCCATGTTTAAGTTACATATGTGAGCTAAGGAAGGAGCGGAAGGGAATTTCAAAGGCTGGGATGTGGATGTCCTTGAAAGATGCACTCGCACTTTTGTTGCCCAGATCCAGTTGTGCAAGGATGGTGGCTACAGATTTTACAAAAATGAAGGTAACTCTTTTCTGAGACAGTGAAGTGTCTGTAATTCAGATTTTGAAATATGATGTAGCTTTTTGACTCTCATCAGGATTGGAATCTGGATGCTGCTTGTGGTAGGTAATAATGAAATCTACTGGAAAGAAAATGTCTACAGTTGGGAGTGCTGAATGCGAAACAAATGTATCATTTGTGTGCAGGTATGTTCATGAAGCTGCAAAGGATGAGTCTTGATAGTCAATATGAAGAGTAGGATTATAAAGCTATAAGAGAAAAGCATCCCCATACATAACTTAAAAGTTTCTCTGATATCAATACGGTAAGGCTAGAAGCACCCAAATATCTCTCACTGCTGATTCAACATCTTCTGCTTCACCTCATTTTTTGAAGTTGTACTGCAGGATGCTTTGTAGGATGGGTACATGTAAAAATAAGCTGTGGCGGCAGGGAGGTGTCCAGCAAGAGCTGCAATTTATGAGTTGACAGCTTCTATCAAGGTGTTTCAGATGAGCATCTTAATTATAGTCTTGTAAGCCAATTGCTAGTCTTGCAGGTTGCAGGTTCTATGCATAATAATAAAATTCTTATCTTTTGGGTTTGAAACTTTGGCAACTCTCTTTCTTTCCAAAGCAAGTGATTATTGGGACATCCTCAAGCCCAAAGGAAAACTTAGCCAGTCTACCAACTACAGTGGAACAATCCGCCTGAGTTTCTAATCCACCTATTTTTAAGTAGAATATTTTCTTGAATCAATCGTCCTATCTTATGTATGGACTGCCTTGGTCTCTGCATAAACCATTGTGACTCTTTGTTTAAAGAAATCTGAATTTGTACGATTGGATATATTCTAGTCTTACAATGTGTGTGTGTGTGTGTGTGAAATTTTAGTAATAGCATGATTCATGTTATCAAAGGCATACTACAAGAGCTGCTATGTTTTTGATCTCAAACTTTTGTCCTCCACATGATACTCAAGTCTTGCAAACTACACTAGATTTCCATTTAACATCTTTGTGTTGTAACCTCCTCTTGGCATGATGACTCCTTTTCAGCATAAAAAAATTTCTGGATAATGCAAGGTTTCACCTAAAATACCACCATTTCCAAGCTTAGAGGTGCATACCTTGAGAAAGATGGGTAATAGATGATAAACCCCACTACGAAATTGGTCCTAGGGCTCCTACAGGGGTACTTGCAAACACATAATTGATACGTCCTGCATTATAAGGATAATTTATATCCTCAGGCTCTTCATCCTTTGTTTGTTGTTTGTGATATTCTTTCTTTGACATAGGATCATCAGATTACAGTGTATATGCGTATCAAGTCTATTCTCTCCTGAGTCTTTATATTGGTATAATATTCCCCCTTTACTTCTTGGTTAAGCGGTGATATTTAAAGAAAACATGCAAATAGGCTCATGTTTGTCTACTTTCATGTGGATCAAGGGAATATGTCCCCCCTTAGAAAGAAAAAATGGAAAATCATGTTGATTAGTCTCCCATTGTCAAAAAGTGGGAAGGTCAATTATTAACTTTTTGATTAATATAAACTAAGGCCCTTACTAGCATGACGATTTCGTGATTGCGAGGTGGGAAGGTAGATTGCTGGTGCCCATAGTCTAAGCTGACAATGTGACGCGTACACTCAACACTCTGAGCCCACAATGTGACACATATACTCAACACTCTGAGCCCGATTCTCTTGGGTTGATTTGTGACGTAGCAATAGAGTGAGTGCTAAATGTTTCTTCACATACGAGAGACGTTGAGTCACAAATCATCCAAAGCACTAAATGTTTCTTCACATACGAGAGACGTTGAGTGACAAGTCATGTGCTTCAACCCTCGCTTCAAACTTTGTAGATAGGCTTGCGGCTTTGGTTGTCGCTCTCGACATTCTCCTATCTTTTCTTATGATGGTAGTCTTTTCTTCTTCAAAAGATTTTGAATATAGGATTTTGTTAAGAAGCTAAGCTTAATGTGAATATTTTCCACGAAGGGTAGCGTGTGGGAGGGTTCATCATCAATATTGCTAGGGGTAAGACTAAATCCAGAAGGAAGAGCAAGCTATAGAAAATAAGTGCTTTTTGCTCTACTTATGGTTTTCTTCAAAATGTGTTGCAAAGAAGCGTTGAAAAGTGAAACCAAGCAATGGTGCTGTCGATGTCAACAAAGGCAAGGAAGGAGAGAGGGGGGTGTTGCATCGAGCTTGGAAACCTGCCATGGTTGGTGAGGACAATGAAAGAGAAAGTAGCAGCAAGCTCAATTACTTCTTTGTGATAACTTGCTAGGGTTTTATGCTTATTACAAGATCGTAGAACTTCTATCATTTAGCTTGAAGAAAGCTACTAATGCTACTCCATTCCATTCATAACGTGATGTTAGGTTAGTTAATACAATGTTAGATTAAGTTAGGTTCTCCTTAGGGTTAGGTGAAACTGTTAGTTAAGTTAGGGTGGGTTAGTTAGGTTTGAGTAGGTTAGATTAGGTTGAGTCAATTTAAAGAGTTAGTTAACATTAGGTTTGATTATGTTATGTTATGTTAACATTAGCTTATGTAGATCCAAATTGCTCAAGAGTAGCTTATGGTACTTGCAAAATTTGATGCAATCTCAATTTTTGACATATGAATTTTCTACATTGAAAATAAGAAATATTGTTGTTTCAGTTATGCTCATATCATTTGAATCGTGAAAGTTATGATTTTCTAAGGAAATGGAACCCTAAATATATCCCCCCTTTGAATATAAATTTACTAATCTTTATCCTTTCAAGGAAACCATATAAATTATTATTTTCTTTAAAGCATCATCCTCACATGCAAGTTTCCCTTGTTGCCCCTCTCTCCTCCCCTCGCCCCCCCTTTCTTCCTTCACACACAACACCAACACTATTGTGTATAAAGTGGGTAACTAAATATCATTGCACAGGTCCACTCTGGAAAAAAAAGAATTTAAAAAAGGGGCCTAAACTTAAGCATACTTTTCATAGTAATTTTGAAAATTATTAACATTGCATAATTTTGACAAACACAATACATTGTCCTTCTAGTTTGCCTTGTAGTTAAAGGGATTGAAAAATTGCGGTAATTTTTTAGCACAACGATATTCCCAAAAAATTGAAGTTTTAGTATAGCTATCTAAAGTGTACATGCACTCTCTCTCTATGAGTCATCCTCTTTGGTATCAACACCAACAGTTTCATCATGATATTCCAAAAAAGATGAAATTTTGGTATAGCTATCTAAAGTGTACATGCATTCTCACTCTTTGAGTGCATCCTCTTCGGTATCAACACCATCAATTTCATCATGATCAAGGTCATTGTTTATCATTGGATGACAAGTGGATGATCCCTCCTTGGCATTATCAACAAGAATATTCTCTTTATCCTTGTGAAGAATACTCTTTCCATTTGCAACCGTGTGAGCCTAGACGACTCAACAAGATTTGTGGCATAGGATGGAAACTTCTCAAAGAGGATGTCTATCATCTTCTTTGGATCAATTGCTTTAAAGGTCATAGCCGCCTATTATCAATGTCCCAAACAATTTGAACCCTATAGAGTATATTCTTACCTCAAGTGCATGATGAGATGACAATTAGTGTTGCACTAAATTATACCTCAAGTATCACTATTCATGTGCAAAGTAAAGATCTGTGAGGAATAAAATTTCCTTCCCAACACTATTCTATAGTCAAGAATATAAAAATATAAAAGGTAAAAGCTATGAAAACATGAAATGAAAAATACTCCATAAAAGCAAACACCATGTGCAACACATGTCGACTTATTATTTAAAGCTACTTGGTTATCATTATCATTTCAATGTTAGCATGGATTCAAATTTGAATTTACAGTTTCTATACTAATTGTGCCATTTTCATCAATTTGGACAACTCAAGTGGGTCAAGGGACCTATGTCAACAACAAGTTTACAAGCCCCTTATACTTGATGGAATTGAGCTTGCGGAAAAGTAAAATGAGAATTCAATTATAGTAATTCCACCATAACTAGTCAACATGAATGTGTGCTGTTAGTACCAATTTGCAAAAAGAAGATAGTCCCTAGATTTCGCTTTTTATGTTTGTATCAAGCTTGAGATGATCTTGAATTAATTTGTTTGGGATATCTAGTTGTTCTTTTCTTTTATTGTATGAAAAATCAATATACATTGTGAATTCATGCTTAAATGACCTTATAGGTCAAATAGTCTAGCCTTATAGCATGGGAAGATGTAGCATATCATTGGTTTAGCAGTATCACATGCTCTACTACTTCTCCCATTTGGATATTTTTCTATTGAAAACATTAATGTCCAATGATTGCCAATGTTTCCTTCATAAAGTGGCATCTTTTACACGATGATCTGCATGTGCTTCTGTGTTTAATTTATCGATGATACTTGATGCTCTTGGAAGAATGTAGTGTTGAAATCTTTTTTGTTTCAAGTATTGTAATGACAAGCAGCAACTCTCATCTAGCGTTCTTGTCTTTATTCTCACAGTTTAAGTAAATTAGTCCAATTGTGTGGATTGGAATGCATGCTCAACTATATACAAGTGCTATGGAAGATTTATTGCATGTAGTCAACTACTTGGAAAATGTGTGATGTGCACTTTTGTTGTTGAGAAGACGATCATAAGATGATTGGTGAGATTGATAAGGTACGTAACTAATGTGTTGTCATATCTATTGGGAGTGTCTTATGATACATGTTTTTTAGTCCTTTAACGTCATTCTTTATTTGCTTTTCTATTTAGGATGGTAATGATTTATATAAAGGCTCGATCAATTCATATTAACATACATGACCATGTCAAATTTTAGCATCTTGGAAAGGATTAGTTTCTTTAAAACTTCAATTTCATTTAATCGAGTTTAGCATATATTATTATTGATACCATATAAAGATTTTTGAATGCTTGGCGTTATATATGCATGAGATCACATAATCTTTGATTTATGAATGGTAACATTGTATTACCAACTAAAGAGATATCATAGATTATGACTACCTTTCATACCATTTATGTCCTTATTAGGTAATTTGATTTATTTTTTTGGACAATGGATTGTGTTTCAGTATAAGGCAGAGGGTAGGGTGCTCTAAATGAGTGCTCAAGATCGATGTGGCAAAAGCTTTGCATCATAGCGAACCTAGATTGCCTCCAATTGTCTTTTTGGAGTGTTCAAGTCTATGGGCTCTTCTTATGTATATTTCTTGGCCAAGCATCCATCTCCAATTTGTTCACCACTTTAGCTTCCAGATGGTCGGTTATGTAAGGGTCTGTTGTGAAGGACTATGCAGGTCTATCGTGAAGGAATCTGGGAGGAGTTGACTATCATGTGAGGGTTTAGGGTTTTGCTTCCTCAAGGGGATATCTCTGCCCACTATCATAGAGACCCCATTTTTTGGGGCACATGTCCAATATCCCCATTACATAGCCCATTAATAAAGAGGTCCATATAATGGTCCCTTTATCTAGCATTTCAAGGACCCAATTGGATCTCAATTTATTTCTTACTCACAAATACTCTCATAAGATCTTGGACCATCCTCCACTAAGCCCATGTGATTACTTCCTTATCACACCTTTAACCATCCTCCATTAAGGCCATGTGATTACTTCCTGATTCCTTTCCTAACTCGCCCTGAATTCCCTTAGTGGTCCCAACAAAGTGTTTTCCTCTATGCTTTTAGCACTCAATGGACACGGCGATAACTTTTAGTTTAAAAACTTTTTAACCAAACCTTCAAGGCGTGTCCATGATTATAATTTATTTCCCAACCAACAAGACACATAATAAAACCAATCTTTAGACATAACCTTAGTTGTAAGAATTACAAAAGGGGTCACCTTTTATATACTCTGAACTTTTCTATATGGTAGTTACCTAGATTCCAATCACTATGGTGCAATCCACCTCTTCTTAACCATAGGAAATTATGCTATACAAGGGGAAGATCCCGTCTAGGAATGTACTGCAAGGTGTAATACAGTAGTTAATAAACAATGCCACATTCTCTCACCTAGTTTTCAAAGTATAATGTGTTATAAAGGAAATGTTCTAAATGAGCACTCAAGATCGATGTATGAGCACTCAAGATCGATGTGGCAACAGCATTGCATCATAGCAAACCTGGATCACCTCCGATCATCTTTTTAGGGGGTCTAATTCTCTGGGCTCTTCTTATGCATATTTCTTAGCCAGGCATCCATCTCCAATTTGTTCACCACTTTAGCTTTCAGATGGTCAGTTTGTGCATGGGTCTATCGTGAAGGAGTATGGTGGCCTATCGTGAATGAATCTGGGAGGAGTCAACTATCATGTGAGGGTTTAGAGTTTTGCTTCCTTAAGGGGATATCTCTGCCCACTATTTTGGGGCACATGTCTAATATCCCCATTACATAGCCCATTAATGAAGAGGTCCCAATTGGATCTCAATTACAAATACTGTCATAAGATCTTGGACCATCCTCCACTAAGCCCATGCAATTACTTATCACATCTTTGACCATCCTCCATGTATGCTTTCAGCACTCAATGGACAAGGCGAACTCACCTTTTAGTTTAAAATTATTTTAACCAAACCTTCAAGGCGTGTCCATGATAATAATTTATTTCCCAACCAATAAGACACAATAAAACCAATCTTTGGACAAAACCTTAGTTGTAAGTATTATAGAAGGCATCAAATTTTTATATACTCTAAACTTTTCCATATGGTAGTTACCTAGATTCCAATCACTATGGTGCAATCCACCTCTTCTCAACCATAGGAAATTATGCTATACGTGGGAAAGTTCCCATCTATGAATGTACTGCAAGGTGTAATACAGTAGTTGATAAATAATGCCACATTCTCTCACCTGGTTTTCAAAGTAACCATGAGGAAAAAGTCCACAATGTTCTCATGGACAATTAAAGTGCTGGTAGCCCCAAGGATCCCCAAGGGGATAAGTGTGTGTGTGTGTGTGTGTGTGTGTGTGTATGCGTGCATGCATGCTTGCATGTGTGTTTAAAAAATAAAAACCTTTTAACAATATGGCACACCAAGCTCAAATAAGGGTGGATAAAAATTTTCTTATTATATGGGTGTCCATAAAACAAAAGTTGGTACAAAAGTGTCAAATCCGTTAGGTAGTCCAAGCTCCGAGGTCAAGGTCCACTTACCTGCCACCATCCAAGAAAAACTAGGTGTTAGAACATCATAGATTCAATTTGGTAGACAGGTAATGCTTGTATTCCTTAGCATGTTATTGCTTTACCTAGGAACAAAGACATCCATCTAGATTCATAAATATCAATTTTTTGCAAATATCGTGTTATATGTACGGTCCTTATCACAGATACATCCTTACCTTGCCACCAAAGTGTGTGAGCCAATATTACCAATTTCATGGGATGGTCTAGCTCTTGATTGCAAACAGACAAGAGGGGTTTTTCAGGGTAGTCCACACCTAGGAGTAAAAGCACTTTATTTGAAGTTGTAGGCGGGGGGTAGTCCAAACTCCACATCCAAAAAAAGAAACTTAATTGAGTTAATTAGTAGGTGCTAATCACCAAGGGTCTACTATTTTATGTTGACAAATACTTAGAAAAAAAGGGGGGGGGGTTAGTCCATGCCCTAACCAAAGATAATGGGCTGGTATGCCAAGCAATTAGTATGATGATCCCACATAAGATAGTTTAATTAATCAAGCATCAATTGTTTAAGTTGAATAATTTTTGTTAAACAGTGTGTAGGATTAAGGGCTATAGGAAAGCATTAAAGAAAGGGTTTTAAAGTTGGCTTTCCAGAGGAAGTGCTCTCATGGGTCCCGAAGAGAAAAGGTAAATGATAGAATTGTGGGCTATATAATCTAGCTAAACTTAAGAAAAGAAGCAAAGTTTTGTATAAAGCTACAAATGTATTTCATAGAGAAGAGTCATCATATAAACCTATGTGAAAATCCATACTCAAGTAAGAGAGTTTAATAGTTTCCTACAAGAACATATAAACAAGCGAAATATATATCGTATAGGAAGTTTGAGAAGGTACATTAGACAATGACCACCTTAAATTAATTTGAGTCAAGCAAAAGAGAAATCACGTAGACTAAGTATAGCAGAGAAAAAAGCTATATATAGCTTACCAATAAATTTCATAATTAAAGAGCCTCCTAAAATAAATCAAGAAATTAAAGAGAAATTAAAATTTATAAAGAAGGCATTTTGAACTTTATAAGTTAGTTCAAAAAAAGATACAAGGGAAAACAATTCAGCTACCAAAGGGACAACATTATGAAAGTTAATCATGTAGGAGCCACGTGTATATATAGAGGTACTAAATAATTTTAGCATTTATATATAAGTAGAAGGCACCATACTATTAGCTTATGCAAAAAGAACATCTAAAGTATAAATGACATTTTTTAATAAAAAGACAAGAAAATATATACCTATACTGTCTAAGACCAAGCAAAATATGATGGGTCTTTTTTGTGCGACTGGCTTTTTTTGTATCAAATGAAATATGCTATGTAAATCATATATAAAAGCACTCACGTGTAGGAGGCAGTAGCACCGATAGGTGCACATGTAGCTAGCATGGATAGGATAGAAGATAGTAGCTAGAGAATATCATGACATTTGCCCTCTTCATATTTTGGGATGATTTTTGTATTGAACATATATTTTGAAAATAATTATGCGCTTGTATGGAGAACTTTGATTGTAGGAGATGATGACAAGAACTTTGCGACCAAATTGATGATTGGATGACCCATAGAATTTGGATGTGGACCTTGGATTTTGCACTGGCACATGGAATGGATGATGGAGAGAGTGGACACTAAGGCACTGGAGAAGGACTAGTGCTTTCCTAAAAAGACTATGGATAAGGAGCACTTTGCACGACCAGAGACTAAAAGAGTGGGCCACAAGGAAAAGGAAATTAAAGGATGGCTCTCAATGGTGGAGATAAAAGGAGCCAATCAATGGCCAAGGTTTTGCATGGAAAGAAAGGACGTGGGTTAATGGAACTATTAGTTAGATTTCTATAAGGAGGGTGGATAGCCTTGGCTCAGATTTATCTTCCTGCTCGTCTCAAGGTGAAGAGGGCAGCTGATCACGGATTTCATGAGCTTCTGGCTCATCTCAGTTTTGTAAAGTCTTTTGGTCTTCACAAATTATCTTGTGGAGAGAGTACTTTGGGATATTTCTATTGATGTTTAGTGTATTTTGCCCTTCGTAGCGCAAATTTTTGCTCATAACAGTTGCGGTAGGAGTATTTTCCTTAGTCCAGATCATGAACTTGTTGCTCATCTCAGTCGGCGTTGTGGCTGATCACAAAAGTCCGGTGTGATCACGAAGAATTACTGTTTTCAATTCTTGAAGGTTTTTGGCTGCTCGAGTAGATATTGGGTGGCTGATCTTGTTTTGCCGGGATCTGGCTCATTTCATGAGCATTGTGGGAGGACACAGAGCAGACAGGGAGCTGTAGGTTGAGATTCGTAGGCTTTTCTTTGCATGGAAGGCCGTTTGTAGTTCGTGGGAAGTTCTACTGGTTCGAGAGTTTTATAGATAACTGCAACAATGACCGAAGTTGTTGCAGAGACTTTTGCTTGCTTGAGGGTGGTCGGTTCTCAGTTTAGGGAGTTCTTGGCTCTTCCTAGTAGTATATGGCTGGCTTGACGTGCTCTCCAGGAGCCTTTGGTTGCACGCCTTTCTTTTAGCGCGTCAATTGTTGGCAAGAGCAGTAGATCACTTCTATGCCAACTTTTTTTCTCATATTCTATAGGGTCACAAATGATGACGTGATTGTAGAGCTCTTGCTCATTCCAAAGGTTCTTGATCGTGTGAGGGAGATCGTGGATGATGATTACCGAGGGAAGCAGAAGACAGAGGTGGAAAAAACCTGTGACCAGCAGCAGACCAGCATGGCGGGGGCACCGCCATGAGAAGTTAAAAAGAGAAGAGGGAAAAGAAAACTGAAGGAGGACGGGACGGCGCTGGTGGTGGTGATGGCGATGGGAGGAGAAGCAAAGTAGGAGGAAGATGGCGATGGAAGAGAATATTTGAAAAAAGAAGCAAGCAGAAGAAAGGCGGGTGATGAACGAGAAGAAGGGAAAGCTTAGGTACTGCAGGAATAGCGTGAGGTCAAGGCGTGGTGCGATGGCAGATGCAGAGCTTGAAAGGAGAGGCAATGTAGCTGAGAAATTGAGGAACGAGGTAAAGAAGGGATGCAGAAAAAGGGAGAGAAGAAGGTGCAATGCATGATAAAGAAAAAGAGTATGCGTAGGATCAGCTATGGCAATGGAGGCTGGTTTTCAAGCAAGTGCAGATGGTGAAGCAGTTTCATGGGTGATTGCCATGTAATCTAAAAGGTGAAAGTCGTGTGTGAGTGTAAAAGGGCTCGATTAGCTGCATATGAGGAGTCGATTTCATGTAGATTTGCTTTAAGGTTCTCATAGAAGCATAGGTAAAGGAAGATAGGAACTCTTTGAAGTTCTAAAAGGCTAAGAAATCCCAAATCAAGCTAGAAGTGGAGCATTCAAGACAAGATCCAAGGTTCCTTCCAAGCTCCAGGGCATCCAGTTCATCATTGGCAAGCAAGGTTCTATCTGATCCTACAGGGGGTTCCATCTACGAGTCCACGGTTGCTTGGAGGTTGTGATTTCTATACATTTCAACTTTGTATTTTCTACAACTATTGGTAGCTATTAGTATATGGTATTTTCTCGGAGTTCTTCCTGCTCATGGTGCTTTGAGTTCAATCTTGGGATTGTGTTTACTCTCGGTATGTTTGCAAACATGACTGTTCATCTAGTTATAAAGGCATTTCAGTGTAGCTCTGCTAGTCTCATCAACATCATGCCTTACTAAATGTGATGGTCATATCACTTGCAAGGATGCCTTCCACACATCAATTTATGCCTCATACATAAGAAATTCAGGGACCTATATAGCCAGTATAGTGTCAAAGATAATAAGAGAGATAGGCCCTACAAATTTTTGTAGTTCATCATGGACAATGCCAAGAGTTCTAAGAAGGTTGGTAGAATATTATTATAGGAGTATTGAAATTTACATACATATGAAGGTTGGTAGAATATTATTATAGGAGTATTGAAATTTACATACATATGCATGCTCATCCATACTTTAAATCTTGCCATGAAATATTGGTATATAAGTATTCCATGTTTCAAATAAATTGTGCATGTCTTGAGATATTATGAATTTGATATGAATTAAAAACATTTGGAAGCAATCCTCATTTCAAGAGATGTTTCTACTACTCTTGCAATTGCCAACAATCATAAGATTTGACACATACTTCTATATGTTTCAGTAAAGAATAGGAGTTCTCTTGTCAAGACATTTGATTGTGATGCATTTGAACAATGGATGTGATAGTTGACTCAGACTGACATGGAAACAAAGGATGAGATTCAGGATTGAAAAGATGCATTGGGATCATAAAGCTTGAAGGTGTCCTTGTTTTCATCCATGACTTTCATAAGGTGGTGACAGGTGCAAGAGTATTATCCCAATAACCATGAGTTTGCAAAGTATTTTCATGAGTTAGACAAGTATTAATGCGACTAGGGGTTATTTGCATAAAGCAATGTTCAAGCATTGATAAAGTAAATATGCATGGAAATGGTGGATGATGAACAACAGCACTTGTGACCTTCTACATCTAATTGTCATGAGGGTTCTTTCTTAAACATGCAATAACACAAGATTAAAAAGAAATTAGAACCACTACAAGTACATTCATAGTACTATAATTTAAGAGGATTGATTTGAGAAGCTCATGAAAATTTTGATAATCACAAAATGATGGAAGCATTGGGGGATGTTAGATACGATTACAAAATTCCAATATGGTCCTATGATTCTCCACCAAATTTCATCCAAGATGAAGCAACCCCATCATTGCAAGTTATAGAACCTCGGGAGGAGGAGGGGAAGGAGGATGATAGTGTCACCTCTGGAGAGGATAACATGAGAAGAAGAAGATGAATTAAAAAATATTTAACTTACATGGGTGCTTGATGATGCAAACATTGATGATGATAGTCAACCATGGGATGCTAGAGTTGCATGCTTGAAACTCCTCCATCTTGTATTTTGACAAATGGATTACTTTAATTTTTATGTTTAGGGCTTGGGATGTGGGCGTTGGAATCTTTCTCCTCACGACCGGATAGTCTTTTGGGTGGTAATGCCAATCGAGGCGATCTTGACCCAGTACATTTTCTCAACATCACACTGATTTGCAATTCCATTCATGGTCTTGTGAAATAGAAGCCTATTCCATGGTGACAAGAAAGAAGGTCCTCCAGAATGCTCAGGGGGTTCAATATATGTAAATCCTCTGTATCACGTGCATTCAAGGCCTACTTTGAAAGACCCTTATCTATGAATTTTTCTTGAATAAAACACACCCTTGTTCTATTCATAAGCTCATGCGGAAAAAGAGAAGGAGCTTATGCGGAAATAGAGAATGAGTTTCCGTAAGAAGTGTACATTCTCATTTTTCAGCACCTTCCTCTAAGACTTTGTGAGATCAGGTTGTTGACACTTCCTCTTCTCACCTGCGTGAGCCATCTCATATGCAGTAAGCTGCAATACAGAATTCAAAAAAGAATTCAGTGCTAGGTGCAATAAGAAAATCAATGCAAGTTGTCTAAGATATGCAAGCAGTCTAAAAAATTACTTAGGCATAACCTCTCAACTCAAGCTCAAGCCTCAAATCATGTAACATACTATAGAAAATCAAAACACAAAAAATGACCTAGGTATAACCTAATCGTGGACTTCACCATCTAACACTAGGATTCAACTGCAACACACAACTATCAAGGGACAGTTGAGTGCCAGACTAAGTGTCTAAAAGCACATCGCATGATTTCTAACTTAGGCTGCAACACACAACTATCCAGGGACAGTTGAGCGCTAGACTAAGTGTCTAAGACAACGTCGCATGATATCTAACTTAGACTGCAACACACAACTATCAAGGGACAGTTGAGTGCCAGACTAAGTACTTGAAAACATCTCTAAACTTAGACTGTAACACACAACTCTCAAGGGAGAGATGAGTGCGAGAATAAGCATCTATGAAAACATCACTAAGCTTGGACTGTAACACACAACTCTCTTAAGAGATGAGTGCTAGCCCAAGAGTTCCTGCAAACAAACATTTTTATACAAACTAAGACTGCAACACACAACTCTCTTAAGAGAGATGAGTGCTAGTCTCAGGTAAAAGATAATTATTTATATTATAATTAAAATTGCAACACATGAAAAAACAGACTGCAACACATAACTCTCGCAAGAGAGATGAGTGCCAGCTTGTCTAGGCACACACTTACCATACAAAATAAATATTAAACAATTTAAAAAGATTGCAACACACAACTCTCCTAAGAGAGATGAGTGCCAGTCCTAAACAAAACAAGAGAGAGAGAAACATTGATTACTAACGAAAGACTATAATAAAAGTAAGGTGTAGTAAGGTACCTATGATGAGAGATGGTAGGTATGAAAGTAAGCAAGAGGTAGCAGGTAGGCAACCAAGAGGTGGCAGGCAGGCAAGCAGGTGGCTCAAGAATACAGTTGGATGTATTCGTATGAATACCAAAAATAATAATTGTTTCATATTTATACTACGTTTATTCGTACGGATATGCTTATTCATACGAATAAAGGTCTATTCGTACGAATAACTTATTTGTAGGAATAAAGGTTTATTCATACGAATAAATTAAGAAAAATTATTGGATTCATTTTAATTTAGAAAAATCGCGATTTCTCGTCTTTTTTTAAATTGAAAAAAAAATCGAGCGAATTAATGCAACTTAGACCTCGATACCTCTGCAAAGTATCTCCAGCTCATCAATCAAAGGCTCCAGATAAACATCAACATTTTTGACTTTATGTTTCCCTAGAACTAGAAGGGATAACATAACATGTCCTTTCTTAATTGCCATAGAGGGTGGAAGATTATAATTCACCAATATCACTGACCATACACTGTAGGAGGTGCTTTTGAGACCAAATGGGTTCACACCGTCCATACCCAATCCAAGTCTCAAGTTCCTAGGTTCTTCCTTGAAGCTTGGCCAAATTTCTTCAATATTCTTCCACGCAGGAGTGTTTGCGGGACTTTTACACTTGCCATCGGAGGGAGGAATGCCATGGAATGATCTCTGCAATGGATTTGCACTTGAACATATGTTGGATGCGAGGGATTATGGGAAAATGCTGTAGAACCTTACGAGGCACATCCAAAAGTTTTGAGATCATCTCTATATCTTGGCTCGCCACAAGTAGGACACTCTTGATCCTCCTTATGTGCTCCTAAAATAGAATGCAATCATTGATGCATGCATGAATGCGCTTATAATCTAACCTTCCAAGAGATGTCACATAGTGCCTCACCATATCGCTTGAGGTCGGTAATTTATTCTCCCTCAGAAGCATGTTAGACAATAGCCTGCACGTGAAGACCATAAATAAGAAAAAGTATTGTAGTTGGTCCATTAGCATAATTCATCATGTTTGCAAAACCAAAAGCTTACTTGAGTAATGCATTAAAACTTGTATTGTTCATCCATAAATGGTTTGTAAGTTTAGTAACACAAGGGAGGCACATAGAATAGAGAATGTGCACCCCTCAAATACTGGTGTTGATGCTGGAGTAAAAAGATGGTCCTGCTCCATGCTATCATTCCTCCTTGATGACTCATGGACAAATAAATCTCGCACCATATCATTGAAGACATCCTCCTCCATGGCCTCTGAGGTAATGTTGGAGGGGTACTATCACCATCACTCCATGCATCCATAACGATCCACCCTGAAGATCCCGCCTCATATCGCCGACGCTTCACCTCCTTACGACGATCATAGGGCAACATATGCGGGTGTGGCATTGCATCCTGTATCAAATAGAAAAGGAGCATATATCAAACACTTGCACACCCATAGGTATCTCAATCAACCTCAACGCTTTAACACTTACCATGGATACGGTTGCATCCCATTCTCCATACTTTCAGATGTGACTTAGTGTAATTATACATGCATGATACATGATCCCTCGACATCGATCACACATACATTTGATTTTTTTCTTCAACCACATTTCTCAATTGTGGGATGGAGGGATTCATCCTCACTTCAGGTGCTCATTGAAGATGAAGACATCCTATAAATAATAACAACTTAAAATGTTAGTCAGACCCTTGAAATTTTTACCTAAATTATGTGTAACATGTCTATTAGCCCATTTGTACTATGAAATGCGTTTATAGGCGCGTCTATTACATAGTATAAATGCACCTATAGACGTGTTTTTAGACGTGCTACTTGGTTTTAAACCTACATTAACAAAACCTTTTCCTCACTTTGCCGTGCTTGCTTTCCTCATAGCTTGTCTTTTCATCTCCAAGATTAGCTCATTACCAAGCATACATACCTCATCTCCAAGCATATACATTCATCTCCAAGCATAAAAGAGAAGAGGGTGAAGAAGGAGGACACAAGAGAAGAAGGATAAGAGGCCTTTGAGAAGAAGGAGAAGAAGGTTTTCATACCTCTATCCAAGGTAAGTCTCTTGTCAGTTCCTCTTCTCTCTCAATCTCTTATTTTCTTGTACTTGTGGAAAGAACTTTTCTTCAAATTCGTCCTCTTTTGCAGGTAAGAAAGAATTCTTTTGGGCACTTTTGTTTTATGTGGAGGTTGGTCGGTTTGTCACTGTCAAATTTTTGTTGAGATTTGGGTGTGGGAGCTCGTGTTAGAGCGTGTCAAGCTATTTTTGAACCATGTACCCATGCCTATAGACACACTGCTAGTCTCATGTATAGATGTGACAGTTTCATCTCCTTCTCCTTCCCATTCCATTTTCCCTTCTCATTTCCCCCCTTTTTCTTCTCCTTCTCCTTCTCACTCTCATCCCCCTACTCATTTCTTAATTTTACCATACTCATTCCTTCCTCTTCTCCTTCTCTTTCTCTTCTCTTTCTCGATCCTTTCCTTCTCCCTTCCCTTGGATGCATGTTTAAGTTGAATTTTCAGTGCCTTAAGCATTCACAAATGAGATGGGATAGGTTGTATGCATTGCTCTTTCCTTCTAGTTCATGGTCATGCATAAAGCTTTATGCATTGAATCTTCATGCATGAAGCTTTAAAAACTTAAAGCAATAATCATATGCTCAATTCATATGAATAAAGATTTGATGTATATATTTCATATGCATAACTCTTCAAAGATTTATGCATATGTGTATGCATATGTATAGGGGTAGAGCATGCTTTTTAATGCTTGTGGAAAGAGGCATGCATGATGGAAATAAGGGATTGCATGAGGGAAATTGGGATGAAGCATGAGGGCAGGATAGTGAAAGAGGGCTGAGAGTATTGGGGGTAGAGCATGATGTTTAGTCTTATGGAAAGAGGGCATGATGGAAATAAGGGAATGTATATTGTTTTTCCTCTTATTCTCTTCCTCCCTTTTTTTCTTCTCTTCTTTCTTTCTTCTATTTTCTTCTCTACTCTTTTTACCTTCTTCTCATCTCTTCTCTTCTAATCTTCTCTCGAGGGGTGCACTACTAAGAAACCCTACACGTTCAAAGGGTATTAAAAAAACCCCTCAACTAAACTATACCCCACAATAAAAACACCCCTCTTTACTTATGAACTAAGTGATTTGTTTCAAAAATTGAATTTAAAACCCCTCTTGTTATTGTAATTCTGTTAATTTTTTTTCAAAAAGTTGGATTAAAATACCCCTCCTTTTGAATGCACGTGGTACACTAAATGTTTTTAGGTGAACCCCTCGAGAATCTTCTTCTCTTCTCTTCTTCTCTTCTTTTCTCTCTTCTTCTCCTCTTCTCTTCCTTTATTTTCTTCAAGTCCTCTCCCGATTCTTTTGGATTGAACGGTCCATATTGCCCCAATCTTCCTCCCCCAAACCTCTCCTTAAGAGATAAAAGAGATACTCGGGATCGAGGGGGTTCTATTCTTAGCACTAGGCCGCCCGCTAGCTCTTGCATTGCTGAATGCAAATCCTCCATAGAACCTTTTATCAGAATTTCGAAGCCACGGCTCCTCCCTGATTCCTATCATACATGACTTGCTGGCAACTATAGAGCGCATAGGGGATGCAATCAACACGTCTACAACCTGAAAGACAATCACACCACCCAAAGTGACTTTTAAAAACTCGAAACTACAAAAGATACTACCCAAACACAACACATAGGCCCAACGACATGAAAAACCCGACGCAGGACAAATCCAGTCAGAGAAAAGCTAGGAACCGAACCAATGAGACTAACTACAGGGGTGGACGAAGAAATTAGAAGCCAGATAGCCACACAAAGTAAGAAACGAAGATAACGAAGCTCAAGAAGATGCCGGCCAAAAACCACCGCGACAAGAGACCAAGCACACGAAACGACCTATATAAGAAAACTACCAGGCCCCTGATCCTTTTGCCAAGGCTAATCGTTGGCTACAATGACGAACAATTTTTCCAAGCGCCGTGCGTCTACAAATCCGTTTCGAGAGAAAAGGTGGAAGCGGTGAGCGGGATCTAATTTTTGGCATAATATAAAGTTTCGATGTTCTAACAAGCCGGTCTTGTCATCGATAAGAACGTGCAATGTTTGTCTCCCACGAATGCTAATATCGAACTTGCAGAGGTACAGTACCGTTCGCTCTATAAGTAGCAATGCCTTTTTTTTTTCTCATGAACACTGTCCAGCTTGCACACGTACGCCGTTTGCACAAGAATCATCAATGAGTATAGTAACATCCCATGCATGGAAATCGAAAGTAAGAAAACAAAAACAACTTCCCTGATCCTTAGCTGAAGATAAAACATAGAGAACGGAAGCTGTTTCATTAAAACTATCTCTTAGCAACTAATTCTCTGTCATGCTGACATGAGGAAACAAGCATCCAATGCACAAAAACCAAAAGATTCTACTCTAATGCTTCGAATTGAGATCCAACGTCCACCGCAACCAATTCGTTTAGAACTATAAATGTCGCAATTAGTTATAACAAAAATCTCCAAGAATGAATTAATAAACAAGACGAGTACACACTAGTGTGTGTGTACTCTGTGTGTGAGTGCGAGAGAGCCTTCACATAAACACACAGGTTTTTTAAGCTCGTTGTTTTAAATGTAATAAGGATTTTCACGAGGCTCTGAATATGTTGGATCTTTACCACGGAGGAGGAACGTCAATGGTAACTGGAATGAAATGTATGGACACTCAAATGAACAGGAAATTCCAATAGGGTTTCGATGTGACAAGAAGTGGAAGTGGAAACAAGGGAAAGGTCATGTAGAGCGGCAAAGTTACAGACAGCATTCCATGCTTTTCAAACAATGATTTTCGCCCACAAAAGCACCGAGTTCAGCAGTTGATCCTGGATCTATGGTTTGGATCTTGAGAGTCCAACTTTTGCAAATTCTTCAAGGCAGCATTTAAGCATCAACTCAACCTTGTAGAAGTTCCAAATCAAGTTTACATACGTAGACGACTTAACAAAGTATGTTTTAAAGATCATATTCCACAAATCGAGGAAATTGGATTCAATTTGATTCTCGCAAAATAGCTTACAACATCGTAAAAATGGGGATCATTGGATTTGCAACCGAGACATTCGTTTCTTTGCTAAGAATTGAAGAGAGGCTTTTGTTAAAAAGTTGCTCGTGAGCTCCAACTCAAACAGTTGGTTCTGAGTTCCGGTTGAGAACAGAAGCCGCGCCCGTTGCCACGATGCAATGCTATACTAATAAGATCTGTGTTCTTTTCCTTGCCTAAAGGCCGGGAACTTGTCGCTCCCTACTCAATCCGCCTAGCCAGCCTTCTTCTGTATGCGTAGTTTTCCTAGTTGAGCTCTGTCGTGCAGTCTAACGATTCTTTCTTCGTCATGGCAAAGATATTAGAGATGAACTCATCAAACTTCTTGTTGAGATCAACATCACTGAGATCGTCAATAGGAGGCTGCGCGTCCATGACAGCGATGGACGATTGCTTGTAGCTCTCACAGGCCGCACTGAGGAGTTCCATATTCGTAGCAACATCCTTGGGGCTGCTCTCAGGGATCGACGTCGGATGAGTCAGAACTGGCTCCTTGGGATTGCGCCGGGAGGGGGGGCTGGGGGCGGGGGGCGTGGTGAGGGCGGAGGGGGGGGCGGGCACGCCGGGAGGGGGGGCTGCGGGGGGCGGAGGGAAGGGGGGGTTGTGGGGAAGGGGAGGGGGCCGAGGGCGCCCCCCCACCTGTTGCGCACGCAACAGGTGGGTGGGGGGGGGGGTTGTGGGGAAGGGGAGGGGGGCGAGGGCGCCCCCCCACCTGTTGCGCACGCAACAGGTGGGGGGGCTTCCCCCCGCCCGCCCCCCCCCTCCCCTCCCCTCCGCCCCCCCAACCCCCCCCTCCCCTCCCGCCGTCCCCACGCCCCCCCCCCCGCGCGCCCGCCCCCCTCCCCTCCGCCCCCACCCGCCCTCCCCTCCGCCCCCCCTTTCCCTCCCCTCCGCCCTCCCAACCCCCGCACACCCCCGCCCTCCCCACGCCCCCCCTCGCACCCGCCCCCTTCCGTCGACGCTGGGAGGGGGGGCTGGAGGGCGGAGGGGAAGGGGGGGCGCGCGCATCGGGAGGGGGGCTGGGGGGCGTGGGGAGGGCGGAGGGGAAGGGGGGGGCGGGTGCGCTGGGAGGGGGGGCTGGGGGCGGAGGGAAGGGGGGGTGTGGGGGGAGCGTGGGAAGGGGAGGGGGGGCGAGGGGGGCATCGATGGCCCCCAGCCCACCTGTTGCGTGCGCAACAGGTCCCCCTCGCCCTCGCCCCCCTCTCCTTCCCTCCGCCCGCCCGGCCCCCCGCTCCCCCCTTCCCTTGCCCCTTCCCTTCCCTCACCACACGTGTGCATGTGGTGAGGGAAGGGGAGGGGCAAGGGAAGGCACACGTGTGGCGAGGGGGAGGGGGGGCGGGAGGAGGGGGCGAGGGGGGCGGGCGGAGGGCGTGGGGGGAGGGGCAAGGGGGAGGGGGGAGGAGGGGAGGGCGGGCGGACGAGGGCGAGGGGAGGCGGAAGGGGAGGGGGGACGAGCAAGCAGGCGAGGGCGAGGGAGGAGGGGCAAGGGGAGGAGGGCGAGGGGGCGGGCGGCGGGCAAGGGGAGGGGGAAGGGGAGGCAGGGAGGGAGCATCACCCCCTCACCTGTTGCATGCGCAACAGGGGACAAGGGGAAGGGAAGGGAGGGCGTGGGGAGAGCAAGGGGTGGGCGGATGGAAGGGGGGCGTGAGGCGGGCGAGAGGCGAGGAGGGCAAGGGGGCGGGCGAGGGAGAGGACACCTGTTGCGTGCGCAACAGGTGCGGGGCGAGGGCAAGGGGAGGGGCAAGGGGAAGGGAAGGAGGTGCGTGGGGAGGGAAGGGGCGTGGGGAGGTGCGTGCGGAGGGAAGAGGTGGGCGTGGAAGGGCAAGGGGCGGGGAGGGGGACATCGCAAGGTGACGGGCAAGGGGTGATTGTGGGGAGGAAAATGGGGCGTGGGTCAAGCCCTCCTCGTCCCCGCCGTCATCCCGTCCCGTCCCCTCCCCCTTCCCCGCGCTTTCCTGCGTCCTGTCTCGTCGAAATTAAAAAAGTTAACATAAATAAAACTTAAAAAAAATCAAAAAATTAAATTAAATTTTAAATATTAAAATAAACTAACTAATTAAAATAAAATAATTTAAAAAAATATTTTATTTTAAAAATTAAAAATAAATAAAACTTAAAAGAATATTTAATTAAAAATTTATTTAATATTTTGAGTTTGAAAATCATTGTATTTCTCATTTTTTATTTTTGATTGTTTTTCAGAAAACTATAGCTTTCATGGCTTCCAGTTTTGGTTCCAAGGTGTCTTTCAAATACCTTGAACATGCTTGGTATTTTATGGAGCGGAAATCAAAGTATTTTTTGGTGATGACTTCAGAGAACATATCAGGCCCGAAATATTCTGCAGAGGCAGTAAGAAATGGTGTCATGGTATCAAACATCAATATTAAAGAAAACAATTTGATAGAAATTGTGTGCCAAGGAAAGAATGACGAGGTGGTTTACAAGTTACGAGTTACTCCGAAGCACTTCTTGAAACCGTTACCAGATTCAATTGAGGGATCCCAAGAATTACTTAATGCCTTAGAAGCATTGAAGAAAATGTGGGATGCATTTCCAAGTGGTGGTGTTGAACCTTCAGGGGCACTAATTATGCCATCTATAACATACAACCCTCAAGTACCGTCAATATCTGTGGTGGTAACTCCGATAACTCCAACAAGTGTAACTACAGTATCTCCAACTGTACCTACGCCATCGACTGTTGCAACTACAGGAACAAGAAGGAGTGATCGTGGAGTAGACTCAAGTGCTATAGCTATTCCCAGAAAGAGAGCAAAAAGAACTCCTACTCCACGTGGAGATCGCTCAAGTGCAGGCTATTTAAAACCAGGCGAAAAATTGGATAGCGATGAAGAAAAAGATCAGCAAGAAGAAGATACAAGTCTCGAAGACTTTTCTATAAGTGTGGCGGACTTACATCCTCCAGAGGATGAGGGATACATTTGGGGATTTTCACAATTCAGCGTGGCCACAATGCTTATTGATCGAGCTTCATTGTTCACAAATCAAAGAATACTCGATAAGATATTTGCACGCAAATTGTATGAAGATACAAGGAAAACAAGAACTCCCGTTGCCACTAATATCACTCTTCGTCCTATGGCGTTTAAGAGACTTCAAGAAGATGATCCTACATTGCCTGATGTCACATTTCAAAAGCGCGTGGACTTTCTTGATGCTTTTGAGGACTTTAGAAAGAGTGACTTTGTTCGTGGAGAGGCTTTGTATCAAAGCCGATATGGGAGTGACATCGAGAAGAGATACATGCTGGCAAAGAATAGATTCTTAGAAAGATGTAGGTTTTAGCCCATTGATGGGCAACACTTTTGTGAGGCTTGCAGGATCGCCCTTGATGAGGGAAGAAAAGGAAACTTGCCACAGATTGTGTGGATGGAAAAGTTTCAACGGGTCATTTGTCATATATGCATATTTAATGATGACTCGAAGTACATTCTAGAATCAGAGAGGCTGAATTCTGCTCCATTTAGGTTGAGAAAAAGCTCTTCTCTTTCTGAGATCTTGATAAAGGCAAGGGAGTTATGGATGGGCTGTGGAAAGCCACAAACAGTGAAGGGCAGGAGACCTACATCGGAGTACATGACAAAGAGGACTCGGTTCTATAGATGCTTCAAAGGTGTTGTAAGTAATACGCAAGGCATACCAGGTAATAAGGTTGAGGCAAAGGATTTGAACACCGCTGTTGCAAGATACAGGGATGTTACCTGCATTGTCTTCCATGAGGAATCAGTGTTTCAGAGCATCGTGGATGTTTGCCAAGCATATGAAACAGGAAAGATATCCTTTGAGGCACCAGAGCACATTGCAACTCAGAGGAAAGAAATAAAGAAACCGATGTCTATTGTTTGGTGGAGAGCTTTAAGGTTTGTTCCAGATGCAATAACAGAAGAAGTATGCAAGAAGATCCTAAGTGGTGACTGCTTCTTTGGAAAGAAGAGCAAGCATAGCAACTTAGATGAAGTGGTCACCCGAATGATTCAAAGTGAGGCTGCTCTCTCGGCACTATTATTTTTATTGAAATCTGATGATGAGTTAGCTGGCAAGTCAATTGATGTGGATAAGAAGAAAGCACTTAGCCTAGGTCAACTCCTTGATAAAACATGGGCTAGAAAGTGGTTGGCTTCAATGGATGCAGATGCCACACCAACAAAGGATCTAAGAGCTAAAATGCCAAAGGTTGTTGAGACAGAATATATGGACATTAAGAAAAAGGCCTTGCAGTCCAGTACCCAAGGTAGAGCGATTGGTGGTTTAGATGATGGTTCTTCATTCAGCTTCTCTTATGATATCCTGCTATCAGAGAATGATACAAAATTTGCACACATCAATGGCATTGATACGGAGCATTTCATAACAATGAGCGGTCATGCTTGGGAGAAGCCATGTGTATTTTTCATAAATGAATTGCAAGACCTTGCAGTGTCACAGATAGTTGAACTTGTGCGGTTTATTGTTGAAGGTCCTATGGCAGATAAGAAAAGATCAACGTTGGTCCTGTTCGTGACAGAATCACAAAGGGATGCCCTATATGCGAGTTTGACATCTTCATTTGGGTATTTACTTTCAAAAGTATACCATGGTATAGTCCTGCGTAATCATATGACTGTCTTGGAAGGCACTGCCATTCAAGTCTTGCAGCCTTTCTTGATGTGCTTCTTATCGAGGGGTGGTGGTAATCTAATCCAAACTCCTTTAAGGACTCTCGAGCTTCATTACTTTGAGGACCATAAGGTTAAGCTTGATGCAGCAATGGTGGATTACAGAAAGCTGATGGATCCTGATGTGATACTAGAGATGACAAAGAATTTATTGAATGATGGGTGGGAAGTAGCATTGTATCGAATGGGTTTTGCTGCTGAGAAATTGCTACGGCAAGGTAAAAATGTAAATGTTATTGATACCCCCCATCAAATTGAGTTCTTTGACACATATTACAGTTGCACTACTTTCTTTGAGGAGGAAAATGTCAAAGAAGAGGGTAGTGAGTCTGAGGGTGATGATTCTAGCTCAGGTGATGATGAGGATGAAAGCTTTGCATCCGATGACTTACGGCAAGAAGAAATCCGCACAAAGAATAAGGGTGATCAATTGTCAACTAGAGTCAAGAAGGTTCCACTCATCATACGGGAAGGTTCATGGCAGCAAGAAGTTACAGTAGTACAGCACGTCACAGGTAAAGGTAAGGCTAAAGAGGTGGAAGCACTTCCCTTAAAATTAAAAGTGAGGAAGGCACCCTTGATCTTGGATGAAGGACAGGCAAGTGGATCGATCTTGGGTAAAGGACAGGCAAGTGGATCAAGCAAGGAAGCCTTACTCAAAGAAGGTATGGACGAGGCAAAGCATGACCAGGAGGAGTTACCAGGAGGCATAGATGGTTCTTCAACCATGACCTTACAGACTCCAGAGCAGCCTACTAGTCAGGAACCTAGTAGCCAGGTCCCTACTTACCAAGAACTTGGTCATGAGACTCTAGAGCAGCCTACTAGTCAGGTGCTTGGAACTGAAGAGCAAACTAGTAAGGACCTTGCTACTGAGACTCCAGTCTTAGAGCAGCCTATTAGTCAGGACCCTGGTAGTCAAGGGCCTGGCATTGAGGACATTGGTACTGAGTAACATGTTGGCTAACGGCTTTGTAATCACAAGTTTTGAACTATGTAAAGCTAATATCTAATGAAAAGTTTACTACTTTTTTGATTTCTTTACTCTCATTATTATGTATAAAGATTGTTTATGAGGGCCATTTTATACTTAACGGTGTTTTTTAATACCAAGTGTGGTGTATATGTACACTACTTACACATAAAAGGATTTATCTACACTACCTTTCTAAGGGCTTTATGTACACCACCTTTATAAAAGAAATGGTCATAAAGGTGTGTGCACACCACTTATACATAAAGGTGTTTATTTACACCACCTTTCCAAGAGAATTGGTCATCTATTGGTCATCTATTGATGTTCTTAGGTGATTATGAAGATGTTTATGTAGACCACTTTGTAAGAGAATTGGTCATCTATTATTGGTCATGTATTGATGTTCTTAGGTGATAGTTGCTCAATTCACAAGAAGTTATGAAGATGTTTATGTAGACCACTTTGCAAGAGATTTTTGTGAAGTTATGAAAATGTTTATGTAGACCCCCTTTGTAAGAGATTTGGTTATGCATTGATGTTCTTAGTACTTAATCATTAAATCTTTTGTTTTGAGTTGGCAAATCTAGTTCAAAATCATTAAATCTTTTGTTTTGAGTTGGCAAATCTAGTTAAAAAACAACATTACTAGTATATTCAAAATTTTTGGACTGTTTTTTAGTCCATTTCTCAAATTGGACTTTACACAAGTCCAAAAATTTTGAATAGTGTGTTACTTTTTAAGGGGACCTTTATGAGTGCTTCCTAATTATATTAATTAGGAGGTTGATTTGAGGTGAACCAATGAAAGTATCCCTTTTGGTTAGTGAGTGCCATATTGGCTAACACCTAAGCAACCTCCTTCAATCACATTTGGGTAGGATTTAATCTTCCTCAAGCTAACTGTTAACCCCACTTTGGATAGGTTTGGTCTTCCTCAAGTGCCCTACAACCCATATCAATGGCATCGTGAGCTGCATGTTGCCATCGGATGCCATGGCCACGATCAAACTAGAATAGACCTAGAGAACCTAGCTGGTGAGGCAAGCAAAGAATAAAAGACAACTTACCCGAAAGAAGACAATGGCAAACCAAAGTCTGCGCAAGATCAGATCGAGGTGCATGCAGGTTGTAGGGCATTTGCAGGGTGGGGGCAGGTTGCAGGTACTTAATCTTTCAAGAGTTGATGGGCAAGAGGTGTGAGAATTTGAAATTCGTGGGAGTAGCAAAAGTTTAGCCGCCTGTTTTCCCCCCTCTGGCAATACACGTTAGCAGAATTGGATATCCCAAACAAGTGCAATGTGGCCTAGAATGCTTGAAAAAACAAATAGGCCAAAGGGCACGCTATCGGGTTTGATGATCTCATAGTTTGGAATGTGTACTACAATTGGCAATGTGCATGGTCTTCGGCCTCTCCATTGTCTCCTCCTTTGGTCCCTTAAAAAACTTAATGCAACAAACCTAGACGGATAGAAGTAATGAGTTGTACAAATTCCCTCTTGCTCAGACGAGGCTCATAACCACTCAAAAATGGCTCGATGGAATCTTTTGGCGTCTAAGGCTCTTAACAATCTTTTGGCTCATTAGATGTAATGTTTTGGTCTCTAAGGCTCTTAGCAATTGCTAAGTTTTTATTACATTTATGTAATCTCTTTTTGTTCAATTTGAGGCTCTCAGTATGAACTGTTGTTAGCTTTTATATTTTGAATGGTTATGGTCGCTAGCTGTAATCTTTTGGCTTTTAAGGCTCTGAGCAATTCTCGAGTTTTTATAAATGTATGATCCTCTATTTAATTTTTGCTCGGTATAAGGTGTTAATTTTTCTATAGCCTGTTATTGGATGTAGATGTACATTGTAATATCTTTTGCTCAATTTTCACTCGATGATGCTACATTATTTATGATAAAGTTCACTTGTGCTCTCGTTTTAGGAACTTCATGGAGGATGAGATGAAAACACTAGGCATGGATGATATTGATGCCTCTTCATTACCAAGGCATGCATGTGCAAGCTATTGGAGAGGCGACGTAGGACTTAAAAGGCATGGTCATGGAAAAGGGGATGCCTAGAGTTAGTGATGTTGCTAATGCAACTCATGAAGCTCACACATTTGCTTTTAATTTTTTTTAGTTTGCTATTATGGAGAATACAAGATATCTGTAGTGCCACTACCACACCTTTCTCTTTGTAATGCAATTTGTTCATGCGTATAAGTTGAGGGTAGATGAAGAATTCACATGATCTCCACATGATGCATTACACAATTTGAAAATATACTTTTAGACTCAGAGGGCATCAAAATATTTATTTAAATTTTGTTTCTAAAATTATGTTTCTTCATGTGTGTAGCATATTCTCTATGCACATGAACCATTGTTATAGAGAAATAAGGAAATATCTCCATTTGGAATAAGAAAGCATGGAGAAGTCATAGCATTGACCCAAGGCAGCCTACATGATCTATCACAACATGTCATGCATGAGATTGCAAAATATTACAACTTGGATGTGAGATTCAATATAGCATATCCTTGGCAGTGTTTCTAAGGACTTACTCCAGGATTTAAAGACTCCTATTCTTGATGTATTAGAATTAAAAAGAGGAGAGAGAGGCTATGAAGCCTCTTTGTAATACAATTTGAAATACAAGGATTTATCATAATTTTCTTCTATTTATGGCTAATTTTCTCAATTCTCTTTTGTATGTAAACCTAGTGCAAAAGTTATGGCTATTTTTAATTATCTGTTCTTTTCGATAATGCATTTGGTCCATATCATCTTTCACAAAAACGTTATACCACATTCCGTCATGTTATGTCTACTATTTTAAGTTCAATTTAGGACATTTTGATGTGAATGAAATTAGTCAATAAAATGTTGTTTGCGAAGTTTGGTTCTCTTCAAAGGACTTGTGTTCTTGGTCCCTTCTCTTGTTGTATGTACTGTGCTACTCTTACCCCTCTAGTTATCCTTTCCTACACATTTTGAATTGTTATACTATTCTGCCTACTATTATTAAACTCCATTGTATTCTTGTTTCTCTTCCATACGACCACTGCAATGTAGTTATTATTACACTATAGTGTTCTCCTTTCTCCTTGTCCATAGGAATACTACTCATCTAATCTACACTAGTTCTTGGGGGGTTCACCTAAAAAAATTTAGTGTACCACATCGATTCAAAAGGAGGGGTATTTTAATCCAACTTTTTGGAAAATTTTAACAGAATTACAATAACAGGAGGGGTTTTTTAATTACTTTTTTTTAAATTCACTTAGTTCATAGCAAAACAGGAGCATTTTTATTGTGGGAGAAATTCTAATTGATGGGTTTTTTTGATACGCTTTGAATGCTGTTATGGATAAATTTGACCAAGGTAAAAGGCATAAATATGTGTGTGTACACGCTTGTATGTGTGGCAATAGTATAATAAAATATGGTGTGCATAGGGCCCAGGGTTGAGGTGGTAGGGCATGACCATATGCCACCCTTCCACGTAAGAGGACCCATAAGGTGTGTTGTACATAATCCATGGTAGTAATATTATAAAATGTTAAGATGGCATGGTTCCTCCATGTGCCACCCCTCCACCTAGGCGGTCCCATGCTTGCATTTAGTGAGACATGCCCAAGGACCATGGGAGAAGTAATATAAAATAGGTGGAGATGGATATTATATTGGATTATTCCCTCCATGTAGGATAGGCCCATGTGGGGGGGGGGTGTAGAGAGTCCAAGAATGCAAGTTAAATAATGGGGAAAGTAGGATAAGGTGGCAAGACTCCTTGTGCCAACCCTCCACTTGTCCTCCTAGATGTTTGAATGTATTATAAAATTGGGAAGAGCCCAAGGGAGTATCTTAGACTTGGAATATGGGGTTTGATTTATGTGGAAAAATGAGGCAAAGGGTTGTCGCACACAATTGAGAGTGCGTACCCACCTAGCCCACATGGGAGACTCTTCCAAATACACCATGCATGTGGGAGGATGCATTTATTGGGAGAGACCCCTCTCTTAGCTATAAAAGGAGGGGGCTATTCCTTGATGTACTAACACACTCATTCTTGTAAAGCCACCTAGCTAGTACTTTGATTTCTCCCCCATCCTTCCTTTCAAATAAAGCATGACTCTCTTCCCTTGATGTCTCCATTTCTACATTCCACCTCCCATCATGTACATGCTCCTCTTCCCCCTCTTCCTTCCCCCTTGTGCCATAGTCCCCCTCTTCATTCCCACCCCTCTTAATCCCTTTTCCCCACCTATGTTAACGCTTCTCCCCTCATGTTCTCTTTTTCTCCATGGCCCTCGAGCATCACCATGCCTAGCGTCTAGCCTCATGCCTTGATTTCTTTTCTAGTGAATAGAATTGGTGTGGCTGCTGGGATCGAAGTCTCCATGACAAGTGGCATAAAATTCATTACTCCTATGGCTAGGTGTAGTACTACAGCACCTTTTGTGTGTAGTTCTCTACTTCTGTGCCTCCAATCTGTGTGTCTTATCTGTGTGTCTTCTACTCATGGTTCTCAGTCTCTGTGGCTACAAAACTCCCCAACTTTTGCACTTCTAGTCTGTGGGCCTTTTGCTCGTGGTTCCTATGCATTTGCATTAGTGCGTATTCTAGTTGGCGAATCTTCTGTCGTACCAGGTGCATCTGCAAAACTACAACACCTACACACCCTCTGGTTGCGACTGGTGCATCTGTGCATCGCGGACACTGATTCTCTAGGTTCTTGCATCTTTTGGTCGCGACAAATTTTCTGGGCTTCTACAAAACTGGAACACATCTCATGCCCCTATCCTCTTCCTCTTCTTCTCTTTCTCTTCTCCTCTCCTCTCCTCTCTTTTTATTAAGGAGTGGGAATTGAACCCAAGATCTCCCCATTCACAAAAGGAAGAATTACCAGCAAATAGGAAGTGATGAAAGTGTAATGATATTGCTTATATGTTG